>NC_136505.1:42460815-42473315 GCF_053919585.1 Euprymna scolopes
CAGTTCTCAATACGTAGGTAGAACTAGGTAGTAAGTTATAAAATCTATATGGCAATTAAGCTACACGCTAGGATTCATCAGGCTTATGTATATATTCTGTGTAGCTTAATTGCCATATATATATATATATATATATATATATATATATATATATATATATATATATATATATATATATATATATATATATATATATTAGTTAGAAGAATAGACTTGAGTAAGAATGGAATCAGGAAAAGAGAGAGGATGATAATCGGCGACGAAAAGGAGCCAGTTCACACGAGCACGCGCGTTTCACCGTAACTATATATATATATATATATATATATATATATATATATATATATATATATATATATATATATATTCCATCCATATAGCTCTAGGTAACACGGGAAGATGCTCGTTTGTCCGCTGTGAAATATGGTCTATGTTAAATCACCACCAGGACAAATAGAGTTAGCATTTTATGAAGCTGACGTCATCGATCAATGTAGTTCTCGGGGTCATTTAGGGTCACCAGGGCCCGCCTATCGAATATCGTAGAAAGGAGTGTTTTGTCGAAAATTGAGATCAAATAATGTCACATTTATTCAAGACTAAGGCTTTATTTCGTATTCTATCAATTTGAAATAATAGTGGGCGTGGGATCCGTTTAATTTTAAATCAATTTTTGGGACACTTTTCAAACCATGTTACACACACACACACACACGATGGAACACATGAAAGTACAAGTGAATCCGACACAAAAAAAAAGAAACTGAATTGAAGTAACGTAGAATAATTCTTGTTGAACTATTATTATGCCGGGTCAACTGCACCGAAACCAATGATACCAATTCTGCAGTAAATTAAGGTTTTCTTTATATTGTGTATATAAAACCTGAATGATGAACGTCAGGGAAGCGGAACAGAGTCGAATCAAGACAGCAGTTCTCGCTAAAGACACTTTTAGGTAGAACTTTGAATTACAATAAATATAGAACGTGTATAAGCTACGAATGTTTTATATGCGAACAACAGGCTAGTTTTATTATTACGCACAAGGAGTTTTCACACCGGACATCAAAGATTCTTCTCTGAGAACAATCTGTGGTGTTCCCTGGAGACTATGTGACAACAAGTCTCCACAGATTTTCAGTACTCTCCACTTCTTTCGATAACCTTTGCAAATTAATTTGGATTATCGCAACAGCCGTCTATCGTTGAATTCTCGTTGGCAACGACTATTGGTCTTCACTAGGATTTGGGTGATAATAAACATCTTCGAGGTTCCATTCCTTTCCGCACTCATCAAGTAGGGGTCTGGTTAGTGCTTATTGTTATTGGTTAGTGCTTATTGTTATTGCTATTTTTGTTGTTGTAGACAAAAGTATAATATATATAGGTGCGTGTGGGTGGTTGGTAATGAATTACAGAAACTATCTTTTTTTTGTTTTTGGTTTTTGTTTTTATTTTGATAAAACAGGTAAATCTATGTGCGTTTCTGTAAAGGGTAGACAAATATAATTTTATAAAACATTGGTGTTATATTTTTTTATAATTTTTGTATGAAGGAAAATGTAGTATCTGTTCTTATGCTACATATAGACCTTGGTCAACAAGAATACGTTTTACTAGATTCGGCTCATTTTTTTTTTTTTAATTTTTGTTTCAATCCAGAGTGTCCCTTTGAGGGAAACTGGATATTCTCCCACATTAAAGGCCGACGCTGTGTCTAACCGTTCCCCTCGTGGGGAGTCAGGTAAATAGGAACAGCTACTTCTTTGTGATGACTTTCCATCCTAAGATAAGACTTATTGGATGCTTTTGTGGTCACGAGTATCTGATATTAGATAAATATGACTACCACTCTTTCTCTCTCCTCTCTCTTTCTCTAGATAGGGAGAGGGGAGAGAGTGAAGGTAATAGAGTAAGACAGAAAGAGAGAGATGAGCACATTCATCCATGTAATAGCAGATGCTCGTGACCACAAACGCGTACATAAATCTGTTTCTTTCTCTCTTCACTACATACGCATAAATAGATAGATATGCATACACACATTATATATATAGTCACATATATATACACACATTATATATATACACACACACACATATATATACACATACACACATTATATATATACATACATTATATATATACACACATTATATATATGCACGCATTATATATATACACACACACATTTATATATTTATATATATACACACACACATTTATATATCTATATATATACACACACACACATTTATATATCTATATATATATACACACACACATTTATATATCTATATATATATACACACACATTTATATATCTATATATATACACACACATTTATATATCTATATATACACACACACATTTATATATATATATAAATATATATATATATATATACACACACACACACACACACACACACATTATATATAGAGAGACAGAGAGACAGAGATAGACATACAGAAAGAGAAAAGGAGAAAAAGACCAGGGGAAATTATAAAGTGGAAGGTGTGTGTGCGAGAGAGAGAGAGAGAGAGAGAGAGAGAGGCGAGCGAGGAGAGAAAGTGTATAAGAGAAATGAAGTGGTAGCTTGATTTTCGAGGGCAACGTACCCTAGCCACTTGTAATATGAGCGCTACACAAGCTATTAGCCTGTACGCATACGTATATAACTATAAACATACATATGCAATGCATATACGTGTATGTGTATACGCAAATATATATAATATGTATATATGTATATGTGGGTTTGTCTGTGCATTTATGTGCCAGCTGTGTATGTGCGTTTTTACGAATGTGCATGTACGCATACATTCATATCCAAATGTATCGCAACGACGCAACATTGTATAACAGTGGACATCTGCACCTGATGTTACGTGCGATTTGATTTAGTAAAGTAGATTCCTCATTTAGAATTTTATTTGCGATCATGATTATCAATGTTGTTGTTATTACTACATTTCTTTCATATGCATAATATCAAAGTAATATATATGTGTGTGTGTGTGTGTGTGTGTGTGTGTGTGTGTGTGTATATATATATATATATATCTATAATTACAGGTTAATATTCTCCAGAGATAAAATAATCTATGAAGTTTTAACGAGGTTAATGCACGAGTGCTCAATACCGATGTAGGGCAAGATATACTTCATCTTTTTTTTTTTTACATTATTTAACATTCATGTCACTTAACATTTATGAGCATGTTTCGCTCAGCCAGTAACTAGTAACTAGAGACATTGTAAGGCGATATTGTGTATACAAATGCTTAGTCCGTATTTTATAAGTAACTTCGCCTGAAAAGGTATTTAGTTACTAGTAACTTGCTGACCGAAACTTGCTCATATAAGTGTAGCGACATATTAATAAAACAATGAAAATGTGTGTGGGGGGTATGTGTCAGAGAGAGAGAGAGAGAGAGAGAGAGGGGGGGAGAGAAAGAGAAAGAGATTAGTGCATACATATATATCTCATTTATTATATATATATATATATATATATATATATATATATATATATATATATATATATATATATATATATATATATATGCATCCACTATCACTATAAAGCTATGCGCGTTGATTATACGCGCATGATGTGTGCTGGCAACATATTGTGCGTATATCTATGCCGTCCCGCACAATCGTTCGCTAAACAAGCGGCAAGCAACAGCAACACAGAACAAAACAAATTATAATCGAAAACAGAAACATTCATTGTAATTGCGCCGCAAAATACTTCGGACGCGCGTAGATGCGTCGTAGTTTTTAATATAAAAAAATATAATAAATAAATAAAAAATACGACACCAACAACCATTGAAGGGTTTGTCCACTCGCTAACCAAATCGATAATCACTTTATCCACCGCTTTATTGCGCAGAATAATAAAGCCATTCTCGGCTATTGCTGATTGTGCAATATTGTGATTGTGATATTGTGCAACTTTCGCCAAGTAAACCAAAACCATCTATTTTTCTTTTTCCTTTATTTTTGTAATTCTATTTTACAATTGAGTTTTATTATTATACGTTGTATAAATCTCTGTTTTGTTTACTTGTTGCGATGCGAAAAGGCGTCAGCTTTTTGTTTGTTTGTTTGTTTTGCGTAGATACGAAATGCCACAACGACCGCAGGTGCGCGTTGTGCCCGTTTTTCTTTTTTTTTTTTGTTATTTTTTTTTTTTTTTTTTTAATTTTCCTTTTTGTAAACATTACGAAGTGGACAATTTTACATTCATGAAACCCATAAAAATAGTTGTATTTTTTTTTTTTTTTGCAGTAAGGTTTTCTCTACCCCTAACAAAATATTTTTTCGTGGTTTTTGTTGTTTTGTAAAAAAAAAAAAAAAGCCACAGGCATTTTTTAAGCTTGAAAAATAAATAGAAATATTTAAAGGTAACTTCGATAGAAAAAGAAAATGACAACGTATTGTTTTATTTTTAACAATGATAACACCGAGCATATATAATATTCCTATTTTCTTTCTTTTTAACGTTATTATTTTGTTCCAGCTGGGGAAGGGGTATCCTACCGACCTAACATTCACCTGCTATCTCAAACATTCCAACCGAGAGATCTTTTTTTCTTTTTAAATATTCTAACCGCCCCTTAAAATGCAATATTTTGTATCTCTCTTGCACTTGGTTTATGGAATATATTTGTCAGGTAGTTTTTTTTTGTTGTTGTTTGTGTTGTGTTTTTATTATTTTTCATGAGCCCGTTTGCTCCCAGAGATCTTCCTAAGATTTCAGTGTCTTTTTTTTTGTGTCGCACAAAAACGTTTGTATATATATTTACCTTCGTTTGATTGTGTAAATCTGTCTTAATTGGTCAATAAAACAATATAGTTAACGCGCAATACGTGAACGGAACGATTGAAACATGCGATTCTAGAATTTAAAAAAAAACAAAAACAAAAAAAACAAATTCCGAAATCAATGAACAACAAACTATAATTATTCACGCGCCAACATGTAAAAGTGCGTAAAAAGTTACTCTTTATTTATATTATTATTATGATAACTCACTTGGAGTTTTCACACAATATATTTCCAGCGAATCCTCGCTAATAGAAACAGGCGGACTTCCCTGGGACCTCACGACCGCACCACGTCTCTTGTACTATTCCAGTACTTGCTGTTCAATTTTATTTTAATTACAAATCACTATTTATTTTTATTTTTTTTTTTTAATTAACTGTTATCTGTAATTTATCCCTGATAAACGCCGGTGGTATTCCCTGGAATCTGAGTGACAAAAAGCCCGCTTAGCATCACTTTATTTTACTAACTAGTAATTCTCTTATTTTTCTTCCTTTGAAGTTTGTAATGCTGGGTATGGGGCAGCCAGACCAGCTGCCAACATTGCCCCGCTTTTTATTGAAACCAACCGAGAGCTCTTTTTAGTATCCTCTCTGTTCTCTTAAGTGCAATTGTCTGGATCTCTTTTGCACTTGGTTCACCAGGAATATTAGTAAGGTAGGACTTCAGGTTCCTGAGTGTCATTATCAGTGATCGCTTACCGACGAAAAACAGATTATGGTTTCTGGAGTTCCAGTGAGTATAAGTCTCTACAGATTTCCAGTGCTCCCTGTTTGTTTAGATTAAGATTGTAAATAACGCAACAGCCGTTATTTGGGTTTCATTGATAACGTTCGATGGTTTTTTTTTTCTTCTTTCTTTCTGCAATATGAGTTACAATAAGCCTCCTCAGGATTCGAGAACTTTCTGTGTCTATAAATTCTAGATATTACTTTCTTTCCTCGCTCTTTCTATCCTATATGATCCTTTAAAACCATTTCCTGTGAAACTACCCGATATTGATGCTACCGATTTTGTAATTTTTTTTCTCCTCCACCCACCCTAGTAAAAAAAAAAAACTACTACTACTAATATTATTATTAATAATAATAATAATAATAATAATAATAATAATAGTAAATTGCTCCGTCTGCCTTCAAAAATCATAAGCATTAGCTGGTACCACACCAAATAGGCATGAAGGGTCAAGAAGAATCGAAGAACCGAGAAGGGAAAGCACTAACCAGACCTCCACTTGATGAGTGCGAAGAGTACTTGGACCGTGAGGAAGTTTATTGCCGCCTCAATTCCAGTGAAGATCAATGGTCGTTGCCAGCGAGAAACCAATGATAAACGACTGTTGCGATAACACGAATGAATTTGCATAGGTTATCGAAAGAGATAAAGTGTACTGGAAATCTTGAAGACTTCTCATCGCCCAGTATTCAGGAACACTGATGAATGCCCGTGTGTAAACTCCTTGTGAACAATAATAGTAATAATAATAATAATAATAGCCCACTTTAGTTCACAAAACACAATACGTTTATAATCCAGCATATTATTTTCTAAGACTGTGGTTTTTATTCAGTTCAATGCTAAAATAAATAAATAAATAAACAAAAACGGTAAGAAAATGCACTTTTATACTTTCTACTACAAAATGCAACTTCTTTTTCTTTCAATTTAATACTACGACGAACTAAACATGTCGCCGGTCAGCACATGACTATTATACGATGTCTTACCGTGAAAGATTTTTTAACCGCCTTTGTTTTTCTTGAATTCAAATTAAGTTAGACGTAACGTTGTCAGCACTTGCCATACACGATTACATGTATTTATTTACATGCGACGCGCGATGCCCCTGTTCAGTCTCAAGAGACAATGGATGATCCCTGTAAGGGTGGATGTGTGTGTAATTGTGAGGCAAAGGTTGTACAATCACAACCATACCTCTCTTGAATCGGCACCGCTTGAGTCTAGTGGCAAGGAGCAATGCTAGACGACGGGGAACAATGTCGAGATAGGCAGAGACAGCTACAGCTCAACACTCGCGACCCGTTTGGAATTGTCAGCCTCTGCCTGCACTGATGGTTGCGAAAGCATCAAACACTAGTGTCTGTAGATATAAAGAATAATTATTATTTAGATAAAATTCTGTTCTTTTTATTGAGCACTATAAACAACTTCGTTGACATTGAATGTTTTTTACCATCAAGGCAGTAGGAATGAAATGTTTACTTGATACTAATCAGTGTAAACTTCAACCATTCTTTAAAACTCTGCGGAATAAGGCATTTTTGAGAATTGTTTTTGGAGTAGTCTGTCGAATAACAATTTTATTTATTTTTTATTTATGTTTTGAATTTACGATCTTAATTTCTTTCTTGTTTTTTCTTTATATATATATATATATATATATATATATATATATATATATACATACATACATATATATATATATATATATATATATATATATATATATATATATATATATATATATATATATATATATATATATATATATATAATTGCAGTGGTTAACAAATGTGCAAGTGTGTGTATATTTCGATCGAATCATATTTTTAAAGTGTGCACTGCATGATGTTGTCATTTTTGAAATTGTTTACTTTTTACTGGTTGGCGTTGCATTTAAATTCGTGCGTATTACACGAAACACCGGAACAAAAAGAAAGGAAGAAAAAAAAAAAGAAAAAGACGTACATTATTCTTCGATTGTTTATTTTGCGAATCGCTTTGTTATTGCTTTTTTTTTTTTTTTTTTTGTAAATAGAAGAGTACAATGTTGTTTTCAAAATGAAATATGAACAAGTATTCGTTCTGTACGTATTTCTTCATTCTTTCCCTCCTCCTTTTTCAGTTTGTTTCCCTGTTAACTAGAATGAATCCTTTTAAAAAGTACTTCGAAGAATGCGTTTACATACGTATATACATATAAATATTTCAACTTACTTTTCGAATTCGTTTCCTTTGAATGTAATCAGCCTGGAATACCCTATCTCCCATCACCTGTATGTCCATGGTACTACGTAAAAAGCGACACACGCAAATAGTGTCAGCTGGGTAGCAGTCGGGCACGGTTTTAACCTACGGCGCAAAAACTACGCCAACTCTGGGCGGCCAGACCATAAGACATGTGACATGTGACGTCAGCCGTTTCTTCTCTCCTCCCACTTTTGCCCATCTCTCTATCTTTCGCCGCCCTCTTCCATCACGCGCACCTTAGTCTTTTCAGTTCTTGGTAACTGCCTTTTTTTTTTCCTTTCCTTTCTTCAACCTCTCCCTAACAACCGTCATCACTCCGTCGCCCCTACTCCTTTGCTATTCTTTCCGTCGTTTTTACAAGTTATCCCCTCTCCCTCTTCCACCCCCGCTTCACTATTTGCTAGTCTATTCCCCCACCCACCTTTCTTTTTTGCAATATTCCTATCTTCGTCAACTATTCCTTAGCAAACTATTCATACTCCCCTTCTTCTAGAGCATTCATATATATATATATATATAGATATATATATATATATATATATATATATATATATATATATATATATATATATGTATATATATGTATATATATATACGTGTGTGTATACATAAATATATACATACATATATATACCAATATATACATACCTATATATATGTATGTATATATATATATGTGTGTGTGTGTACACACACACACACACACACACACACACACATATATATATATATATATATATATATATATATATATATATATATATATATATATATATATATATATATATATATATATATATATATATAGTTTGTACTTTAAATGGAATAGTTTGAGTCGTGGATGTGCATTGTGGAAACTAACAAATGCATATACTTATGCGTTTGACAGTGTATACGTATTCTTTTCTCGTCTTGTTCATATATATATATATATATATATATATATATATATATATATATATATATATATATATATATATATAATTTGACCCGTCGAGTCACCTATGGAGTTTTCATTATGCTATTGTAATCGGGTAAAAAGGTGAGTTCAAAAAGTTGGTTTCATTTAAAGAATAAAAAATATGTACACACAAACGAGAAAATCCGAAATCATAATAAATCATTTAATTTTACTAAAAGTGTTCGCTATAAATTCTAAGCTGGATTTTCTTTTTCCCTTTTTTTTTTTTTTTTTTTT
Organism: Euprymna scolopes; assembly: GCF_053919585.1. Taxonomy (NCBI): domain Eukaryota; kingdom Metazoa; phylum Mollusca; class Cephalopoda; order Sepiida; family Sepiolidae; genus Euprymna; species Euprymna scolopes. The sequence continues at coordinate 42,469,852 of NC_136505.1, forward strand.
TTTCTTTTGAGTTAGTTTCATTATTTTTAACAGTTGCTATTTAATTTTTTCCCCACGAGAGGATTATGTGATACAAAGTCTTTTTTTTTTAATCTGGAGCAAAGCCAGCCTCCCAAAAAGGGGCACTCTGGACGTGTGCAAAAGTAAAAATTGCCTCAATAATAGAAGGGTTTCCATTACAGTGACTGAGTGACAAATTAACTTAATCGTAGCATCAGAACAGATACTATACTCTGATCTTACATATTTACTTTATTGCAGCACCATGGCAATTGTTACATTACAATAATAAAAGATGTAGAACATTAACAACAAATTTTGGCATGAAACCATAAGAAACTTGGGACGAAACTTTAAGATTACTTTTAGTCGGCACCTTTCACCACAATACCGCATTCGCACCGTGGAGTTAAACCTTAAAGAACACCAAAAAGTTTTAAGTATGCAAAAAATTATGTACTTGTGTGTGTGTAAATGTCTTTTTTATTTTATTTTTTTTTATTAATAAAATAAATATTTTATGTAAAATTTCATTCGAAAAAAGAAAAATGTCAAATTTGCGATATTGTTCGATAAATATGAATGTGTGTGTGAAGTGAATGATGGGGGGTGGGGGGTGGAATCTTGAAAAATACCCCCAAAATATATGTTGAAACAAAAATGCCTAGTATGGTATGTTAGTATGATCCCTCCCAACTCTTGTCTAAGTGTCAGAACGCCCACTGTTTCTCGGGAAACCAAAAACAAGCAGGTCGGTCTCTAAATGGGAGTGGTGACTCTCTAATCCTTTTACTTTTTTGTTGTTACTTTTGACTGTTACTAAAAACTGAAATGGCAAGAGAAGCAAAAGTGACAGACCCATACAACACGTGATGCTCTCGGCACTAGAATCAACAGTGTCTACGCCATTTCTGAAATTGATATTTTACTGATGATTTGCTCATGATGCCGGCTTTGGGCAGTTCTAGGAGGTCCACATTCCTAGGTTTATCCTCTATCTCAAGAAATAGCTTAGTTTGTTGCTAGTCGCCTGCAGCGCTACTGCTGGGGAATGTCGATCGAACTGCTAAGGCGTTTTTGCGGGTCTGAGTGAACCGTCTCCGGAGGGGGGGGCGCTGAAGCTGAATTCCACTTTCTGATCATTGTTTCACATTTCGCACTATAAAATGGAAGCTTAAATAACTAACCTGTTTGTTCCATTTCGAATCCAATGCATTGCACAGAAATACTTTTATTAAAATCCACACTTGACTTTGTGCCTTAATTCCAGAACAGTAAATAAATAAAAAACAAAAAAACAAAGTTGGTTGAAGGGTAAACAGCACTCAGTAAGAGAATGTAAGGAAAAGAGAAACTTGATGAGAATTGGTCCATTTTTGTGAACATATTACAAATTACTTCTAACTTGAACTATTAAAATGGAACCTTTTTTTTCCCCAAGCATAACTAAATACCAAAATTAAACAACAGCAGTATTCCAACAAATAGTATCAACATTATTTTGTAGAGTTATGCATTAGAATAACTTTTTGAAATTGAATTATGGAAATATAATCGGGTCTTGCAAGGCTTGATGAAATATATGACCAGAACATGATTGCATTTGCGTAATCATTCAATACTCAGGGACATATGTAAACTCTACTAAAAGGTTTTTCACTCTAATCATTCTTTGGAATTGTACTTACATGGACCGTGATAAATAGTGCATGCCAACAAACTCTCTCTCTCTCTCTCTCTCTCTCTCTCTCTCTCTCTCTCTCTCTATATATATATATATATATATATATATATATATATATATATATATATATATATATATATATATATATATAATTGAATATCTACATACGCTAGAGTCTAATTCTTTCGGGAATTTTCAATGCAGGATGTCGGGATTAACACCAGTCGATAGATTCGAACCTGGCAACACAAGCCAGCTCTGGCTTGATTACCAAAAACCGTGTCCAAGAATCGCGTGAAATAACGTTGAATTTAAAAATGTTTTTTTTTTTAAATGTGTGTGTTTTTTTTGCGTCAGAAAGAGTGATCTAATCTTTATACGATGATCTATGCATAAGAGCTAAATTGAACGACTTAATTCAAGTGAAAGTGCTCAACGATAAGAAACGAGTTTCTTAAAGAGGGTGACAAAATTATTTTTTTTTTTTTTACTATAATAATTAAATACCTACAGACACTAGTGGCTCATCCTTTCGGGAATCTTCAGTGTAGGGTGTCACGATTAACACCAGTCGATAGATTCGAACCCGGCAACACAAGCCAGAGATGGCTATATATATATATATATGTATATATATATATCTGTAGAAATATATATGCTTATAATATATACTAATACTTATTTAAGAAGCTTAGTATGTATTAATACTTATTTAAGAAGCTTATAATATATACCACTACTTATTTAAGAAGCTCAATGTAATTACAGAGCAATATAATGAATAAATGACTTAAAACTGTATTCCAAAATTCATGATGTTGACCATCTTATAATTTATTCCTTTAATTCAGTTATTTAATTGACGTGTACAATTCTTGACAGTATCTATTTCGTAACGCAAAATCAATCACTTAATTATTATATCAATCCGCGAATCTATTATGCCATTAAGTCATCAGAAGAAATGGCAACAATCAATCTGTTAACGGGAAATAACGTGTGATTTGGCATGATTAAAATCCGTAAATTGAAAGAGAAGCTGCAAATACCTTTAATATGTTTCCATTTTGAATTTTACGCTATGAAACAGATAGTGTGAAGAGTTGGAAATGTCAAGTGAATTAAAGGAATAAATTATAAGATTATCAACATCATGAATTTTGGAATAAAGTTTATAGTCATTTATTCACTATATATATATATATATATATATATATATATATATATATATATATATATATATATATATATATATATATAATCATCAAGCGGGCGAAAATCACCAGCCTCGAGACCATGCTGCTGAAGTCACAGCTACGCTAGATCGGGCATGTTTGCAGAATGGAGGATCATCGCCTTCCCAAGATAGTTCTATATGGCGAACTCTCTACTGGCCGTCATGACATAAAAAGATATAAAAGAAAGAAAGATATAAAGACTCTGTGAAGAAGTCCTTCGGTGACTGCCACATTGACCACCTCCAGTGGTCTGCTCTCTGGCAACGTACATTACACCAGACTACTTCATTTAATCACATAAATTACTATCCGGAAGTATAATCTTATGCGTAAACTTTAAATATTTATTCAACAGGTCTCAATACATAGTTAGCAGGTAGTAAGTTATAAATATATATCTGGCAATTAAGCCATACAGACAGAATATTCGGCGCTTCATCCACGCTAGGATTTGTCAGGGACGAATCCTAGCGTGGATGAAACGCCGAATATTCTGTGTAGCTTAATTGGTATGTATATATTTTTATAACTTACTACACACA
>NC_136505.1:42475815-42488315 GCF_053919585.1 Euprymna scolopes
ATAAAAATTAATAAATAATCTCAATAACGAGATGAATAGTACAAATAAAAATTAATAAATAATCTCAATAACGAGATGAATATTACAAATAAAAATTAATAAATAATCTCAATAACGAGATGAATAGTACAAATAAAAATTAATAAATAATCTCAATAACGAGATGAATATTACAAATAAAAATTAATAAATAATCTCAATAACGAGATGAATATTACAAATAAAAATTAATAAATAATCTCAATAACGAGATGAATATTACAAATAAAAATTAATAAATAATCTCAATAACGAGATGAATAGTACAAATAAAAATTAATAAATAATCTCAATAACGAGATGAATATTACAAATAAAAATTAATAAATAATCTCAATAACGAGATGAATAGTACAAATAAAAATTAATAAATAATCTCAATAACGAGATGAATATTACAAATAAAAATTAATAAATAATCTCAATAACGAGATGAATAGTACAAATAAAAATTAATAAATAATCTCAATAACGAGATGAATATTACAAATAAAAATTAATAAATAATCTCAATAACGAGATGAATATTACAAATAAAAATTAATAAATAATCTCAATAACGAGATGAATAGTACAAATAAAAATTAATAAATAATCTCAATAACGAGATGAATATTACAAATAAAAATTAATAAATAATCTCAATAACGAGATGAATAGTACAAATAAAAATTAATAAATAATCTCAATAACGAGATGAATAGTACAAATAAAAATTAATAAATAATCTCAATAACGAGATGAATATTACAAATAAAAATTAATAAATAATCTCAATAACGAGATGAATAGTACAAATAAAAATTAATAAATAATCTCAATAACGAGATGAATGTTACAAATAAAAATTAATAAATAATCTACATAACGAGATGAATAGTACAAATAAAAATTAATAAATAATCTCAATAACGAGATGAATAGTACAAATAAAAATTAATAAATAATCTCAATAACGAGATGAATATTACAAATAAAAATTAATAAATAATCTCAATAACGAGATGAATAGTACAAATAAAAATTAATAAATAATCTCAATAACGAGATGAATATTACAAATAAAAATTAATAAATAATCTCAATAACGAGATGAATAGTACAAATAAAAATTAATAAATAATCTCAATAACGAGATGAATATTACAAATAAAAATTAATAAATAATCTCAATAACGAGATGAATAGTACAAATAAAAATTAATAAATAATCTCAATAACGAGATGAATATTACAAATAAAAATTAATAAATAATCTCAATAACGAGATGAATAGTACAAATAAAAATTAATAAATAATCTCAATAACGAGATGAATAGTACAAATAAAAATTAATAAATAATCTCAATAACGAGATGAATAGTACAAATAAAAATTAATAAATAATCTCAATAACGAGATGAATATTACAAATAAAAATTAATAAATAATCTCAATAACGAGATGAATATTACAAATAAAAATTAATAAATAATCTCAATAACGAGATGAATAGTACAAATAAAAATTAATAAATAATCTCAATAACGAGATGAATATTACAAATAAAAATTAATAAATAATCTCAATAACGAGATGAATATTACAAATAAAAATTAATAAATAATCTCAATAACGAGATGAATATTACAAATAAAAATTAATAAATAATCTCAATAACGAGATGAATATTACAAATAAAAATTAATAAATAATCTCAATAACGAGATGAATAGTACAAATAAAAATTAATAAATAATCTCAATAACGAGATGAATATTACAAATAACAATTAATAAATAATCTCAATAACGAGATGAATATTACAAATAAAAATTAATAAATAATCTCAATAACGAGATGAATATTACAAATAAAAATTAATAAATAATCTCAATAACGAGATGAATAGTACAAATAAAAATTAATAAATAATCTCAATAACGAGATGAATATTACAAATAAAAATTTCGAATTAAATTTTGTAAATTAAAAAAGTTACAATTTATTATTCCACAAGGAATACAAAAATTAAAATATTTTTTCCTTAATCCATGGATTTTCAATAAACGACTGATCTCATCAGAGGAATTGTTTTTAGCATAATTATGTTGATAGGCTCATAAATTTATCTATTTAGCACATAGATTGAAAACTAAACACTTGCACGAAAATCTAAAGGATTCCACAATTAACAAAGGATATTGCACGCTGTAGTTGGATGCAATGAATACAAAAATAGACACAGTAAGTTTCAAGAAAAGGAAGAAATATATAATCCAGGCAAAATGAAGAGTTTTCCATGTTTGAATGTATGCATTTCATGTAATCCCATGAGACGGGATAATGTAAAATCCATTGCAAATTGTAATTTCGTACTGTCAGAAAGAAAATTTTATAAAAGCTTGTCAGATATTTTTACTGAGAATTTTTATAATATATTTCAAATTAATATATTAAAAAAACGCATTAAAAATATGACAACTATAGTAGCATATTAACGCACTACTAGAGAGAAGAAATTATAATTATTATTTTAATACGTTTAAATATTTTTTGTAGCATTTGTATATCTAGACGCGCCTAAAACCTTCCCACACATTACCAATACAGGCGCGACCAAGTGGGGAAGGCGGTGCACTGGGAATTGTGCAAACGGCTGCATTTTGAACATACAGACAAATGGTACGAACATAAACTCGCAACAGTACTGGAAAATGTAACCACAAAATTCCATGGGGCATGGTAATACAGACGGATAAATCCATCCAAGGAAGAAGACCAGATGTCGTAATAGTTAACAAGAAAGAAAAATCCTGTCAAATCGTAGATTTTGCTATCCCAGCTGACCACAGGGTGAGTATGAAAGAAAAGGAGAAACGGAGCAAATATAAAGAGCTAGATAGAGGGTTAAAAGGGATTTGGATGATGAAGAAAATAAAAATAATACCTAAAATAGTAGGAGCACTAGGAACAATTCTGAAAAACTTTGAAAAAAGAATGGGAGAAATTGAAATCAGAGGAATGGCTGCAAAAATATGACTCACGATTATGAAAACGGCTGAAATATTAAGGAAAACCCTTGAATGCGGAGAATAATACACATGGACCACATGCTGGACCCAGAGAAACTGCTGCAGAGGCAAAACATGAAGAAGCATTACAGGGAATGAAGAACACTGAAGCTGCATATCAACAAGCTCTACATCCCCATCACGCATCCTCTCCCATTGCCCTGTCACCCTTCACCCCATAAAAGTGTGAAACCAAATAGCTGAGAAGGGTCAAGGAGGAGGGATAGACCCAGGAGAGATCGCTGACCAGACCTCCACTGGACAAGCGCGAAAAGAACTGGGACCTTGGGGAGACTTAGTGTCACTCAAATTCCAGCACAAATCAATGGCCGCTGCAAGCGAAAAATCAATGGTGAGCGGCTGTTACGATAACGCAAATCTATTTGCAAATGCTATCGAAGGAGGCACAGAGTGTTGGACATCTGGGGAGACTTGTTGTCACTCAGCTTCCAGGAAATATCACAGGTTTTCAATCGGATCTATGATTACCTGTGTGAAAGCTCCATGTGAGTCAATAATAATAATATAGAGACGAAACAGTAAACTATATAAAAAGCGAATGCAGCAAACTGACCCAAAAGAATACAAGAACATAGATGAAGTAGGAAAGGAAATACATTGGAAATTATGCGACAACTGTATCTCGAACGCACTGACAAATGGTACAAACACAAGCCAGCAACAGTACTTGGAGACGAGAATCACAAAATCCTATGATACATAGCCATACAAATTGATAAACCCTATCGAGAAGACAAATCCTGTCAAATCGTAGATTTTGCTGTCCCAGCTGACCACAGGGTAAGTATGAAAGAAGAGGAGAAACGGAGCAAATACACAGAGCTGGCCAGAGAGCTGAAAGAGATGTGGAAGATGAAGAAAATCAAGATAGTACCTATAATAGTAGGAGCACTAGGAACCATCCCGAAAACTTTTGAAAAAAGAATGACAGAAATTGTAATCAGAGGAATGACTTGAATACAACGAATAACAATGATGAAAACAGCTGAAATATTAAGGAAAACCCTTGAATATGGGGACTAACACGCACGAACCACAAGCGCAGACCAGACAAACTGCTGCAGAGACTAAACATGAAGCGCTACAGGCAACCAAGACAATTGAAGCTGCATACCTATAAGTTCTCTAACCCCACCTCATCCCCCTATTACCACATCCCTGTCCCACCCACAAAACAAAAAGAGTGCGACCAAATAGCCAAGTAGAATCAAGGAGGAAGGAAAAACCGAGGAGTGAGCACTGACCAGACCTCCGCTGTATAAGTGCGAAGATAACTGGGAACTTGGGGAGGCTTATTGCCACTCAAATTCCAGTGGAGACCAATGGTTGCTACCAACGAGAAATCAATGGCAAGCAGATGTTGCGATAATGCAAATTTATTTGCAAATGTTATCGAAAGAGGTGGAGAGTACTGGAAATCTGGGGAGACTTGTTGTCATTCAGCTTCCAGGGAACATAACAGACTGTCTTCAATGAGATCTTTGTGACCTGTGTGAAAGCGGTTTGTGAGCCAATAATACAAAATATGAATACGCGTGCCGTATTTATGTCTTTTAAAATCACATCACTGATTTATTTCCGCTTTTAAATGATAATATTTGTAAATCTTTCTGTCAATCTTTCTGTCATAGCTTATCTAAAACGGCCGTTTTCACGTTTCTCACTTACACACGATCTTTCATACAGTTTGATTCGCGTTTCCTTTTCTTTTTTTTTTTTTTTTTTTTCGAGAACTGCGTCCCCCATCATCCACACACTCCGTATCTTCTTTCACGTTTAAATCCCTCTATACCGTCAGCTGCGGGATCTATCTAATGTATGCTCCTTTCTATTTTGTTTCAAATACGGGATGACGTACCTGGCGGAACCCTGTGTGATCAAGTGTATAGCCTTCAACCCCATATAGCGTACAACGCAACATTATTAAAACACAAAAAACTAAACACCTTAACAAAAAATAAATGAATGCCACCAGTGAGTTTCTAGTAAAATTTGACCAAAGAAAAGTTGCATTTGATCCTCTTGTATCTCCGGAAAACATACAGAGAGAGAGAGAGAGAGAGAGAGAGAGAGAGAGAGAGAGAGAGAGAGAGAGATGCAAAGAGAGAGAGAAAGAAAGAGCGAGAAAGAGTCCATTTATAGTAAAGATCTCAGATCTGACAATTACATTGAACCTAAAACCTTATATCTGAAGATGGCGTAATGAACGATGTATTTCGTTGTTTTTTGTGTGTTTTTTTTTTTCACTCCGCATTAAGTAAATATTTAAAAGATTAACCAGCAAATGATTTCTTTTCCAACAGTGAATAGAAATCTGATTTGTTGTATGTTTTACTAGTGAGAAGCAGAGTTTAGATGAGAGTAGCAACGTTTAATGAGGATAAGTATGGTTTGATGGAGAAAAATCTTGTTTGGTTTGTGTCCTTTACGCTTAATTATATTTAATCCTATTATGGATCATTTAAGTTTGATCGCTTAGTTAGTTTGTTTTACGGCATATCAACCATTTTCGGGTTATTGAATCCCAAATCCAGTAATTTAAAAAAAATCTAATATGCTTCAAGTTCTTTATATTTACAAATATTAATTCATGGACTTTGGTTTGGTTGTTTTGTTTGACTGTATATCAACTGTCTTCGGATTATTTAATGCCGAATCCAGTAATTTTGGAAAGAACATTTCTTTTCTTTCAGTTTTTTTTTTTTTTTATCTTTAAATATTTATTCATGGTGTTTTTCTGATTGTTTTGTAGAAAATGGTTTTGGGTTTTTCAGTTTGCAGAACATGGTTGAGTTTTGCAAATGGAAATGAAAAATAAGCAATAACATCAATGTTTGGTGTGTTTTTGGTCAGAAAGTCAGTATCTTAAGATGGCTTGGTTCAATAGCACCAGATGCCCCAAGAGGCATTACTACTCTGGACCTAAGTAAAGTAGGGAACAATGGTAACGAAGGAACAACTTTGAATCACCCACAGTCCCCAAATGGGGTCTAACTACTAGATGTATTTTAAGTTTATACACATAACAGGATCATTTAAATCCAAGCACAATATCCATGAAAAATGATGAGTTGATCATAAGTATCACAAATGAAGCAAGCAGTGAACGAGACATAAAAAGAATAACTAAATTCAGCACACACACCCCTATTTAGCCCCAAAAGTCCACAGGGGACTCAAATCCTGGTGAAACCTAACAAACCGTGCATTTTTAGGACTTAGCATATGTAAATTTGAGTTCTGCACCATGCAAAAACGAAATGACTAAGTCCACCATTACCCCTCTCTTTTAGCCCCAAAAGTCTCCAGGGCGTTAACATATTTAAATTTGAGTTCATCACCATGCTAAATAGGCATACACCGAAAATTTTGGACAAATATTATTAGTCCTAAAAGAGCCCACCCAACAGTTATCGCAAGGTAAACAAAATTATATAAAAATCAGTTAATTACAACTTTTCAGAAAGTTTTATAAAAATCCAAGGCATCATGATTGTTAATAAGCACAAAAGTGTCAATTTTAGCCCTTTTAATACGAAAGGCATCCCTAGGGGGTTAACCGGAGTTTTCCCGGAAAATCCGTTCTGCTAAATTTTTTATTCATATCATATTTCATGTTTGTGCAAAATTTCAAGGCGTAGTTATTGAGAAAAGTGCGGAGAGACGAACGGACGAGGGTGAATTTACAGGTCCACCCTCCTTTCGTCGGGGGACGGAGAAATAAAATAACCCATGGTTTTCCTCGTTACCTTAGCGCATATATTTTGAGAAAATACGATACAGGATTCCCCGCTACGAAAAAGGAAAAATAGGACCTCACAACTGTAAGATTGTGAGAGCTTTAGGTCTTATACATTTTCCTTACCCATATTCCTCTTATTTGCCCTTCATTGTACCCTATTACATCGTGTTCTCTAGTGATCGGACGGATAGCTGTGGAATCACATTTTACGAATGAGTTATGTAACTAAGACCAGAAGCCACTTGAAGATAAGCGTTAAAAAGATTGACAGATGCTCAGCGGAATGATGAACAATATTATAAAAGTGTTGAAGATGTGAATGAAATAAAGAGCAACTGATCACTTATTAGGATAGTTGAATGGGCCATTAATTGGGACCATGCCAAAAAAGATTAACATATCGGTTTACGTTGCATTTCATCTTCTGCGTATCAGTACAGTTTAGGAAACAGGTAGCAGGAAGGAAATTCCAAAGTCTAGCCGTTCTAGAGAAGAAGCTATTAGCGTAGAAAACTTTCTGACATTTAGGGACCTCTGCAGAGAAGGGGTATTATTTTGTTGCTAAGCAAGTCTGTTGGGGATATGTACGTCGAGAAGGCACAAGTGCAATGAGTTCATCAGAACTCATACCACTGTAAAATAAGCACAGGGATACAACATCGCGCGGCATTTTGAGGGGGTAAAAATAGAAAAAAGAAAAAATTAAAATAATAAAAACCTGACCAAAAGACTTTAATTTTATACGAAAATTAGTTCTTAAGGTCGTAATATGTTTTTGTGATTTATATGTGTAATACCATTTTTAAACTGATTTTAGACCCTTGATTGTAATTCCATAAAAAATAAATATTTTGAGGTGTTTCTGGAATGTTGATGGTTAACGGATTATCAACGGTCAGCCGGAGGGGGGGGGTCTTACACTCTCTCAGGGTGGCAAAAATAATTGCTACGCCACTACTTATGACATATATTTTTAAACATTAGATTTGAGGGCGATGATGTTGTAGCTTTCAGGGATGCAGTTCCATGGTAATGTGTTTTCAAGATCGTATATTTTGAGGAGAAAATTTGTTCTGTTTGGTGTAAGGTACATGCAGAAACGAAGGAAAAGTTTGCATAATAATAATAGCTAGGCGAGTTCGTAGATTTAACATTTTACAAGGTGGAACCCAAAAGATTGAAGCCCAGTTAAACTATTGCCATTGAAATAAGTATAGGTTAAGGAAATATTATCAACGCCTCTTTCGTGAGAAAAGGCTTATACAGAAGAGCAATGATCATCCTCAGTAGATAGTGAAGTCGATTTCGTAATCTGCCAATACAAGAAAGAATGCTCTTAACGGCACCTCACAAAGGGTAGTAACAGTCTATAGATTTAGTCTTGTTTTAGTCTTCACTAGGTTGAAGGGTGAAGCTATCAATGTTGCCACTCACAAAGTGTTAGGAAGTAAGAAAAAAGAAAAGAAGTTTATCAGCAAAACAAAGATATAACAGCGAGGTTAATAGAAAAACAGGAGGAAGTTATTCACCAAGGTACACAAACGCAACTAAAATAAGATTAATTATGAAGGTGTGGCAGTTACTGAGAGAGAAGATCTGACGTAGAGGTCGATATATAGGGAAAAAAGTTTTAAAAGTGGGAATGAGTTTTGCGAGACTTTATGGCAATTAAGGATACTTACGAATACTCTTATTTTTTCGACAGCTGAGGAAAGTTCCCAAATTGGGACAGTTGAAGGCAGGTTGTAGTTCAGAGAACTACAAGATGAGCTGATGTCAAACGGCAACAAAGAGGATTTGACAGACTATTTAGGTGTGGGCGTTACTTTTAAGATGGTTATTTTCCGAGATCGTGTCACTCATGCACCCAGAATCTAACTAATATCTACAGAACGTGTCGGAGTTGTGTGTGTGTGTGTGTGTGTGTGTGTTTTTTTTTTTTTTGCGTTTTGGGTTGTTTTATTCTTTACACTTGTGAACCCGTGGTCTCTTCCGGCAGACGCCAATATGAGAGACGACAACACGGCCGGAAGAAAACACAACGTTGAGGTTGGCAATTGTTGTCGAGCGAGAGCGAGCAAATGATACCACAGAAGAATGCGTCAGGAAGCAGGTATTTTCTGGAACAGTAGAGTAATTCATTTATTTTTCCGATTGGATATAGAGCTTCAATTTTAGGTCTGGAGAATTTACTTATCTCCTTTCAAAGATGTTAGACACAATGCCAGGTTTGGGTTTGATGAAAGTGTTTTTTTTTTTGTGGAACAGAGTGGAATCAAACTTGGCACACCTAGGTTTTCAGTCCGTTGTTATTAACTACTTAGCCACCGGCTCCGGACATAAATTCGATTCTAAGAGCTCACCAAAACAAGGAATCATTCATTTTCAACTGGAACCATAGTAAATATCTGAGTTCTGGTGGTGAAAAGAGAGAAGATTGTTTTTAGCAGTCTAGAAAGTAATAAGCAACTCTTTTCCATCGTATCAGGTTCTCCAAATTAAAAACTAGAAAATTATTAAAATTTTCATCACAAACTGGTACGAATAAAAATAATTTGGTAGTTTCAAGTGTAACTACCCTGGATGATGACAAACGAATGAAACACTTTTGGAGAAAGAATAGAGTTTTCAACTGGAAGTACTAAAAACAATGTATTACACTGCTTCATTGAAATGTTTGCATCAGAAATGAAATTGAAACAGATAAAATTGTTCATGGTATCTATAATCAACGTTATGGTAAAGTACAAGGCGAAACAATCTCTCCGATTCTTTTCTTTATTTAATTTTTCTGGAATGTTCTATTGTTCCAAATATTATTGGTGTTATTTTTTCTTTCTCTATCTCCTATGTTCCTTTCAGCTCTGTAGCCAATTCATCACACTTGTTCTGCTTCTCAGCCTACTTGGTATTCACTTTGTGGGCTGCTGAGACGGCGAAATCTACGATCTGGCCGGACTTTTCCTTTTTGATAACTATTATGATGTCCGATCTTCTTGCTTGTATGGGTCTATCTGTTTGTATATCCATGCCTCACAAGATTTGTGACTACCGTTTTCAAGTGCTGTTGCCGTTTTGTTCTTGTACCATTTGTCAGAGTGTTCAAGATGCAGTTGTCTGCGTAATTGCCAGTCTATTGCTTTCCCCGCTTGATCATGTCTATTCACATATTCTTTTTGAACTAGTTTGTCGCATTCGCATATTATGTGGTTTATTGTTTAGTCTCTTTGTCCACAAGGTCTTCACTTGCTGTTTTCTTGTGTCTTCTCGATCCATACTTTGGTGTGATTTGTTCTTATCGCATTGTTTGTGCGGCTGTTATTTGGGTTTCAGTTTCTTTGTGTAGTTTTCCTTTTTGTAGCCGTGTCAAAGTGTTTTCGTTCGTGTCATTTTTTGTCATCCTTATGAATCGCCTGTGTAGCTGTTTCACTTACTATTTTTCTTTTTTCATCTTATCCCTTGTCTTTCCTTCTGTCGTGGTCGTTTTCTTAGTGTCTCTTTCTGTGATAATTATTCTTTCCCTGTTCTGCATTATGGATTTTTCTACTTCTTTTTCGTGTTATTTACAGTGTTCTATGCATACAAGTCTTCTTCCTTCGTCTTTCCTTTTCACATAAAATAGCTCAGTATCATCGTTTGGTGTTGTGCATTTTCGGTAGTCATGAGTTTCCTGGTTTTCTGATCAAGTTACCTCAGTTCTGTCTATAAAAGATCTGGATATCTTACTAGTAACACTGCCTTTATGTTTATACCTTTTATTATATTCCAACTATATAGTTTAGTTAGGATGAGTTTTCTTGTTCTTCTGAAGTATTCGTATCAAATTTGTTGTGTCCGAATAAATTTGCGCCACACCACATAATAGAGGAGGGTCAAGGAGGATAAAAAGATCAAGGTGAGCAATCACTAATCAGATCTTTACTGGATGAGTGTGAAAAGAACTGGGATCTTGAGGAGTCATTGCTACCCACATTCCAGTGAACACCAATGATCGCTAGCAACGAGAAATTCAATTGTAAACGGCTATTGCGATAACGCAAACTAATTTGTTAATTTTATGGAAAGAGGTAGTGAATATTGGAAATCTGGGAAGACTTATTGTCACTCAGGCAGCAGGGAACGCTACAGGTTGTACTTTAAGATAATTCTTTGATGATAGCCTGTTTTAAACTCCTATTGAAAAATGATAAAAAAATAAAATAAAATAATAATAATAATAATAATAATAATAATAATAATAATAATAATAATAATAATAATTTGTACCTATTGCGATGGGAGCCCTGGGGATTGTAACAAAAGGATTTGACAAGTGAATTGAGAAAATTGGGATTCATTGTAATGTTGGAGTACTTCAGAGCACTGCCTTGTTGGATGTGCCAGAATTTTGCGAAAAGTGCTGTAAAACTAAGAAAACAAGATGCTCATAACTTATGTTCATTTGTTATGATCCGCCTATCATTATGAAATCGACAATATCAACAGCCAGGCACCAAATGTGAATAATAATAATAATAATAATAATAATAATAATAATAACAACAACAACAACAACAACAACAACAACAGCTGAAATATTAAGAAAACCTTTGAATATGGAAACTACTGATGCAATTCTCTATCTATATAAAAGCCAAGTACGTCCAAGGATTGAATACTGTTGCCATATCTGGGCAGGAGCTGCTAAATACAGCCTATCCTGCCTTGACAGAGTACAAAATAGACTTCGTGGCTTAGTGGGGGATGCCCTTTTCTCTACCCTGCAACCTCTCTCCCACAGAAGAGACGTTGCGAGCCTATCCTTGTTTTATCGTCATTTCCATGGCAGGTGCTCGTCTGAACTCCAATCCCTGGTCCCCCCTCGCCAATCTTTCACGAAGAACACCCGTCTAGCTGAATCCACTGTGAAAAATTTCCCCCACTCTATATCTGTGCCTAAATCAAAACGCGGATTCCATGAACAAAGCTTCTTTCTTAGAACTGCACGCCTGTGGAACTCTGTCCCGTCTGCCTGCTTCCCTCCGGACTACAACTTGGATGTCTTCAAGTCCAATGTTAACAAATTCCTAATGAACCGCCCCCTTAATTAAACACTTCATCGAATCTCCACACTAACGTAATGTACTTGCAATAACCTTTATCCCTGAGTGGCTTCCGGGCCTTGATAAGTGGTGATCACTGCGTAAAAAAAAAAAAAAAAAAACTAACACACAGGGGTATCAAGTGCGGGCCAGACAAAATACTGTAAAGGAAAAGCATGAAGCACTACCTGGGACCAAGAACACTGGAACCGCATATCTATAAGTTCTGAACCCAACCCTGCCCCTATTGCGACATCACCGCCACCCTTTCAAAAAAAAACAAAAAAAAAACAGAGCGAAACCAAATAACCAAAGAGTACAGGAGGAAGGAAAGACCGATGATCTGACCAGAATACAGCCGAATAAGTGCGAAGAGAACTGGGACCTTGGGGAGGCTTATTGCCACTCAAATCCCAGCAAAGACCAATAGCCGCTGCCAACAAGAAATCAATAGCAAGCAGCTGTTGCGATAATGCAAATTTATTTGCAAATATTATCGAGAGAGGTGGAGAGTATTGGAAACCTGGGGAGAGTTTTTGTCACTAGCTTCCAGTGAACACCAC
>NC_136505.1:42493315-42510815 GCF_053919585.1 Euprymna scolopes
ATTTTTGAAAGTTTTCCTTGATAATTTCGTTTTTTTGTTTTTTATTTTCTTTTTTGTTTTTTTGCACAACTGCATTTTTTTATTCCAATAAATATTCGATTAAGAGGAAATGTGTAAATATATATGTTACGTTGATGCGGGAAAACCCCCATTCACATTCACGTGAAGCTTATTTGATAATTTATTAATAAGGGAAAACACATTTGATAAATTAATAGTGAAAATAGAAGTAGTATTACAAATAGTATCTATATATTAATACGCTAGTACCTTTAACGTACGTACGTACGTGTGTCACGGTTTCCACATTATAAATTAAATCTTATTTATTAAAAACAGGAGGATAGAAATTGATACCATACTACGAACATTAAATTAGTATATACAGGGTGTCTACAAAGTCTGACTACATTATGTAGCCAGAGTTTGTGGGCACCGTGTGAATTATATAGCCAGACTTGTTCCTTGCTAATAGAGTCAGATGGTTTTGTGGCCAGGTTTGAATTTACCAACCAGCTGTAATCATAACTCCCTGCATTGATAGATTCCTGAAAGGATGAAACATTAATGTCCATAGGTATTAAAAAATTATCATAGTAATAATTATATATATATATATATATATATATAAATAAAATATATATATATATATATATATAAATAAAATGAACTCATTTTTTCCCGTCGTATTTTGACATTAATAGGATTAAAAATCAAGATATTTCATGCAAATATAATATGCACAAACGGCAGAACAATATCTGAGGTGTGTTATAGGCTTATTATTTCTCAAATTCCTCGATAATCTTAGATTTCTATACTTTTTCTGCTGAGAAGTCACGGCCAAAATCGGTTAAGATCAATGGAAGTGGTAAAATATTTTCTTTCTAATAAATTCCTCCTCCCCCTGCCACCACTTAACACCGTTTGGGGATCGTTCACAAGGAACAGTTGAGAAGAGAACACCGGTTTGGCTTCGTAGTTCTTTCATGTGAAGTTATTTAAAATCACTACACTAAGTTGTAGTGCTCTGTGGCGTAGTGGTTAGCGTGCTGGACAATTCACATTATATTTTCACGTTCGCGCCGACCTACCGTAGTCGTTTTTTTTGTTTTTTTTTCCTAAACAATTGGAATGGACTTTTCTTGGTGGCCGAACTGTTAACGTTGCAAATGTTTTTTTTTTTGTTTGTGTTTTTTTCACACTTTATTTTCCTACTTTTACTCATGACTCCGGGTTTGATCCTTCCTACTTACCTACCATAACATTTTTTAAATTCCCCCCCGTCCCGGAAACAAACACTCGGGCAATGCCGGGTACCCCCGCTAGTATATATATAAAAACAGAGATGTGTGTGCCACAGACGATTTCTGATTGGTTAATCCAATAATCACATCTCCTAAAAAACTATGGTTCGTAGGCTCTTAACTTTACCATAAAATATTATGGTTTTATTTATTGTCCATCTTGGAAGGGTTTAATTTTTTCCTAACTTGCGATTTACAAATTACAAAAATACGAAACTAACTTACAATCTAACAATCGAACCTCCGACATCACGGCCGCCATTATGAAACTAAACTAAAAAAAAAAAGAAAACGCGCGTTCACTCGTGGTCTTTACATTTCGGGTTTGGGTACTTGTGCAGTTTTCCATTGACATTAAAAAATGGAAATATTTAAAAAAAAATATATTGTACGTACTCGTCATGGGATAAAGTTTTCCTACAGAAAAAATCACGTAATTTCATCAAGTAGTTATTTTTTTATAGCGAAAAAAGAAAAAAATCAATGCTACAAGCGAAATTAAACAGAAAGTTCAAGTAGGGGGTTTCCCTTCTTTTTTTTATAGCGATGCCAAATTTCGCGAATTTGGCCTTTTTTTAAAGCAGTTTGGCCTTCAAAATTTCTGTTTGGCCATTTTCTTCACCGATGAAATAAAAAAAGCAAATAAAAACAACGCAATAAAACTTTAAAAAAATACGGCACACTTTTGTTGTTCTTGTTTGTTTTTTTTGGTAATTTTCCTTATTTTTTTTATTTTTTCAAGATAATACTATTAAATGGACACTATTATGCCAAATTAGCCCCCCCCCCCCAAAAAAAATGCACAAAAATTCGAGATTTAAGGTTTTGACGAGATAATTTAGCGAATTGTCCGGACTATTGCGAGATAACCATCCATTAGTTTTTCTTGAAATTTTGCCACAAATTGTATTTCATTACATAGATGTGCATAGTAACAACATTTTTTTTTGCCGAAAATTCCCGTTGCGTCTCCAGATTTCATCGGTGAAGAAAAAGGCCAAACAGAAATTTAGAAGGCCACACTGCTTTAAAAAAGGACAAATTCGCGAAATTTAGCCTCGCTATCAAAAAAAAAAGGGAACTCCCCCTACTTGAACTTTCTGTTTGGTTAAGAATCAAGATGGCTGAATTATTAATTACTCGCTTATAAGACTATCATTACACACAAAAAAAATATAGATTTATTTTTGGGTAAAGTTCCCCCGGGGTTTCCTTTCACTTGAGTAAATAATGGTCTTTTGTTATATATATGGCGTACTATTATCCTTATATATATGATGTTTATGTTTATAACAACATCTTAATACGGCGCTGCTGATCCATAGTCGTTTCGACTGACCGATGCCACACACATGTTTATATATATATATATATATATATATATATATATATATATATATATATATATAAGTGTCTGTGTGTGTCTGTGTGAATTTCCCTACGCTAAAACTCTGTCAATTTTAAGCCTAGAGATTCGAAATTTGATATACAGGGTACTGAGAGTTGGGAAAATCGATGTGATAGGTTTTCGACAGAAATTTGGCGATTAAGTGGTCAATATTCAACGATTTGACCTTTGAGAACTCTACCAAACTCCTCCTACAATTTTGGGTCTAAACAGTAAACACGTGATATTTTAGATATAGATTCCTTGGACATGGATCTAACTTATTAACTTTACTTGATCCCTAAATAATAAATGTTAAGAGGTCATAATAGGGGTCAAAGTTTTAAAAAATTGATTGTTTTTTTTTTTCTCAGCATTAACCTCAAAACACCTGGGCAACGCCGGGCACCGATTGCTAGTATATATATATATATATATATATATATATATATATATATATATATAGGGTGCCCATAAAGTCTGGCTACATAATCTACACAGTGCCCACAAAGTCTGGCTACACAATGTAGTCAGACTTTGTGGACACCCTGTATATACGCTTATTTAATGTTCGTAATATATTATCACCTTCTATCCCCTTTTGAATAAATAGAATATTCCGATCATCGAAGACCCAATGCAATATATATATATATATATATATATATATATATATATATATATAATATATATATAATATATATATATATATATAAAAAATAAATTAAAAAAAAAAAAACGTGTTCACAACGGATTGAAAAACTAGTTAGGAATAGTTGTAAGCGTCTCTGAGGAGTGACTGGATGGAAGATTTACAGTTCTATGAACGAGAGGTAATTGTCCATCCTTTCACGAAACAGTTGTAAGAGCTTAACGCCAAAATAAGTGAATTTCTATTCATGTAGGTTGTGATTTTATTCAATTTGCGTATATATATAATATATATATATATATATATATATATATATATATATATATATATATATATATATATATATATATATATATATATATATAAAATAAAAACAATGTTGTATCTTTTGAGCCGTAAGTGAAACAAATTATACTATGCTTGGTCTTCTTAATAGGATCCAAAGGTAGTATCTGTTCTGTCTAAATATGGTATAATGATATCGTAGAATTCCTGTTCGCACCGGACGTCCATACAATGGAAATATATCATAGATTTCTATAAGGATATTGGAGATACACCGAAATCACCAGATATCCTCTGACACTACATTAACCAGATTGCTTAGATAAATAATTTTACAGTTTTAACAAATATGTTACAATAATATCGCGGGGTATCCATTCATGTTGAGCCTCCACACAGTGTGCAGCAGCAATATATTATATATATGAAAGATGCCGTTCTGGAATGTACATAGGTCCCGCTAGTGTTGTGTGAATCCGAAGATTCTGTTGTTGGCATTGGTTTCCCTGATATTTCTCAGGTCAGAATTCTTTCTAGAAAGAAATCTGGGATTACAAAAGGAACCATGTAAATGTTGTCAACATCTGAAGTGAAAGTTAATTTTGTGGAACGAATTGGATTCGAACTTTGGGTACCCAGGTCGTCAGTTCGTGTCATAAACTACTAGACCACCGTCAACTTTCGGCACTCTTATATGGTTTATGCGCCAAGACGGACGTGACACCGGTCAACAGTAGCTTTGTAGATATATAGAAAACTGACATGTGTGAAGAATGTTTTCGACTCCGGTAGAGAGAAAGACTAGAGTTAGATACATTCTATGTACCTATTCCGTTTCATATTGTCTGAGATTGTCTGGCCGAGGAGTATAAACGTGAAACTCTTGGGAAGGATGCTATTGGCAGGGTTAGGGATTTTTTTATTTCTTTATTTTTTATGTTTTTTTAGGAAAGGATGTTTTTTTTGTAATATCAACTGTGATTATCCATATTTTGTTCTATTCTACTACAAATTGTAGGTAATTTTCTAAGGATTCGACTTTTGTTTTGGACATGTGGACATTCGATTGTCCTCATGCCTGTAATAGGGCGTGTTGAAATCAGCAAATACAGTTATCTCAGGCACGATTACATCGGGGAATGCGTGTTTGAAGATTACGAATAATAAAAGTCGAAGGTGCACCCATGTTGATCTGATATTATTTAGATTTACGACCTTAATTTTTTTTTATACCGAAGAAGGATCTGATTATATTAAATTTTCGCCCAGTAATACAGTAGGAATTACGTTTGCTACAAGACCCTGTAAAAAGTATTTTTTTTTAAGTAGGCATCACCGCTTATCAAGGTCCATAGGTCACTCGAGTATAAGGGTAAAAAAGTGTACAGTAGTCAATTGGACAATATAGTAATCGTTAGTAATAGAAATTCGGTAAATTTGTTTACTTTAGTGGAACGGCTCATCAAGAACTTTTTTACGTTGGACTTGAAGACAACCATATTGTAATCAGCTGGAAACGGACAAGAGTTCTACAGGCGTGCAGTTCTAATAAACAAGCTTTGTTCATGGGATCTACGTTTAGGTTTAGGCACAGATAAAGATTGGGGAGAATTATTGATAGTGTTTTTCAGCTAGAAGAGTGTTTCTTGTGACAGTTTGGCGAGAGGGGGCATAGATTGAAACTCAGTCGCTCACTTGCCATGAAAATAACGATAAAGCAGAGACAAACTCGCAACATCTTTTCTGTAGGGAAGAAAAACGGACATCTCCTACGAGGCTACGAAGTCTATTTGGAATTATATCAAGGTAGGATAAGTCCATTCTAGCAGCTCCTGCCCAGATGTGGCAATAATACTCGATCCTTGGACGCACCTGACTCTTATATGGATAGAGAATTTCATCAGCAGTGAGATAGAAGGATACCGCCATTTTTCTAGCAGCCTTGTAAACGGATTTGATGTATGTGTTCCATTTTAGATCAGGAGTAAAGGTCAAGCCCAGAAGCTTGTCAAAACATGAGGCTTCCCCAAAACGAGAGCCATCCATTTCAATTGATGTCAGATGGGGATCAGAGCGTTTATGATGTAAAAATAAAAGCTTGGTTTTAATTAAAAGTAACCAGCCACCCCTTTTCCCCGTTGTACCACGCGCTCAGAATCAGAGGAGAGAGAATCGGAGAGAACTTATTGGTACCATAGATGGTAGTGTCATCAGCATAAATATCTACGAATGATGTAAGGATGTGATTTGGAAGATCATAATTGTAGATCAGGAAGAGAGTTGAGCCCATGATGGACCCCTGAGGGACTCCAGCATTAAAACTGTGAGCTTCTGATTTCTGCCCATCAACCACTACTCTTATGAACCTATCAGAGAGAAATGATTTAATAATTGAGAAGACATTTCCAGCTATACCGGAGCTAGAGATCTTATGAAATACACCTTTATGCTATACCCTATCAAAGATCTTTGATATGTCTAGAGCAATTGCGCTAGACATATTGCCTCTGTTGAGAGATTGACTAATCCTATGAGATGTAGCTGTAAGCACATCTGCTGTAGATCTAGCAGAACGGAAATCATATTGCATGTTACTAAAAAAATTATTTTTGCTGAGATGGTTGATTACTTCTTTATTTAACGCAGATTCCAGCAACTTACTCATGACGCACCAAGCGATAACGCTCTAACATCATTTACCTTATTCAGAGTATAGTAGATGCGTTCAGAGATGGCCGTCAGGATATCGGCAGTAGAACGGGATTGCCTTAATATACACTGTTGATTAGAGAGAATGTTAGCATTGTTAAGGTTACCATCATCATATCTTATGTATCCGAAGTTTCTATTTTTGGCATTGGTTTCCCCAATATTTTTGTAGTGAGAATTCTGTCTCGAAATACATCGACGCACAAGAAGGTTGTCAACATCTGAAATCAATGTTATTTTTATTTTTTGTGGAACGAGCTTGATTCGAACTTGGACTACTCAGGTAGGTCGTCAATCCGTTAACGACTTGACCATCGTTACTTCTCATTTCCAAGGTGATGCGCTACCGCTGGTTTTATTTACAAGCAATGATTTTATTAACGAGATTATTAAACGATAATCGTATGAGTCAATTTTCCGCCAAATTTCTTGAAAATTGTTACATCTCAGATAAAATATCCAATGAGTTAATAAACAAAATTCTGAAAGGCATTTGTTATAGAGTGTGGAGAAAGCAAATTACAACTAAGCAGTATCGATGACAGAAGTTGGTTTGAGAGGGAGGCGACAAAACATTTGATTGCTTGGTTGGTTGGTTTTTGTTTTACGGCATATCAACCCTTTTCGTGTTATTTAATGCCGAATCAAAAGATTTTTAAGAATTTTTTTTTTAATAGAATATAGTTGTGGTTTTCACGTCGGTTTCTATTTAACCCATAGTTGGGACCCTAACAAGTACTACCACTTCAGGTCAGAGTGGACCTGGAAGCAATGGTAATGAAAGGGTGGCTCAACACTCCCCAAAGCCCACACGCTGGGGCCTCACCACTGGATAAGTTTAAGGTCATATCCAGGACCACAAAACATTTGAATACTTTGTGTTTACACATATATACGAGGGACGTTCCCAAAAGAAGGCATTCTAATTTTTATTCCGCCCGTATGGATCATATGAGACTGCATTGTCATAATCTCTGAACATATACATTTATTACCTGAAAGTTTCATCTCTCTGTTGCAAATATTGACAGTGTGTTACTCTAAGAAAGAAACCCTCGTCATTAACATTCGTCAGTAACACAGATGTGTCATTGAATTCCTGGTAAATGTCCACTGAGAATGGTGGTGACCATGTAGAAAAGTAAATTCTGGAGCGATAAAAGTCGCTCGTTTTAATAGTACCATTCCCGCCTTCGTAGTTCTTCAACTTTTTCAGTTTAAAAAACTAGAATGTTTTACTTTTTTGGAACGACCCTCATATGACAAAGCGCTTTTGGGGCGAGCATGGACAGTCATCATCCATCGCTGGTGAACGTGCACTGGGAATGGTTGTGACTATGTAGAAAAGTATATTATGGAGCACAAGTGTTTTGGTTCTATTCTCATACTTTGTAGCTCTTCAACCTTTTTTTAGTTAAAACATAAGAGGCTTTACGATTGGAACGAGATTCATAAGTGTATGACATAAAGTGAAATATAGGAGATGAGTTCCAATGTACAGTGGCGCTAAAAAGAAAGTCCGCACATGTAATTTTCTTTCAAAAAATCGCACGTTTAAGCTAAATTGAATGTAACTGTAAAAACAACCTATACGTCATTTGATTTGCCTTTTATTCCTCTATAATTTTACTTGTTCATATGTGACTTTTAATTGAAGTATCCTAGAGTTCATGTCAATTTAAAAAAAGTAACCTTAAATCAAGAAGGCAAAAAGAAACTCTGCACAATTGAAAATTGTAATTTAAATGTAACTTTAGAACATTAATGCAACACAAAAGAGGAACTCAATGAACAAGTTAGTATTTAGTAGCATAGCCATTCTGCAATATGACAGCCTGCAAACTTTGGGGCATTCTCTAATATGCTATTAAAATGATCATTTAACATTTATTTAAAACATCTACAGTCATTCTAAAGAGGATTACGCTCTATTATTCTACAGACTGTTATAGAATCAGTATATCTGTGATATCCAAAGACTGCGGACGGAAATACATAGTAAGGGATTTACTATGTGATGCTATGACTACAGAGGCATTTTCTAACATGTTGAACAACGAAATGTCTGTTTGCGTTACATTCAAATTTCTGCAGTGCAGTAAAGTCATCGAAGCAAGAAACAGGGAGAGAATTCAAAATTTTAACAATTCGAGGGAAGAAACTAATAGAATATAAAGCTTTCGTGTATCTAGGTTCCGTAACAGTGAAGAGGTGGACTTTTGCTTCTTTTAGGTTAGTCTGGAACATTTACGTCGAGGAGGTACAGTGCTACGAGTTTGTCACAGCACATTCCATTAAGCTACTTGCTCTGGTGCTTCTCAATCAGGCTGTCTGAAGATATTGGCTTCCTGGAACGAAATGCACCAAACATTGATGTTTTTCTTTTGTTTTTCTACTTCCTTTTGCAAAACTTAATTATGTTCTGCAAACAAGAACAACAACCCACCTTTTCCCCCTTTTCCTTCTTCTCATTCCCTCTTTCTCTTTTTATCTCCTCCGCGTCCTGACTGGTTTCTTAACTTAAAATGTAACAAACATTAATCCTGTAACTCTTTTCGCTCTCTCTATCTCAAAACTCATTCATGTTCTGCAAGGCAGGCAAAAACCGCTAACGTGTACTATAAAACAACTAAACCAAACACTACAAACTAGCGATTGAACATACAAAACGCTTGAAGAATAAAAACCTTCTAGATAATGATAAGATGCAACATGAATAACATTTCCAAAATAACTGGATTCGGCATTAAATAACTCGAAAAGGGTTGATATTAGTGATGGGACGATTCCAATATTTTTCCCGATTCCGGTACAATTACTTATAGATTCTGAATTCGATTCTTTAGAAATCTCTTAATATTTAACTATATATAAAATTGTTATTTTGTCCCGATTACTGCAAAAACACATCAATGTGTCTATATTTTCTCAAACGTAAAAACACATTTGGGAGGGGGTGAGCTAGAGATTTTAGTCTTACTAGAAGTTTAAGTCAATAAATATTTATTATATTATTATTTCTACAACCAGTGGGAGATGTTTCTTAAACCAAAATCAAAACCAAGAGTGAAAAATGTTTCTTAAAACAAAATCAAATAAAAAAAGATAATATAAGTAACTAGTTTGGGCATCGGAAAATAGGCTCAAATTTTTCCGATTCCGATACCCAAAAAAACTCCGATCTTTCCAATTCCTGATTCCGATTCCGATTAATCATCCCAACGCTAGATGATATATCGTGAAACAAAAAAAGCAAACCAAACTACTTGTTAGACGGGCATAGGGATGCAAAATTGGAGCGATGATAAAGAGGCTGACATTTGCTTGATAATGCGACACCTATTTAATTGGAGATTATTTTTACCCTCATTTTTAGTTGGAGATACTAGTAATAGATGAAGCAGCTCATATATGGTGACAATACTCCATGCACGGGCGAACGGTGTCGTAGAGATACAGAATATTATTAGGCACTTAGATACCCACATATTTTGCAACAGTCTTGGCAATGTTCTCAGTTAAAGCTGCATGTGAATGTTTAGCCGAGGAGTTTGAACAACTAACGTGTTATTAGGCAAGACAGTCAGTATACACAATTATTTGAACACACCTTTCTTTCTTACAAACAACTATGTCTCTCTTGAACCCAGAGCTCCATTCGCTATACCGAACTATTTTTAACTGACAAAACGAATATTCAGTGCAAAACTCTGATGAAAAGACTTAATCGAATTTTTGGTGCATTCAGAATGACGGGAGAAAGCGTTTTGTTTCACACAAATATTATCGACGTTCCGTACATGAACCGATCTATTGTGACGATCTAACTGCGTAGATATTTTTATTTTATTATCTCGTGTACATCCAGCAATATACTCGAGCACAAAGAGAGTTTGGCAATTTTAGCGTTTTGCAAAGAAAACGAATGCGAAGCGGGTGAACACAGATCGAAGACGGGCCACAGACAGAAAACTTAACTCGTTAAGACTCGCATTTTTTAAATTTATTTTTTAATTATGTTGCTCTTATCTAAACATCTTAACAAAGCATAATGCAACTTGAACACAAAGGGACTACTGTTGAAGACAATGCTTACAGGGGTACTATGTGGAGAGTTGAGACGCGAGGTATCTGGTCGCATTACATTTAAATGTCGACATATTTGCAGAGTCATAAAAGTAGAAACAACGATGAAATTCTACCGTCGAGCTGTTCAAGAAAAGAAGCTATTAGCTTGGTGCCAAAATAATGTCGTTTTTTAACGTGTGTATATATATATATATATATATATATATATATATATATGCATACATATATATATTCATATGTATGTATTTATTTATCTGTATACATATATATTTATATGTATATATATAACGTATATATATAACGTATATACATAATGTCTAATATATATATATATATATATAACGTGTATATATATATATATATATATATATATATATATATATATATATATATATATATGTACGTTAAAAACGACATTATTTTTGCAAGTATATATGTTCAAAACGACATTATTTTTGCACCAAGCCAATATTAGAGTACAAGATCTTTAGCATATAGGGACCGCTACATTTGAAAGAATCGTATTTTGCTGCTTGTCCAGCTTGGCGGGGGTATTCACGGTAAGTGCGTGCAAGTGTATCGAGTTCGTCAAAGAAAATTTCATTAAACAGCCATAGACACAAATTAAGCAAGCATTCAGAAATTTTTGGCAGTTTACAGAATCTCGCCAGATCCGAATACAACGTCATGTCAGAATTAATATTTGCAAGAAAAGTACGTTCTTTTTTTGATAGACCGTTACCTCTTCCGTCGAAAAAAAATCATAAAAACAACATATTACTAGCGTCTGTAAACCAGGGGACGAAGTTATTTTTCCCCATAAGAACTTTAGCCCTGGAATAATATATTGGGAAGAAGGAATGTCAACCAAAAGAATCGGACATGTTATAGATGACACAAATGGGACACCTTTCTATGTAAACGACAGTGGAATCAATTGAGACCCATGTGCACTACAGAAATCACGGAAAATACCAAAAAGATTATAATGGGACACTCTGTTCGCCGTTATACAGTTTATCAACATGGCTAACTTTGGTGAGGTTTTAGTCAGTCATGCTGATTAGCCGTATGACGCCCAAACTCGCGATCGTAGATAATTATGCTTCCCGTATAAGGGTTGAAACACAGTGTAAGAGAAATAGCTTAAAACTTAACATTTAGATAACACACTTGAAGGTAAGATGCCCGAATACTTTCAGTTATCTTTATCTTTAACTAGCGGGGGTACCCGGCGTTGCCCGAGTGTTTGTTTCCGGGACGGGGGGGGGTTAAAAATGTTATGGTAGGTAAGTAGGAAGGATCAAACCCGGAGTCATGAGTAAAAGTAGGAAAATAAAGTGTGAAAAAAAAACAAAAAAGAACATCTGCAACGTTAACAGTTCGGCCACCAAGAAAAGTCCATTCCAGTTGTTTAGGAAAAAAAACCCGACTACGGTAGGTCGGCGCGAACGTGAAAATATAATGTAACTTGTCCAGCACGCTAACCACTACGCCACAGAGCACTGCAGCTTAGTTTAGTGATTTTAAATAACTTCACAGCCAAACCGGTGTTCTCTTCTCAACTGTTCCTTGTGAACGATCCCCAAACGGTGTTAAGTGGTGGCAGGGGGAGGAGGAATTTATTAGAGAGAAAATATTTTACCACTTCCATTGATCTTAACCGATTTTGGCCGTGACTTCTCAGCAGAAAAAGTATAGAAATCTAAGATTATCGAGGAATTTGAGAAATAATAAGCCTATAACACACCTCAGATATTGTTCTGCCGTTTGTGCATATTATATTTGCATGAAATATCTTGATTTTTAATCCTATTAAGGTCAAAATCAGACGGGAAAAAATGAGTTCATTTTATTTATAAGAAGAAGAAGAAGAAGAAGAAGATAGATAGATAGAAAAATAGATAGATAGAAAGAAAGAGAAGAACAAAGGTAAACATGATATATATATATATATATATATATATATATATATATATATATATATTACTGAAATAAATTTTAAATA
This sequence comes from Euprymna scolopes, assembly GCF_053919585.1. Lineage (NCBI taxonomy): Eukaryota > Metazoa > Mollusca > Cephalopoda > Sepiida > Sepiolidae > Euprymna > Euprymna scolopes. Next base: position 42,505,753 of record NC_136505.1, read on the forward strand.
CCTACAGACACTAGTGTTTCATATTTTCGGGAATCATCAGTGCAGAGTGACATATATATTTGGGTTGTTTCTCTCTATCTTAACTACAGATGATGAAAAATGTTTAGTTTTGATTATTTGAGAAAATAATCTGTTTTTTTTTTTAATTCCTGTCTTAGAAGTAAAATTTGAAAGAGTGTAGAATGAAAAAAAAAACAATTTAATTTCTGAGTTGCATGAGACAATTCATAATCAAGGGTTTTGATATTTTGCAGAGTACTCTCATAAAACAAAGAAAAGGTGGACCTAGTATCAGTGGAAAAACTACGAAGCCCAATATTCTCAATATTTGAATCATATCAGTGAGTAAAAACTCATTTTAGTGAATATAGAATTGCAATGTAGGTATCTCCGCACTCGAGACCAAACGAAGCACTGTCCGAATGTCACCACTAGAAGGAGAATTAAGTAAGAATACCATTAGAAAAAAAAGTTAATACATTATATCCATACCCTAAAAAGAGAAAACATTTCAGCTGAATTGCTTTTTTTTTTACTTGGGAGTCACCACTTATCAAGTCCGGAAGGCAACTCGAGGAGAAGGGTTAATGAATGTAATATGATAGTGTAGCAATAGTTAATGATGTAAATTGGGTAGAATCTGATTATTTATAAGGACAGCTCCACAGGAACTTGTTTACATTGGATTTGAAGGCTACCATGTTGTATTCAACCGGGAAGCAGGCCAGCAGAAAAGTGTTGATAGCCTAGCAGTTTTGAGGAAGGAGCTTTGTCCATGGAGCCTGCGTTTAGATTTAGATAAAGAGCGGAGGAAATTGTTTATAGTGGTTATAGCTTGTCGAGTGTTTTTTGTAGAAGTTTGACAAGGGGGGGGGGCATAGATTGGAGTTCAGTAGAGCACTTGCCATGAAAATAACGATAAAGCAAAGACATTCTCACAACGTAAAAAAGAGATTACAGGGAAGAGAAAAGAGCAGTAGGTATTACGTGCCAAGCCGGTTTTAAACTCTATCAAGACTGGATAAGGCAAGCCAAGCAGCTCCTGCCTGGATGTTCAGGAAGAATTCGGATTTAAATTTTTCAACAATCAGCTTGAACCCGTTTTCTTCAATTCTCTGAATATGGACTCATTTCTCTGAGTATTGTGTTTTTCACTTTTAATCAAAATGTCACCTAAATATGCAGTAACATATTCCATACCAGCCAATATTGTACTATTGTTTACTGGAATAGGCCTCATTTTTTTTTTTTTTTTTTTTTGGCGGTTAGTGTTTCAAATGGTAGTTTTTTATGTCGTTATTCGAACGGGTTTAGATTTTCTTTTAATTCTAAGTCAACTTTTTTTTTTTTGCGCAGACCGAGTCATTCTGGCCCCCCCCCCAAAAAAAAAACAAACAAAAATAAAGCGGGATGTTTCGCTTTTCAAATCCGTAATAAACCTTTCCCCTGGCTTCACCTTATTTTCTCAACGACGTTTACTTTATTACAGAAAAATAATTGGTAATTGCCATGTTAAACAGTACAATCCAATCTAGACTAAAAGATTTTCCTAACCATGGCATACATATACTTTCGATTGATGATTTTTTTTCTCCTATGAACGGAATGTTACATTTTAATAAACTATTTTTTAAATTTTATCTTTTTAGTTGATACACTTCTTGCAAAATTTTGTGTTCGTACACCGTAGAACACTTCTTTTTTTTTTTTTACTTTTCATTAAGTTTGTTCGTTATTTAGAGATATATCATCTATCGATATTGCCCAGCTGTGGGTTTGTGTATATACATACGTGTTTCCATTAAAGATCCGTTTTATAGTCTGTATATAGCGTATGTATCATATTATTGCTGCCTATATAAGCGTGTTCATGTAACGTGTCTTTTAATGTATGTATAACTATAAACGTATATGCTATATACTTGTATTTATATACGGTGTATGTATCTAGGCAGTCGTGTCGTCTAGTTGATGTATGCATGTACATAACTTTTATATAATTACGGTGTATATAAAACGTGTCACAGTAAATATTGCATATAAAACGTACGTCAACCGAAATACAAATACACATAATGTTTACTAAGAGGGCTAATGAGTGTGTGCGGGTGTATGCAGAGTTAATTACAGTTTCTGACTATGTGACGTAGGCACCGCCAAAAATGGCCGCAAAATCAAGTTGTTGTTGTTTTTTAAAACTAAATTACATTTATTAAAATCCATTATTTCTGAGTAACTTTTTTTTTTCCAGAAAGATAAAACCCTGAATTTTATCATATAGAAAACAGAATAATGTAAAACTTTTTCTACTATTTTTAATTCAATTTTAAATGTTAAATTTTCCCAAAAAGTTAACAATTGTTATTTTTTGTCTTGCACAAAAAACGTACTTAAATATTTAAAAAAAAGGGTTTTTGAAATAATTTATTTATTCATTTATTGTCTAACTAAGATTTAGGATGATTTTCTAAGAGAATATGCAAAAATATTATAATATAAGTACCTGAATTTCACATAATTCCACTTATTCATATATGTAACCAGATATTTCGCGTCGCCGAAGAGTTCAGATCGACTCTGTTTACGTTTTCTTTCGATGAGACGAAAACTATGGAAGACTAAACAGGCCAAAAAAACTTATTTTTCAGTGACGAAAATTTCAATGTATTATTAAGCTGAGGCTGGCCAGTACCAGATGGGTGACCATTTGTATGAGTTTGGTTTTTAATGTGTATGTGGGCCAGGCTCCCCAAAATGGGGGGAGGGGGCAATTTAAAGCAGAATAAAAAAAAATTATTTCAGCGCGTTTGGTCCACCGTAGTCGAAAGGCGGCAAACGTTTTCAAACGAGATCGAAAAAAATGATGCTATTTTTAACACAAAGGGCACAATATTTATCGAATTTTTTTTTTTTGTATCGATTATTCAAAGCATGCTCTGTTTAATAATGGTCATGCATTATTCGGCTCGCTAAAAAAAAATTGTTAATTTATTTATCAAAAATTTTAAAATGGCTTTTTTCGTATAAATATAAAAATATTTTTTTTTTGTTTTGCTTAACTTAAATTAATTATTTTACTTAACATATTCACCGAATTTCACACTTCAAAACTCAAAAGCGGGATAATTAAACACAATCGAAGTTCTGATATTCAGACGTCAAAATAAGGTATGCAAACAATTTTTTTTTTTTTTTTTTAATCTATAATTCTGTCCCTTACAACAACACAATATGTTTTGTTCAGTTTCAAATGATTATTTTAAGCATATTTGTTCCCACTTCAAAACAAGGGGGGTTTGTAAGCAAAAAAATATATATATATAAATATCGTTTATGAAAAATAAGTACACTGTTATAAAGTTCATTCTTCTCCTAATAATCGCTGAAAATTTCGTATTGATCGGATAATTACCTGATTTTTGGTAGATTTTTAAAAAGACGGTCCGTCAAAAAGTACTGACCTGCCCCCCCAGTTTTGGCGGTGCCTAATGTGACGCATAGACAAAGCACATGTTTCATAGTCGCTGCTGGCATGCGGCTGGTCTTTTACTTGAAGTCCTGTTGATGAGATACTTTTCCTCCGAAAAAAAAAACGTCATAACACCAGATAAGTTTAAAGACATTTTTAATTCCTTGAATGTGTCTCGTCTCGTAGTTTTCACGCATTTCTCTTTGTGTCTACATCGTTACTAGTTGTGTCCACTCGATGCTTACATTAACCGGAAAAATAATCTCTTTCGAGTCAACAATACCAGTGGCTCAACTGAACACCTGTCCGCTGGCCAACTGATTAGAAAACTCCTCTTTGACTGGTCTATGTTAAGCGAATGTGCAATATCTCATTTTTTTTTATAATGGCTTCCTAATGCGATTAACTGAAGTCATTTTCAATTTTTATACACACATACGTATATATATATATATATATATATATATATATATATATATATATATATATATATATAAGGCTATGTGTCTGTCTTTCTCTCTCCATATTTTCAAACTATATCTCTACCGAAACAAAAAGTCGCAGAGCGGCGCTAAGGACCTAAAATGATGTAATTTTTTATAGCCCGTGATTTTATGGCTCTTTAGCTGGTTACAAATTTTTAAGGGGTCAAAAACGGATCAACATTAAAAAAAATTGTTATACAGTTTGTACATTCTTCTTAGTTTATTCTTAATTTTCAATTTTTAATCCTTTCATACACGTGTCTCGTTGCTACAGTGGTAACGTCACTAGCTTTGAATGCTACAATTTTTCTTTCAGTTTCGATTCTAGCTGATGGCCCCCAAATACGCAACACAAGGAGCTACAAAATGCAACAAACAACGCTGTAGAGTTTGCTACATAATATTAGAGGTACACACATACGCATTCATAAACCCTACACATACATTCAAAATAAAAAAGATAGACTGTCCCTCCAAAAATGTGGTCTATGTAACAAAATTTGCAACATATCAGAAATCCTACATAGGCACCACTCAGTAATAAAGTAGTCTTGCATCGATCCACCTTAAAAATCGCAGAAAATAGACACCTGCATGTTTCACAGCACCTATACACTGGAGGCAATTTTAGGGTAATGCTCGTTTTCCAAAATGACAATTAATTTGACTTATTAACACAAGAAATAAAATTTTCAACCGCGCATTAAATAAATCTCAACACATATAAATAAGCCAAAAAAATAAATATATACTTACAAGCGCGCATGCTTATGCAAATGTGCACCCCACACCAAAAATTAGGTTTATCTCTATAATCTACTGCCAAAAATTATGTTTATTTCTATAAATCATTTCCAAAAATTATGTTTAATGCTATAATTTACTTAAAAAATATGTTTATTTCTATAATTTGCATAAAAACATATGTTTATTTCTGTAATTTACTAAAAAAATGTTTATTTCTATTATTTACTTCAAAAACTTATTTTTATTTCTGTGATTTACTTCTAAAAAGTGTTTTATTTCTTAACTTTACTTTAAAAATTATGTGTATTGCTATTATTTTCTTTTAAACAATTTTTTAATAATTTACTTCAAAAATGATGTTT
>NC_136505.1:42515815-42530815 GCF_053919585.1 Euprymna scolopes
AGAAATAGAAGTACATAACAATTAAACGACCCGGATGTAAGCGTGACACAGAAAATAAGATACACGTTATCGTAATAATCTATCTATATAATTATAAAACTCAAATGGCTTTGTAACGAGTGTTGTAACCCACATTTGGTTTACGAGTTCCGGTTGCGCATGCGTACATAAACATAAACCCATAGCAGCGTAAACAAATAAACAGAAATCGCTCCTTTTGCAGAATTTGACCTACGCACTGAAATATTAACGTTATTATTTAGAAATTATTATTTTCTTCTACACTGGCAGCATAAATAAATAACCCCGAATATATGTATTTTTTAAATTGCGTTATAAATAAATAATCAACGCGACAATAAAACGTATTGTTTTTCTGTTTATGTTTTTCAGCATCCCAATTGTTTTTTTTCGCGTTTAAATTAAAAGATATATCAAAATTTGAATTTTACTTTAAGTATTATGGTATCTGTTCAGTACACATTTCCCTATAATTATGGCAAACCACTTATAATTCAAATGCTGTATATTTTTTTTTCAAAAATAAACTATTATAAACAGAACGACTCATAGAAATCTATCTATATTCTTTTTTCATTTTAATATATATTCATAGAAATGTTTCTGTTGTGTCACAAGAAAGTATATTCTTTACGTCACAAGTGTTACGCTCATACATTTGTTACGTAGTGTTATTATTACAATGATGAATGTATGTTCTTTTGTTTCCATGTTAAGAAGGATAAGAGTCTTAAGAGTGTTCATGGTAGTAAGAGATCTTTGAGGTCCATGTGTGTGATCATGTTGTGAGATATGGAGACATTAACAGGTGTATTTAAAGAGAGAGAGAGTGAGAGTTTATAATTGAGAGAATGTACATATAAATACATTTTGAGAGGTTGTTTCGATATCAAGATAGATAGACCGATAGGTTGGTATTTATGCCGATAGATTGAGAGGTTGGCATTTATGCTTTGACAGTTCGTATGAACGGGAGGGTTTATATAACATAAATAGAATGACACATATACTTTCTAAACATATATTTTTTAGATGATGAATTTCGGATAGTTCTTATATATAAATTGACAATACCTTTTTCATGTAATGATGGACACAGGAGACGGCAGTTATTTAAACATGATGAGCATGTATTCTTCCACTTGACCGGTAAATGGCTTGCATCCAGGAATTCAAAGTTTCTTCTTACATTTTCTTTGTTTAAAACCCTCTCGCTTCCAGACGGGCCAAGATTCGAACTGGTCGGACTTTCGTCTGACTCTCTGACTCTCTGCCTCCCTTCTGACTTCTTCCTTTTAACTAACTCTCACTTCCTATATTGAGAAATCCATGCATGTCCGGCCAACGTGACCACCTCACGTGCCATCAACACGCGCGACCTGCACGCTTCGAAACATTCTGATTTCCCATTTTCCATTGTTGTTCTCACAAAGGAATTCAACCTACATATCTAACTCATTTAACCCATTTTCTATTATCCAACATTCTTTCTACAATGAATAGCTTCCAGCCAAAATTATATTTATTATTTATTTTATCAGAATCAACAATTTACTGGACATTCCATTTAAAACCTATTGTTCTTTAAAAATTATCTCCAGGGTTCGATTCCCGTTTTCTCTGATTTTATTTTTATTTACTAATTCTCTTTATTTTTACTTACATGAAAAAGGGGACAAGCATCTTTCATGTAACACATTAATTCCATAGCTAATATGACATACTGGCCCAACGGGTCACGGGTAGTCTAGTATTATACTATAAGTATCGTATTTTTAATAATATAAGGTGAGTAAAAAGTAGACCTTCGGTTTACTTTCAACTATGCTTGATTCTCTCGCTTCTCTTTTTTTGGCATTTAGTCTTCAGAGAAACTATCCATATCATCGTTATCGATATCATACTTGTAATTGATTGGTATTTTTTTTAGCTGCAGTGCATATCTAACACCGTGTCATGAGAACCCACGCTTATATGATACCCCCTCTTTACCTATTCTAAGACATTCGATTAAGACTCGTCATTTTAGGCTTATCTAATGTTACATGTTTAAACACGACTTTGGATTGTTACACTGTATCTATTTATTAATTTTTGCCTCGAGGAGCATCTTTATAAAATCAAAGACATATGGATGATGAATAAAATCAAGATAATACCAATAATAGTGGCAGCACTATGAATAATTCCGAAAAAAAAATAAACTTTTAAAAAAGAATGGAAGAAACTGGAGCCAGAGGAATAGTTGGAAAGATACAACGAATTAAAATAATGAAAACAGCTGAATATTAAGGGAAACCTTTGAATACGGAGACTAATACACATGAGCCACATGCGCGGGGGGGGGCAGAAAAACTGCTGCAGATGCAAAACATGAAGACGGGATACATGGAACCAAGAACTTTGAAGCTGCATATCTACAAGTTCTCTAAAGAGTGTTGCCAAATAATCGAGAAGGGTCAAGGAGGATAGAAAGATCGAGGGGAGAAAACTGACCAGACCTCCGCTGGAGAAGTGCGGAGAGAACTGGGACCTCATTAAGAAATGTTATCGAAAGAGATAGAGAGTACTGGAAATCTAAGGGGACTAGTTTTCACTCAGCTTCCAGGGAATACCACAGGCTGTTTTCAGAGAGATCTGTGATGACCATTTCGAAAGCTCCTTGTGAGCAAATAATAATGATAATAAAACGGATGTGTAAAACGTAAAACAGAAGTAAAATAGTAAAGCAAAAACATAAAGGAAATCGTCTATAATATAAATCTATCCAGTCTGTTTAACTGTATGTATGTATGTATGTATGTATGTTTATATGTGTCTATGTTTGTATATCTGCCTTAAAATTTTCCAGAGGCGACGGATTTTCACGAGATCGGCATCGTTTTTAAGCTCGACCCTTCGGATGACAAATATCGAAAAAATGTCTGGAAACATTTATTTCTTCATCCTCAATTGGGCACTTTTCAACAGGGAGGGGCCACTTTTTTTGCCGATACTTTCAAAATTGATCCCCTCTTTTCGAGTGACTAACCTTAATTTTTCCTTCCCACTTCCGGTTTGGCGATGGATGCAACGGCAAAAACGTCACGTTTTTTTCACGTTCTTTTCCTCCTTCGCGGTACGGGTTCGAGCCTACCTGTCTACTATTATTTAATTTTTTTTTTTTTTTTTTGCTGAACACACACCTCCAAACACCCGGGCATCCGGACACCCAGGATAGTATAGAATAAAGAAAATTGAAACCGTAAATTGTAAGTTACCCCCCCCCTAAAAAGTGGTGCCATCAACTGGCATCAGATCAAACAGTCACAAACGATCAAGGAGGATAGAAAGACCTAGGAGAGAAAGCACTAAATCGAACCTCACTAGATAAGTGCGAAGAGAACTGTAATCTTAGTGAAGGAGGCTTAGTGCCATCGAAATCTTAGTGAAGGCCAGAAGTGTTTGGCAGCGAGAAATCAATGATAAATGGCTGCTGCGATAACGCAAATTACCTTGCTAAAGATATCGAAAGAGGTGGTGAGTACTGGAAATCTGGGGATTCTTGTTGTCATTCAGACTCCAGAGAACACCACATATTTTTATAGAGGAAAACACTTTGATGATGGTCTGTGTGAATAGTCCTAGAGAATAAATATTAATAATACGTTACTACGAGTATTTTCATTAACCTTTAACGACTGTTTGGTGTGGCGTCAGTCGATGACAGCAATGCCATATTTTAAGAGAGGAGTAGTTAATTAAAAATTTTGCAGTTTCAGTTCTTTCGGGTCCATGTGGTGTTCGTTTCTAGCTTTTTGTGTTGCTTCTCTTGTAGTTTCCCTGTGGCCTGTTAGCGTATTGGGATTAGTTTTAGCAACATCCTCGGATTTTCTTTCAGCTGTCAGGTGTTTTCAGCATTAATGTCTGTTGATTATCCCATGCAAAGTTTATCGAAAAGGGTGGAGAGTACTAGGAATCTTTTGAAAATTGTTCTCCCCCTAACTTCGCAGAACACCACCGGTTGTTGTCAGTAATAATCTCTGATGATGACCTGTGTCAGACGACCTATTGACTACAATAATAATAATACTGGAAATCTGGAAAGATTTGTTGTCAGTTAGATTCCAGGGAATACCATAGGCTGTTTTTAATGAGATCTTTGATGATCTGTGTGAAAGCTCCTTGTGAGCCAATAATAATAGTCATCGCCAACGAGAAACTGATCGTAAACGGCTGTTACGATAACAGAAATTCATCTGCAATGGTTATCGAAAGAGTTGCAAAAATACAGGAAATCTGAAGAGATGTATTTTTACTCAGACTACAGAGAACGCTATAAATTGTTCTCAAAGAAACATTTGATGATCGCCTGTGTTACTAGTTCTAGTGAGTAAATCATCATATAGAAAACAGTGTGCATTCTACTGCTTTCTTGTACTGTAATAAATCGCTAAAACCTTCAATTCGTTCATACTTTTTCTGTAGATTAAATTCATTCATGCGATCTATAAATTACGAAATCGGTTAAAATCTTTTTCAATTACGTTACACTAGTTAAATTTATGATATGCTTTGATAACTTGCTGCTGTAATCAAATCCTCTATCTAAAGAGAAATATACATGTTTATTGGTGCGAGCGATAAAAGTTTATGATCTCTTTAAAATATAATATAAAAGCAGACCATAGTTGCTATACCTGTTTAAAATGTGAAAATTCAGTTAAATGACTCATGCCTTTGTGTACTAAAAGTGCGATGATACTAACTTTTCTTCATAAACAACAAATATAGAAAAATATTCACTTTGGGGTGAATGAATTATTACCTTTAAAAGACAGTCTCAGTTTTGGTTCCCCGATTTATCGGAGAGGGACTTATGTTTTCATTGGCGTCCATGCGTCCGTCCGTGCGTACGTGCGTCTGTTATTCTGGACGATTACCAGATAACTGTCCATTAGTTTTTCCTGAAATTTAGCGACAAATTGTGCACATTAAAAAAAAAAATGCGAGAATCCTCATTGCCTCCCCAGAGGCTCAAAAGAGGTAAAACAAATGTTTTAAATGCCCAAAAGTGACACGTTTTGACCCATAACTTGTGATCCATTAAGTAGATTTTTCTGAAACTTGGCCAAAATGTGAAGTTCGGTCTTTTTAATATAAATCTAGTACGGGTTACCCTGGCAAAATTCTGGTTCGTGTCCCCACGGTATTTTTAGAACTAAAAACGCCCCTTTTTGTGGCTCTTTTTTCATATTTCTCAACGAAGACTTGATATGTCTGCTAATATATTAGTTTTTTTCACGGTGATCAACTCTAATATACATGTGTTAAGGACTTAAACTGCACCGATATCACTTTACACTCTGATTCGATGTCCCCAGAGGCTTAAATTGGTAAAAAATGCTCGAAAATAGCAAAAAAACGAGACTTTTTGCCGCATAGCATTTGATGCATCCAAAATGGGTAGGCCATTGTTTTTAATCTCAATTTAGCAACATTCTGGTTAGCATCCCTCTGGGACTTTTAGGGCTAAAAACATGCCTTTTTGGAGTTTTTTTTTCCATATTACTCAAAAACTTGATGTGCATGCCTTTATGGTGGGTTTTCAAGGTGCTGGCTTCAAATATACATGTATTAAGGCGTCAAACTGCACCGTTTGTCCATTTTCACTTGAATCTACGTTCCCCTTTTACCAATTCGCTTCACTGCAAAAAAAGATGTTTTCACATTTTCTTTCTTAAAATATAAAAAATAGCTTGTGAGTCATTTTGGACTGCATTAATCATGCAATTCTTTTTTTTTTATATATTCGCCAATATGCAGTCTTGCCATTTTAGGATTCATTTTTTCACTCATTATTATATGCTATAATAATAGTGATCTGCAAAATAGAAATTTTCAGTTAAAATTAACAAAAATTAATGGAAAAATATTAAAAAATCAATTTCTTCCTTCTTTCAAACTTGGCCCATTTTTTCTGCTCATGAGTGTATATATATATATATATATATATATATATATATATATATATATATATATATATATATATATATATATTATTTTTAAACTGTAATTATCCACTGAAACGTGTTTCGTCGTCTACGATTCATCAGCGTGGCTGAATGTAGCGAGGTAGACGACGAAACACGTGTCAGTGGATAATTACATTTTAAAAATAATATATATACAGCTCCCCATGTGGGGGTACCAAATTGGTTAAAGGGAAAATTATTCCAAACTCGCAATTAGGTAAAAATGCACTTTCATAAATAATTGAATTCATTCAAAACATATCACTAAAAAAACAAATCAAAAAACATCTATATATATATATATATATATATATATATTATACATATATACATTATATATATATATTATATATATATATTATATATATATATTATATATATACATTATATGTATATATATTATATATATACATTATATAGATATACATTATATATATACATTATATATATATACATACATTATATATATACATTATATATATACATATATACATTATATATATACATTATATATATACATTATATATATATACATTATATATATATACATTATATATATACATTATATATATATACATTATATATATACATTATATATATACATTATATATATATACATTATATATATACGTTATATATATACTTTATATATATACATTATATATATATAATATATATATATTTTTTTTTTTTGTTTACAAAGGCATCACCACATTATCAAGGTCCAGAGGCCACTCAAGGATAAGGGTTAAAGAGTGTACAGTAGAAGTTGGTCAATATAGTAATCATTAGTAATGAAAATTTGGTAAATTTAATAACTTATATGGAACGGCTCATCAAGAACTTATTTACTTTAGACTTGAACAAAACCATATTGTAGTCAGCCGGAAAGCAGGAAAACGGAATACAATTCCACAGGCGTGCAGTTCTAAGAAAGAAGCTTTGTTCATGGAATCTACGTTTAGGTTTAGGCACAGATAAAGAGTGGGGGAAATTATTGATAGTGTTTACAGCTAGACGAGTGTTTCTTGTGAAAGTTTGGCGAGGGGGGACCATAGATTGAAGCTCAGTTGAACACTTTCCATGAAAATAACGATACATCAGAGACAAACTCGCAACATCTCTTCTGTGAGATAGAGGTTGCAAGGAGGAGAAAAGGACATCTCCTACGAGGCTACGAAGTCTATTTTGAACTCTATCAAGGCAGGACAAGTCCTTTCTAGCAGCTCCTGCCCAGATGTGGCAACAGTATTCCATCCTTGGACGTACCTGGCTCTTATATAGATAGAGAATAGCATCAGCAGTGAGATATCTACTGGATCGATAGAAAGATCCCACCATTTTTCCAGCGGCCTTGGCAACAGATTTGATATACGTGTTCCATTTAAGATCAGGAGTAATGGTCAAGCCCAGAAGCTTGTCAAAACTTGAGGCCTCCTGAAGACGAGAGCCATTCATTTCAATTGATGACAAATGTGGATTAGAATGTTGATGATGTAAAGAGAGAAGCTTGGTTTTAGATGCATTAAAAGTAACCAGCCACTCCTTTCCCCATTGTACTACGTGCTCAAGATCAGAGGAGAGAGAATTGGAGAGAACTTGCTCGTTTACTGTCTTAGATGTGGTACCATAAATGGTAGTGTCGTCAGCATAAATGTCTACAAATGATGTAAGGATATGATTTGGAAGATCATTAATGTAGATCAGGAAAAGAGTTGGGCCCAGGATGGATCCCTGAGGGACACCGGCATTAATACTGTGAGCTTCTGATTTTTGCCCCTCAACTACTACTCTTATGAACCTATCAGAAAGAAATGATTTAATAATTGAGAAGACTTTTCCAGCTATACCATAGCTAGCGATCTTATGAAGTAAACCTTTATGCCATACCCTATCAAAGGCTTTAGATATGTCAAGAGCAATTGCCCTAGAAAGATTGCCACCGTCGAGAGATTTGCTAATCCTATGCGATATAACTGTAAGGACATCTGCTGTAGATCTAGCAGAACGGAAACCATATTGAGTGTCACTAAGAAGGTTATTTTTGTTGAGATGTTTGATTACTTCTGTATTTAATACAGATTCTAGCAACTTACTCATGACGCACAGGAGACTTATTGGCCTGTACTGAGAGGGGGATGAGCGATCACCTGAATTCTTAAATACAGGGCATACTGATGAGATTTTCCAGGGAGATGGGAAACTATTCTCCTTAAGACAACGTTTAAACAGTTTTGTAAGTATGGGCGCTAGTTCAGGTTGAAGTTTTTTGAGTACTATAATTGGAATACCATCAGGGCCAGTTGCTTTACTGGAATCAAGGTTTTTGATTAGCTTGGCAACATCACGTACAGATATACGTATATCACATAGCGTGTTTTCTGATACAAGAGGAAATATTGGGGGTTGGCGGTCTTGGTCGCAAAGGGTAGAATTAGCTGCAAAGTTCTTGACAAAGAGTTATATATATATATATATAGTTATATATATATATATATATATATATAGTTATATATATATATATATATTCTTCTAATGTACCATGTATACATATATATATATATATATATATATATATATATATATATATATATATATATATATATATATATATATTCTTCTAATGTACAATCGCTTTGGGCATTTATTGGATCCACACAAATAATGTGTCGATCGTTTTTGTCTGTTAACATTTAAACTTCTACATGTTTCTACAGTAAGAAAAAAACAGGAATCTTGAGGCAAATTCGAAAGTTTGCCAAGGAAAACTCTCTTCCAGCAACCATTAACATTTACAGTTAAGGGGTTAGATTTTGTTGCTTGTTGTGCATCTCGAGGGTATTTACGTCATGGGTGCACAATTGCTGTTCGTCAGATCACACGCCCTTTAAGTACTTGTACATCAAATATCGGTATAGAGTATTGCGGGGATGGGACAGAGGTTGGAGTTTGGTTTTTATTTCAGGGACTATGAGGCTTGAGACTTTATTTTACTTATCTAAGAGGGAGATACTAGTGGTAGGTGCACATGTATGTTGTTTTAATGAGGAGTTCTTAAATCATAATCATCGTCACGCAGTCTTTCATAGCTGAAGATGACTAGTCATGGTCTTGGTGTTTTATCCTACGGTGTTGTAAGCATCCACGCTCAGTGGGGAAATTTTCCCCACAAGCTGTGCATGGGTAGTTACCAGGGTTTTTCCTCTGGTAATACTTTTTTTCAGACCTGGCCTTTATTTTTGCTTCTATTTGTGCCCTTCTTTCGTGAAGGCTAATGCACCAGCAACTCTGGTCTGCTGGTAGCTCTTCCCAATTCTTCGTGTTCATATTTATAACCTTTAGGTGGCGCTTTATCGTATCCTTGCAGCGGAGTTTCTGTGCCCATTTTCCAATTCTCCATACAATAGGACTATTGGGATGTCCAGTCAATCGCAGTTGTGTAGTGGCGAGTACGACTTCTATTCTGTCTACGTTGGCTCTGCTGCGTACTTCAATATTTGATAAAAGATCATTCCATTTAATTTTCATAATTTTTCCTGGGTGGCGCTGTTGTATTGCTTCTTTATGAGATTCCTAGACAATGTGTAATTTTCTGCTAAATATAGTCGAGCAGGGAATATCACTGCTTTATTAACTTTGCATTTTGTTTCTAGTCTAATACCGTTCCTTGACCATAATCGTTTTTTGTTTTTGTTTTGTTTTTTTAGTTTTGCGAACGAGGTACACGCAATTTGGATGCGACAACTTATCTTTTTGTCCGCATGGCTGTTGATAACCTGTGTATTTCTCAGTTATTTAAAGTCTGGTACAACTTTTATTCCTAACCGTTTATCATGATCGATGGATCAATTAAATAGGGTGATATTGATCATGGAGATTGGTGGTTGAAAAAGTTTCTTGTAATTGTTAAAAGAAAGAAAATTATTAGCGTTAATGTTATCTTTCATGCGTGCCCCTATTCCATTAAAGTGTTGTTATTGGTAGATTTTTCTTTACGTGAAGCGTGTAAATATCTTATCTAAAATATAGAGTACGTAAATCTTTGCTATGAATTTAATTAATTTTATTTAATTTATGTAATATTCTGTTTGCTTCTTCGTTAGTTAGTCCGTGGGCCTTTGTAAGGGTTATCTGCTCTTGACGTCCTCTATGATATTAAGTAATCAATACAAAAGCTGTTGATCTGATAAAATATAAAATTCGATCAAATCGATTAAAAACACAGACTAAAATACATGAGGGCACACCTTTTTATGTAGTTTGTAGTAATAAACGGATGCGGAAAAATTAACTCATTTTATATGGAAGAGGCTGCAGAATCTTTGTAATAATTATGTGATAAAATACAAGATTTGTATCAGTTTTACCTACATAAGGAAAGATTAATTTTATTAATGTTCATAAGTAAAAGTAACGCAAGAAAAAGCCAGTCGACTGGTTTCGCATTCACTCCTCAAGAACTGTATTCAGTAAGTTTTATTAAAGGCGGAAAACGGGAAACTGAATCAGAAATAAAACCAGTGTCATTATATATATATATATATATATATATATATATATATATATATATATATATATATATATATATACTAGCATTTCAGCCCCGGTGTTTGGAGGTGTCTGTTGAGCAAAAAAAAAAGTGGTAGTAGGAAGGCAGACTCGAACCCGTACCGCGAAGAAGGAAAAGAACGGGAAAAAAACGTGACGTCTTTGTTGTTACGACCACTGCCAAACCGGAAATTACGTAGGTTTAAGGTAAGGCTAGCAATCGAAAAAAATATCAGTGAAAATAGCGACCTCTCTCTGTAGAAAAGTGCCCAGTTAAGGGTGAGGAAATTAATGTTTTAAGCCAATTTTTCGGTATTTGTCGTCTGAAGGGTCGGACTTCAATACCATACTGATCTTGTGAAAATTCGTCGCCTCTGTCGAAAGGTTCAGGCAGACATGCAAACATACATACATACACTTATATATTGGTAGCTCAAATTTTCGATCCAAACCGATTAAAAAAGCTTGTCCTATCTCTGAATACCTTTTACGTAAAATTTCAAATGTTTAGACCAGAAATTTTCTGAGTAATTTGGAAGAGACCGCAGAGGTAAACTCTTTTTAAACTTCGACCCCTATTATGACCCCTAAACATTTATTGTTTTGGGCTCAAATCAAGTTATTAAGTTAGATCCATATCCAAGGAATCTATATCTCAAATTTCAATTGCTTATACACAACATTGACGGAGGAGTTTAGTAGAGTTGCCAAAGGTCAAATTGTTGAACTTTGACCCCTTAACAGTCAAATTTCTTACCGAAAACGGGTTACAAAGATTTTCCAAAATCACCATGCCCTGTATGTTAACATCTGTCTGTGATGAATTATTGCATAGGGAAATGTACACAAACAGACACTTTTACTTTATATATATATATATATATATATATATATATATACATATGTCATAATCGCGTTGACATACCGGTTTCCGTCAGATCAAAGAAGTTAAGCAACGTTGAGCCTGTACCAAATAGGTGACCATTTGGGAAATCTAGATGCTGTACGGACTCTCCGCTTGTCTCGGCATTTGTTTCCGGTCGTTCCGAACATACACTTCACTTGCCACTGGTATATACCAATGTCGACTCAGGATAGGTTTGGTTGGGGATTGCGCACCCCCTGCCACAAAAATCTCACGGGTATCCATAGTCTATTAAAGACTGAAGGAGCATATATATATATATATATATATATATATATATATATATATATATATATATATATATATATATATTTATATATATATATTTATATATATATATTTATATATATATATTTATATATATATATTTATACACATAAATGTAAATATATTTATAGACATAAATGTAAATTTAAAATAACCAATAACTCTAGATCCGACGAACAGAGAATTCTATAATGGTAAAGACACCGAATCTAACACCACTAGATTAATTACGATAAACAATCCTACCCCACCCCACCGGCAATTATAGTCTGGTCCGGTATATACTCGATAATAACTACTTTACGATTTGTTGTCCGAAATCTAAGCTAGGCATATATATATATATATATATATATATATATATGTATATGTATGTGTATATATATATATATATATATATATATATATATATATATATATATGTATATATATATATACATATATATATTTTCCCCGAAGTACCTGGCTTGTCCAAATTACTTATAAATAAATGAGATAGCCTTAAGATAATAATTTTTCTCTGCAGATAATACATTAGTTATTAAACTGAGTTAAGTCAAAAAGACCAAATACTAAAACTAGATATTATTAGATTTGATACAAATCAACACAAAAATGTAATTATTTTACTTATTTCTTTATGTGTGCATGAGAATAATTTTGTTGTACGGAGGGAATAAAAGTATATATTAACCGAAACTAGATACGTCCTATCGAATTGGGGGCGATCAATATTACATTTTCCCACTTCTTAATCAATTAAGAATTGAAATATTAATTACAACGACCGCTATAATCACCAATAAAATTATTTACATGAAAATATATAAAATATTAAATATATAGACTCAATTTTTAAATTCATAGTATTATATTACATAAAATATTTAAATGAATTATAAGATAATATTAATTTTTACATAATAACATACAGATAGTTTTAAAACTTTATATATAATATTCTTTTTATTTTTATTTTCTTATTTTTATTTATTTATTTTTTAGTTATATTTTTTATTAATTTATTTATCTTTTAATAGACCTACTTTCCATGACTCAATCACTGTATCCTCTTCTTTTCTTCCTCTTTTTTTCTTCTTTTTTCCATTACGCGCTGTTCTATTTCTTTCACTATATATCCGTATACTTTCGCCCCCCCCTTCCTAGGTTAGTAAACGCGTGTCAAGGCATTTACATGTCCGAACGTACATCTTAGAGGCGTGTGTGTGTGTATGTGTATGTGTTGCGTGTGTGTGTGTGTGAGTGTGTGAGTGTGTGTGTATCTATGGTTACATCGAGCTGCCGCTTATAAGTGTCTAATCTAATTTTTTTATTTGTAATTTTTAATTTTTAATTTTTATTTTTTTAAATCCCTACCACCCTCTCTATAAATGTATTAAGTGGATTGCTACTACCACCACCTTTGGTTTTTTGAGGGTCGAAGCACGATTTTTCTTTTCTTTTTCAGTATCAAAAATGTAATTGTCTGATTTAGATGCTTGAAAATACCATAAGGTTGAAATAAATTATTGCATCGACAATTATGTAATTTCCGTGTTATAATTTTTATCTTATTGCTCTGTTTACCACATTGAGCTCTCATACCCGGATTTCCTCTGGACTTATTCCATTATAACACTATAATTGGCTCCACACCGTGTTGAGCTCTCCCAGGATTTCTAGTATCGGAATTACCTCAATTTTGAACTGAAGATGGAAAAATTCACACCATCGTATTCACTGAAAAATATACCTTTTCCCAGCTTACACAGCTTCACTTTCTCTCTGATGGACAGAATAACGGATTTTACCAATAGAATGAGATGGAAAGCGTATTTCTATTTAAGAAATGAGGATTACAACTCCAAGGAAACCTATAATTTCAGATCTCAGAATACATGTAAACCCATCGAGGCTTTAAAGCCATTCGAGACTGATCTATTTGACTTAGTTAAAAGAATTAAGTTCCGGAGGCATTCAAACAAATTCCAGTCAATCCTGAAAAATGACATCGCAGAGATTAAAAAGTCTAACAAAGTGTGGGTGAAGGCTGATAAATCAACGAATATTTACAAGATGTGCCCATCTGAATACAAGAAAACTATTCAGGAGAACATCTGTAATAGTTATAAAAAGGATACCCTCGACACTGAAAATACAATCTATGAAGAAACCAAAATATTTGCATCCAAACTGGGTATAGAAGATAGAGTGGGAAAAATAGATAAGAGAAACGCATACATACTCATCAAGGACCACAAGAAAAATTTCCACATCAAGAAGCAGTCTAGACTGATCAACTCCACTAAATCGGAACTCGGTCATGTATCTAGGGAGATTATCAGGAACATTATTAAGGTAACCCTGGAGGCCACTAAATTCAATCTGTGGAAGGATTCTTCGGATACTATCGAATGGTTTAAATCGATTGAAAATAAGAGAAATGCTTGTTTCATCCAATTCGATATCATGGATTTCTATCCCTCAATTTCCAAGGAATTACTCATGAACAGCATTAATTATGCTAGGAATTTCGTGGATGTATCCGATGATCAGGTAAAACTGATTATGGCTTGTCGCAGATCCATCCTTTTAAACAATCAGGAAACATGGATCAAATCGAATAACAACGAGTTTGACGTCCCGATGGGGGCTTTTGACTCAGCCCAGATTGCCGACCTAGTGGGCATATTTATAATGTACACTATTAGCAGAATCATAGAGCCTAACTTAGTGGGATTATACAGGGATGATGGACTAATTGTTATCCCTAATAGTGACGGCCCCATGGTATCGAAAATACATAAAAAATTAGTAAGAGCCTTCAAATTCCTAGGATTTAAAATAGATATTACCCAAAATTGTAAAGAAGTTAATTATCTAGACATAACTCTAGACTTAAGAAAGGGGATATACAAGCCGTTCAATAAAGATAATAACACACCTTCCTATATTAATACTAGATCTAACCATCCAAGTTGCATAATTAAACAAATACCTAAAACGATTAACACTAGGATTAATAAACTTTCGGCTAACAA
This sequence comes from Euprymna scolopes, assembly GCF_053919585.1. Lineage (NCBI taxonomy): Eukaryota > Metazoa > Mollusca > Cephalopoda > Sepiida > Sepiolidae > Euprymna > Euprymna scolopes. Next base: position 42,530,632 of record NC_136505.1, read on the forward strand.
AGAAATTTTTGAAGCAAATAAAAAATTATACAATAGAGCACTAGAGATAAGCGGATACAGTGAAAAACTCACATATATTAAGAAGGAAAATAAAAACAAAAATAAATCTAAGAACAGAGGCCGGAAAATAATATGGTTTAATCCCCCTTACTGTCAACTATCCAACATAAACATAGGGAAAGTA
>NC_136505.1:42533315-42560815 GCF_053919585.1 Euprymna scolopes
TATTTATATATATACTTATATATATATAGTTATATATATTTATATATATATTTATATATATATATATGTATTTATATATATACTTATATATATATATTTATATATATTTATATATATATTTATATATATATATTTGTATATATATTTATATATATATATATTTATTTACATATATATTTTTATATATATAGATATTTATATATAGAGATATTTATATTAATATATTTATGTATATATATTTATATATATATATATATTTATATATATATTTTTATATATAGATATTTATATTAATATATTTATGTATATATATTTATGTATATTTATGTATATTTATATATATATATATATATATATTTATACATATATATAATAGAAAATGTTATTATTTTAATATATGAATATATATATATATATATATATATATATATATATATATACTAGAAAAATATTATTATTGAAAATCTATTCAAATTAAAAAAAAACAAAAAAAACATTATAAACATTAAGTAAGGTATACAAAATTTTCATTGTCCTACCAGGAATACAAATAAGCAAGAAATACCTTATTCCGTGGGTTTCAGAAAATTAATTTTTCTCATCAGAAGAAAGAGGTTTGCAAAATATACAATAAATTTTGCAGGCTTATATATTGAAAGATACTACAAATAAGAAACTATACATACTTGCATCAGAATAGTCATTAATGACAGTTTATCGGGATTCCAAATGATTAAGAAAGCAACATGACTATATACTGTAGAGACTAATCACGTTTAAATCTAAGAAACATTCTGGTTGTTTACAAAACGAGGGTCGTTTTATACGAACGTGAATAGTCTCCATGATCTTCAAATGACGTTATGAGGGAGCACGACTCAGAATCGAAAATACGTGAATTTTTAAATTCCTTGTGCCTGACGAGTTTTTACATTGAGTTATTTTGCAATTATTTTAACGCGGTTAGCAAACATTTTTGGTATTATGAATGTCTTGGGGAGATAATTTATAACACGGATAAGGAATATATTTTCACCAAGCAACTCTCATTTGTGCAAAAGTCTCCGTCACATACTCATTATATAAATCCATAAACATGAGAGTGTTTATTTCTAATTAGATTGAGATTATAATGAGCTTAAGCAAAATATCACCCCGGGGACATATATTATGTTGTAATAATTAATGAGACTATTTTTTGTAAGATGCCTCCCAAACGACCACGAAAAACTACGAAACAATGTTTAATCTTTTTTTTTTTACTTTTTTTAACTGCAAAGAACATATATTGACACTTGGACGTAAGAGACTACTATTTGGAATTGTGTCTATAGGGTCACACTGTCTAGGGTTAGGATTAAGGTTATGGTTATGGTTTAGGGTTTAGGGTTTAGAGTTAGGGTTATGGTTATGGTTAGGGTTTAGAGTTTAGGGTTAGGATTAGGGTTTAGAGTTTAGGGCCAGGGTAAGGGTTAGGGTTTAGAGTTAGGGTTATGATAGATATCGGTTCTGATTACATTCAAATTTCGACAGATTAATACAGTAAGAAAAGCAGTAAACAGGAAGAGAATTTCAAACTCTTACAGTCTGGGGGAAGAAATTATTAGCGTAGAAAGGTTTCGGGTATCTGGGGGTTTCTACAGAGAATGCTTGTGTAATATAGAGTGGTGTTAGAACGGCACCAAAAGGAGAATATGTTGTTGTTGTATTCCCGTGGGAGTGTTTATATATTTTGTACATATATACACGTGTATGTACCGAGTGCCTTATTGAATGTGCCTCTGTTCTTCATACTTACGTTTTATCGGCTAGTTTCCAAAATGTCACAAAACAAATTACCCGGTGTATGTTCACACACAACAACAAATACGGAACGGAATAAAAATACTGTCTCCTGTCAGACAAAGGAAGCGATAAGCATGGAGAGAATTTCAAAATCTATTTGTTTGCGGGAAGAAACTATTACAGCAGAAGGCTTACTAGTATCTAGGGATATCTACAGAAAATGGGTTTGATTTTACATTTTGTCAAACCTTTTGGTTTATTTTTACAAATAAGTCACTACTTACTATGGCCCGGAGTCCACTCGAGGATACGAGGGAACGAGTGTCAATAGGTTGTTTGATTGTTTTTGTTGTACGGCATATCAATCCTTTTCAGGGTGTTTAATGCCAAATTCAGTGATTTTGAAGAAAAGATTTTTATTTGTTTTTGTTTTTTTTTTCAAGTTAGTTTCTATTTAACCCAGAGTTGGGACCTTAACAGGAACTACCACTCTTGGTCAGAGTGGACCACTGAGCAATGGCAATTAAAAGGTGGCTCCACACTCCCCAAAGCCCGCAAGCTGGGGCTTCACCATCGGATATAGTTTAACATCATCTCCAGGACCACAGTAGTCAATAGGTAAATGTAATCATCGTTTGTAGTGGAAATTTGGTAAATTGGATTACTTAAGAGAACGACTCATCAAGAACTTGTTCACATTGGACTTGAAGATGACTATATTGTACTCAGTTGGAAAGCAAGACAGCGGAACAAATTTCCACATGCGTGCCGTTCTAAAAAAAGCTTTGTTCATGGAATCTACGGTTAGGTAAAGGAACAGTAAAAGAGTGGAAAAAATGTTTGATAATGGTTACAGAGACGAGTGGTTTTTGTAAAAGTCAGGCTAGGAAGGGACAATAGATTGGAACTCACACGAGCACTTACCATGAAAATAACGATAAAGTAGAGAGTCTCGCAACAAGGGCGGGGGGTAAGACCAACATCTAATTCTAATCACTTATTCTTTGTTTTTTTTTTTCTTACTTAGTTTAAGCTGGACGACGCAGATGTCAAGTTTCGAGGCCACATTCAGTTAAAATCTCTATACATTACCAGACGCATCTCCGCTTTCTAACTCTGATTGAATACAGACTCTGTTCTTTCCCTGTAACACGTGACGTCATCTCTATGTTATATTATTCACCATCAACATTTGTAGTGCTATTCTCTAGGAAGATAACTTTTGACTTCCTGCCTCAATCACGCTAGCTTTAGTTGGGTCTACTTTCGTTTGCCGCCTGGTTATCATGACGTGTACTATATAACCCTCGCCAAAATTCATACTAGTTGACATAATCTCTACTTGCTGGCATAGGGGCCTAATATAGAGTTTATCTAAGCATTTGGAGGGTATCCTTTAATTCTGATGTCTAGTTATATGGAATTGGACACACATTACTTTATAATTTATGTTATATAGCCTGGGTGCCCGGCGTTGTCTGGATGCTTGGAGGTGTGTGTTGAGCAAAAAAATAAGTGGTTGTAGGTAGGCAGGTTCGAACCCGCAAAGAAGGGAAAGAACGCAAAAAAAAAAACATGACGTCTTTGCCCTTGTGTCCATCGCCAAACCGGAAGCGGCGAAGGTTTAAATTAAGGCTAGTCAATCGAAAATAGGGGATTACTTTTGAAAATATCGAGGTAGAAAAGTGTCTACTTAAAAGTGAACGAATTAATGTTTTTAGCCAATTTTTCGTCTGAAGGGTTGCGCTTCAAAACGATACAAATCCCGTGGAAATCTGTAGTTTGTGTCAAAAGTTTTAGGCAGACATAAAACATACATGCATACATTTAAACAGGCAGGTGAGATTTATATAATAGATTAAAAGAATCATTGAATTTTTACTATTAGAAGCCGTTAAGCATAAAATCTCGTAAGCATTCTATGCGAGGCTTAATGAGTTGGTAAAAATGTAATCTTAAATTGAGGCGACTCTGATTATTTGCTCATTTTATGAAGTAGATTGACAAAACAGAAGAACGTGCAGAAGATTATTTATAATATTATGAAAACTGATATAAACTTCCGGCTGAGTTCAATGAAAAGCTTTCCATGGCATCACATGAAAGACTCCATAAATCAGCAAACACATTGGCGATGTAGCTTTCCTGTTACCATAGAAAAGTTCATCGGTATCTTCAATAATTTAAACACGTCCTGGAGCCTAAGAAAATGTGGGTCTCATGAACTGTCTTGAAGTCTCAACACGCAGTTTACAGTTGCCTTTAAACAAATGCATAAAGCACACATTTTTAGAAGCATACGAACTTTTTCTAAGTTATTGAAGATGACGACGAATAGTTTGGGGCATTGTATGGGGGCTTTGCGGTTGGTTGGCTCTAAGGGCCGTTTGTTGCCATTCGGTTATTAGATTGGTTTTTCTATTTTCTTCGAATTGGCTTGTACCCACTTTGACTCTGTTCCTCCATTCATGTCTGTTGTTCAACGAGGCTTCAAAGGTCTTTGGATCTATATTGGCCTCAGTTAGAGATTTCTCCAACTGGTCTTTGAATGTAAGGTGCGGGCGGCCTCAGAGTCGATTTCCTGCAGTTAGTTGACTGAAAAGCACTTGTTTCGGCAGTCTAGTGTTCTCCATGCAAACCACATGGTCAGACAATCTTATTCGGTGTTCTATGATCAAGGCCTCTATGCTGGTAATGTTTTATTAATGAAGTTACGAATGTGAAAATTAAAAAATAAAATGCTTCCCCATTTGAATAGAACAATGGACACTTTTACGCATCGACACAAATATCTATTCTTATACAAATTTGAAATTAATTTACGGAAAGAAATTCCCCATTTGTATATTTCAGATTTTTTAAATGGGGATTGGTACTGTGTATGAGCCAGTCAACCCAAGGATTAAAGCCCCCATTCGAACCCGGCGACAAAGCCATCTCTGGCTTTAGCAGGGACCGTATCCACTCGACTTCCATTAACCGCGTGAAATAACGTTGAAATTTAAACATTTTATTTTTAAGTGCTTTTACGTCAGTAAGAATGATCTAAATATTATATGATCATCCATGCATGAGAGTTTAATTAAACTGAAAGTGGTCAACGATAAGAAACAGGTTTCTTAAAGGGTTTGACATAATTATTTACGATAATAATGAAATACCTACAGCACACACACAAACACACACACATATACTTAATTTACTCACATAAAATTTATATACGAAAGTATATATTGATGCGTAAACTTTAAGTATTTACTTCAAAAGTGCTCAATATGTAGGTAGAGCTAGTTAGTAAGTTATAAAATATATATGGCGATTAAGCTACACTGAATATTCCGCGTTTCATCCACTCTAGGACTCTTCAGGTTTATGCGTGAATTTTGTGGCTGTTTGTCGTTTTTATATACGCATCTTCTATTGAGATTTTAGTTAGCCAATCAGCTTTTTAGTATCCACCGCGCCCTTCCTATCGGCCAATGAGCATGCACTTATCGGACAAAGGCCTATTTGACCTCTGGTTGACCTGTTCCTTTGTGTGTGCTCTATTTAGCCTGAATATCTAGTTTCTTGATCTGTTTTAAATCTAGGTTAGCGTTTTTTTTTATGTTAGTTTATATATAAATATATATATATATATATATATATATATATATATATATATATGTACATACATATATCCTAAGTTCAATCACCCACCATCAATTATAAAACAGATTCCTAACTCGATCGTAAGTAGACTCAGTAATAACTCAAGCGATGAAAATGCATTTAACAGGTCAACCAATATCTATGAAACAGCCCTAAAAAATAGTGGATACAAAAATATCGATATCAAATATAAGCAACAAACCACCAACAACTACAATAAAATTAAAAATAGAAGAAAAAGAACTATAATTTGGTATACGGTCCCATACAATCAAATGTTAAAAACAAAACTTGGCAAGAAATTTCTAGATCTTATTGAAAAACACTTTCCCGCAACCAACCCCTTACACAAAATTTTCAATAAAAATACCTTAAAGTTATCCTAGAGTTGTTGCGAAAATTTAGAGATGATAATTAAAGCACATAATAACAAAATATTAAATAAAAATAATGTAAACAACAACAAAATAAACAATAAAAAAGTAGACACCATGACAAAATAAAACTAGCACTAGCAGAAATAATAATAATAATAATAATAAAAATAATGATAATAATAATAAACCAGCCCCTGACAAGAACAACCATACTATAAATAAAAATAACGAACAAGATAAATGCAACTGTAGACACCGCACACTTTACCCACTTCAAAATAAATGTCTAACCAAAAAAGTAGTTTACCAGGCCACAATATTTGCGAAAGAAAACCCGAATAACAAGAAATATTACGTAGGTATGACTTCCTTAGATTTCAAAACTCGATATCATGACCACAAAAGTACATCCAACAATAAAAAACACCGTATGAAAACAACGCTAGCAAATAAATACTGGGAACTCAAGGAAAGCGGACATTCGCCGGTAGTCGAATGGAAAATAATAAGACAAGCTACCACGTGTAGGGACCTAGACGATCCATGTAGATTATGCTTTAATGAAAAACTTGCTCTCCTGTACTTTAAAGAACCTCAACATCTATTAAACTTTAGAAGAGAAATAGCAAACAACTGTGTTCACAAGATAAAATTTACTCTAGGATAGTGATACAAAATAGTTTTAAAACTAACAAAAACAATAGAAAATAAACAAATAAATAAATTAAATAAACATGAATATACATAAACGATCACACATATATGTATGCATATATATATATGTATATATATGTGCATATATGTATGTACATATATATATATGTTTATATATAAACTAACATAAAAATATATATATAAATGTACATATATGTATGTACATATATATATATATATTTATATATAAACTAACATAAAAAAACAATAACCTAGTTTTAAAACAGACCAAGAAACTAGATATCCAGGCAAAATAGAGCACACACAAAGGAACAGGTCAACCAGAGGTCAAATAGGCCTTTGTCCGATAAGTGCATGCTCATTGGCTGATAGTAAGGGCGCGGTGGATACTAGACTAACTAAAATCTCAATAGCAGATGCGTATATAAAAACGACTAACAAGCACAAAATTCGCGCATAAGCCTGAAGAGTCCTAGCGTGGATGAAACGCGGAATATTCAGTGTAGCTTAATCGCCATATATATTTTATAAGTTACTATATATATAATACATATAGTAATGAAATCAAAACGATGTTGTGTGTACCTGATATACGCAATGGCAAATTATAATCTAATATAAATACCAGTATATATATATATATATATATATATATATATATATATAGAGAGAGAGAGAGAGAGAGAGAGAGAGAGATAGATAGTTTTATCCCAACCGAATAAAAAAGCTTAATACGCAATGCGCAACAGAGAGTAGAGCTTATTATAATAGAAAACAAATTAAAACTGTAATTTAAACTTTACAATCCAAACTTATTATTCGATTGAATACTTCAAAAAAAATTTACAAAGTCTTCATTGCGTGGAGTTTCAAAGAATGCTATTCTTCCTATTCGTCTCATCCAAGGATAGAAAAAAAATCAATAATAACAAGGACTTTGTAAATTGTTTTTGGAGTATTCAGTCGAACAATCAGTTTTGATTTTAAAGTTCAACTTACAGTTTTAATTTTCTTTCTCTTATATATATATGTATGTATATATATATATATATATATATATATATATATATATATATATATATATATATATATATTCAAAAGAGTTTACGCTCTGTAATAAGAAACACGAATAAATTCAAATATATTTAAGCGTATTTATGAACGAACAAGTCAAGGTGCCCGCTTGCTAGTATATCAATAAAATTCTGTGAGCGCGTCTTGTCTCTCTCTGTATATTTCCGAGACTGCGTGACTTTCACGTTCGTATTAATTTAGTAACGATTAATTATTTATTGAAATCACCCGTATGGAGGATGGACGAATTCCAAAAGAACATACTTCATGGTGAATAGGTATATTAACCGCACCAATCTCTGATGCAAAAATATTATGTGGAGAAATTGAAAGGCGATCAAAAACAACATTGGATCATGGAAGAGCAGTATAGATAACCGCTCAAGATGGCTGAAAACAAAAGAGAAGAAACTGATAGTCTTTGCTCTAGAGAAGTGCACACGCAGAAACGGAAACAGCATTGCCAACAGCGTAGAAATCACACAGGTCTTTGACCTTTGCAACAGTTCATCGTTTTCGCATTCATGTTCAAGTCAAGTAAGCAGTTGGGAGAATTAGGTTAAAGATGCTCAATCCATGGTCAACTTTGACGGAGGACTATTTGCATTGAAATCAAATGCAATAAAATAAATTACTAGAACGAAATTTTTGAAACTTTATTTAACAATATATGTTAACGAAGTGAAATGTAGCGATGTAAAAAGGTAACTCCAGCATAAACAAGAGACAGTGAATGCCTCATGAGTTTTCCCTCGTTTCACCTGTTCTTGCAAACCAGGGAATAAGTTGCATGACTGGTTCACTGAATTCGTCACGCAATTTCTCGAATCCTAACCCCAACCTTTTCCCTCTTTTTACTTTGCTAATCGTGGCTTTCATCTTCCTTTAAAACGTAGTAAACTGCCCAATTGAGGTTTTAAATAAAATATTTTCCTCCATTGAATTATTTAATCAAAAATTTATGCCGAAAAAAAAAATCGAAAACATCGAAACAAATATTTAAGCAAATTGAGCAATCGACAACGCTGCATATGCACAGATAGTGTTGCACTTGTTTCTGCAGAAATACTTATTAGTGCTTCGATTCAGTTAAGTTTAATTTAAACTATGTATGTTCATTTATAAAAAAATGGATATAAATATATAATTTTTTTTGAATTTTTATTGTTCTTCAAAGATTATGTTTTCCCCGAGAATTTCCTGGCTGTCGAACACAACAATATGTGGCTTCAAACAACATGAGTATATATGGTCGTCTTGAAGTCAAATATTAAACAAGTTCTTGTTGGAAAGTTTTTTAAAATAATCAAATGATGCTTAATTTCTACTATTACCAATTATCACAGTGTTGTCTTGTTGAGCAAGTGGCATTAACTCTTATATTCGGATGACAAGTTACCCAGTAAATATTGCAATGTTTAAATGCGTGTTTATGTTTAGGTAATCGTTTTTTCTTTTTCTATTTTGTAATGCTAAACTCGTTCCCTTCAAAATCCCATGGAAATGGGATTATGAAACTGCACAATATGCCAGAATAGGTGTTTTAGTTTTATTCCTATCCATAAATTAAGTGAAAAAAAGTGTAAATTCGTGTATGTAGTGTTTGGAAATGTATATCGACTCGGGCTTGTCATCTCTATCTCTTATCTACAACTATAGGGGAACCTGGGGCAAAATGAGATAGCGGGGTAAACCGAGACACCACAGATAACTGAAACAGAGAATGAGAGAGAGAGAGAGAGAGAGAGAGAGCTCTTTCGTGAGGAGTCTGATCAAGAGATCACGTGGTAACGCCTTGCCGCCAACGTCTAACATTGTTTTATTCAGCCCCGTGCATGAAAAAGGGGTAAGTATTAAAAATTTATCTATTTTGATCTGTGACGAACTGTACTCTAAGAGTGCAGAAAGCTGGGTAGCCTGTCAAGGGGACTGTTGGAAATGGGCACACTACGGCTGTGCAGGTCTAGACGAATGCAACAAGACCCCAATCTTCATTTGTGAGCTCTGTGAAGACCGAATTGTTCAGACCAATATTCGTCTCGTTTTGCCGGGACAATATAGTTAGCTGAATAAATAATCTGTATTTCTTTTGAAAATAATTTCTCATCTTTTTTTTTGTTGTGGCATTGTTTTCCAATACTTTGAATGTTCAGTACACAGAATATGCTTTATATGTTAATGCTACCTTTGACTCGACAGTTCTTTTCCCCTTAAGTATCTCGTTTTGCCCCAGGTTCCCCTATAAGTGCAACTTTGTCTCTGTGTGTGAGTTCGTTCTTTACAGACTCCGAAACAGCTGAACAGATTTTCTTTAAAATTTAGAGAACTTTAGTGTATAAGTCTGTGATTGATCTTAGTTATTTTAATTTATCTATTATCAGTAAAGCCATTTTTCCATGTCGTCGCTTAGCAACAATGATAGAAAAACGGACCGTGAAAATTCTACTGTGGGTAAGTTGATAGCGTATCTTATTTTTTTCCTTTTTTGCATGGCGTGGTTTGTAGGTTCAAACCCTGCATGCACATCTCTTCATTTTTTTCCATTAACTGCGAAGACTTTTATAAAACTTGAAAATTTACGTTTTTTTTTTTTTAGCAGTGAAAAGTAAATTATGATTTTGTTTTTGAACATCCAATGAACAAGCAACCGATCCTGAAGAAATTGCAAAACATTCTATACACATATTTAATGAAAATGTGATTCAGAGGTTTCTTATATGCCGGTTAAACAAAACAAAGGCTCCCAACAACCAAGCACAAGTATTATGCCCGGCGACATAAGATAAGGAATTTTTAGACACAGTTGACTAATTGTAGAACTATACAGCGACAACCACATACATTCTGACAACGAATAGATAGTCGATGTTGATCCTGTGGTTTCTTTCGCATACGGGTCACGAAATCATGGCCTCCAAAACCTCGCCAAAGTAGTTGGTTTTGAGCTGGGAGAATAGCTGCTAAGGTGGTGCAAATCAGAGAAATTAGATTGTTGCTTGCGTTGCATCCAGTGTGGGGGCTACGTTGATCAGTAAGGTGTCAATATAACCGAAAGTAACTAAAATAAAAAGAAGAAGATATTAGAATTACAAAAGATATAGATTAAAATAAGCATAAAAAAACATCAAAGCAACCCCGAGGCAACGCCGGGTAATACTGCTAGTAATAAATAATTTCAGTGTTAAAACGTCGAATATCCCTTTGTAACGTTGAAAGCAGTTTTAATGTTTATTACTTCGAAGTGTCTACGGTTTTGTAATATTATTACCATGTATTGTTTTATTAAATGGTTTCTACAACCTACGCCCCGATCTAAAGTACAATAGGCAGTTCTTGTGAAAGATTATAAAACATTAAGGCAAGAATTAATCTTTCGCTTCTTTAATCGAATTAATGTTGAATAAAAGTTATCTCAAGTTTAATTGATACCCACTCTTTCATTACAATTTATTCATCATTAATTATGTAACGATACCTCGTCCGACTGTCTGGAACTTGATATGTAAGACTATGACTCCAACGACAGGTGGCACCATAGGATTTCTCTCAGAGCTACCGTCATTGACAGGCCCACAGAAATGAACCCTCATAGTACACAATGTTTTAACTGTAATTTATAAGTGCTTCTCTGGGTGACGATGGTTACGATACTGCTATAAACACTACAGATGGTATATTTATTAAGAGGAAAAGCTCACTTTTCGCCAGATACTTAGTTGTTACTCGGCGTCAATAGCCTAAAGAAGGTTTAAAGCTGTATCTTCCAAATTTGAAAATACTAAGTCGCAACTTCAATTTTCCTCTCCTGACAGCAATCCAAGCTAGAGATATCTCAATAAGAAATACCTCTATCAGTGGAGTACAATCTAATTAAATTTGATAAAAGATGCTCGAGGACATCAACATGGATTTGGCTACCGCTAACAAACTAGGTCTTACGTTGGACATAACCCAGAAACAATCGTATCCCTATTTACAAACTGATTTTTAAGTTTTTTGCGACTATAACACTTTTTCATCACTCATACTCCAAAATATATCAAATTTCCATGAATGTGATGTCTACCTCCTTGATAAGGATTCTTCAAATATTAAGGAATAGCCTAATACTACCGCTTCGGCTAAGATTAAATGCTTCTTTACAGACCTTTGTAAACACGCATATTCATCTTGACCATGCTCAACATAGTAAATGTCACGAATTTGGCAAGTAGCTATAGTTTTTCAAAGTCTGTCGGTCGGTTCCTTCCCAGAAACCGCGTTTGGCCACCAACCTATTTCCATTTACAATATTCACTGCCGCTTCTAAATGTCTAAAAAAGAAAACAATTGTGACAGTCTACGTGGATAGCCTAAATCTCCAGTTTGGAAAAAAAAAATTTATATAAATATCGTGGAAAAAAACAAATAGAAAAACTTCTTTTTTTTTTTTTGTTCTAGTTAAATATCGATGGTCAAATTATTATTTTACCGTGTAGTCGGATACTGCTTGACCTACATCGAGCTAAAGACGAAAAGGAATTTTCTATTGTAAAATGAAGTCACTGGCAATAAGAAGCCTATGTTGTAAATTAATTTTAGGACATAATTTCCTTAACTAACATTATCTCCTTACATTTCTACTTGGCAGTACCAAACCCGCTGTAGTAGTAATTCTTCTAATGCACTTACCTCCAAAAGACAGAGGGACTGTTCTGTTTGCTGTCAATGCACAGGGGCTGGAAGAGGAAGAAGAGTAAGCGGTAGACGTTGTTGGTTTTATGGGAAAGAGGGCGAGACAAACCGTGAGAATTCCCGAGATTTGAGAGAAATAAAAGACCGAACTCGGACCGATAGGCGACTGTACTTTTGCTCAAGCAGAGAAAGCGGTGAGAGGCGAGGAAAGTCCCTCCCTAAATAAAATTCCGGCTCCAAGTGAGAAAGAAAGTGAGGTTGAAGGACCCAGCAGTTTTTACCAGCCCAACAAATATGCAGGCTAACAACTGCTAAACTCCGGTATCTATTTCTCTTTGACCTGATCCTGGACGAGGAAAAGTATGCCTATATTTTTTAAAGTATCTTGCTGTTAGGGTGTATAGTCAGAAAAAATGTGCCATGAGACTGGACCCAGATCAACTGAGAATGCATTTAATTATTTTCACAATCTGCGCATCCGCAACAGTTTCTGAGAAGGATTATAAAACCTAGGCACGAATTAATTTTTCACTTAAATACTTCGAATTAATCCATACATCGATAAAAAAAATTAAGAATGTATGAGGACAATTCTAAACCTATATACTCAACAATTTTTTATCTACATACTTGAAATTTGGTATATAAGGTATTCAGACATCTGAAAAATTTTACTCGGTTTTAATACGGGAAAAGTGTTATTAAGGTACCAAAATTGAAAAATGCATAAGGAGGGTCATCGAATTCTTATCTCTTTGCTAACTGTTTCACGAATGCGCATGCGTGAATCGTTCATATTACAGATTCCGTATGTTAAGAATAAAGAGGTTTGAAAACCCTTCGTAAAGATCGTATCGAACTAGCCTAAGTGTTACTGTACTCGACTCACCGTGTTTAGGTTTTGGTTTCGATCACAGCTCGAGTATTCCTTTTTTTTTAACTTACGAGAAGTGAACCATTTAAAAAAAAAAGCATAATACTCACACGCACATGTTTAGTTTCTTTCCGTTTTTTACTTCATTCTTAAATGGAATTTAATGTTACGTTTAATACCCACCACAGTATGTCTGTTTATAACAAATAAAAATTCTGCATTCATTAAAATATAAAATTCATGTGTGTTTTATGACTGGCAAAACAAGGCGGCTCGCTAGTGTTTAATAAAATGCATGTATCGGATCCACGTGGACACTAGATTACATCAAAATAAGTAAATACAGCCACAAAACTGCAATACATCCTTTCTGAAATCATTTATACCAAGAATAAATATATATTAGCAGGGAGATACAAACTTGCCCGGGATTGAATGAGAATCAACGACTTTTCAACACTTCCCATACTTTTATTGTCATGTCAATCAAATCGATTGACTATCTGTTCTAGTTTGGGACCCCATCCGCAGTGCATCGGAAGGAAACTTCACATGACTCCTCGTAGTGACTTAGTCCACAATACATTGCACTGTAGAGAACCTATTGTTTATTTGATAAAATAATGTTTATATAATGCCTGTAGGTTTAAGATACAAAACTCAAGTATCCTAGTGTAATTGTGCTCTAAACAGAAACAGTTATTTTGTTTTATCGAAAAAAAAAACTGTTGTTGCTTTTATACGCTGGTCCCTTCTGCTTGTGCGATATCAAACGTCTCAAATGCACTTGGGTTTTTAGGCTGTATAATGTTGTTAACTTTAGTAAAATTGAACGCTCCTTTCTTTAATCGAATTTTTTTTCAATTATTGAATTTCGATACTTATCTGAGGCATTCCGATACAAATCTTATGAAGAACAATTCAACCCCCAACGTAAATTTATGTGAAATCTCAAAATATCGGCCAAGCTGTTTCGAGTGTCCATAGGAGACTAGTCACACACACACACACACACACACACACACACACACACACACACACACACACACACAGAAACACGCACGCACAGACACACATATAGACAAAGTGAAATTTATATATTAGTAGAGACATATATTATTTTCTTATCGGAAGACAATTATCGTATTACTGATGTTTATTGGGAACTCATTGAGCCCTCGAGAGATGGACATTACGTGATGCCAGAAAACCACGAGTTCCCTTCTCGTGCTCAATAATTATTATAACTGAGTAAGTTATATTAAATCCAAATTTGCATCACAGCTTCCTTTCGCGTGGTGGGAGATAAATAATATAAAGATAAGGGATACAAAGAAATGATGGAAGGACATACGCGAGGGAAAGAAAGAGGTATAGAACTTATGAGAGACAAAATAGATTGTAATCCGCCCCCTTGTCGTGCTCAATAATTATAATTCCATACCATACATTAACTCAGTCTTGCATCGCATCTGCCTCTCTTGGTTGGTTGGGGGGGGGGGGGATAAATAATATTCGAAAGAGGGAGAGAGAGAGAGAGAGCAAAAAGAAAAGAGCGAGAAAATGAAAATAGTTAGGAATAAAAATGAGAGGAAGAAAACAGGCAAGAATTTAAGAGGATTTTTATTTTTTAATTTTAAAGAAAATACAATTTTCTTATATCTTGGTTGTGGACTTGCATTCTCTAGCAAACGAACTAGCTAATATGCATATTCTTTTAAACATTAATTTTAATTAATTCCCTGTTAGTTGCTCTGTTTTTTTAATATTATAAAAATCTTTAGTTAACTATTACCTGTAATTATATTCATACAAATATTCTACATGATTTATACTTGCATAATATTTACGAAAAAAGTTTATAGTAAACACAAAATTGTTTCCATATATATTTATGTATACGTGTATATTTTTGTTAAACAAATCTCTCTCTCTCTCTCTCTCTCTCTCTCTCTCTCTATATATATATATATATATATATATATATATATATAAAAGTGAAGGTGTCTGTGTGTCTGTGTGTCTGTTTGTGTGTCTGTGTGTCTGATTGTCTGTATAGATTTCCCTACACAATAACTCAATTTTTCAATCTTTAGTCTAAAGCCTCGAAATTTGATATACAGCGTACTGAGATTTGGGAACATCTATGTGATCGGTTATCGGACAGAAATTTAACAGGTACGAGGTCAAAGTTCGACGATTTGATTTTTGAGAAATCTACCAAACTCCTCCGACAATTTTGGGTCTACACACTTGAAAATTTAGACATAGGTACCTTGGACATGATTCTAACTTAATAACTTGATTTGAGCCCAAAACAATGAATTTTAAGGTGTCATAATAGGGGTCAAACTTAAAAAAATTGACCGTTTTTTTTTACAGCATTCACCTCCAAACACCCGGGCAACGCCGGGAACCCATGCTAGTATATCTATAAAAGCGAACGTGTCTGTGTGTCTGTTTGTCTGTGTACATTTCCCTACGCAATAACTCTGTCAATTTTAAGTCTACATACTCGAAATTTGATATACAGGGTACTGAGATTTGGGAAAATCTTTGTAATCGGTTTTCGGCCAGAAATATCGTTGCTAAGGGGTCAACGTTCAATGATTTGACCTTTGAGAACTCTACCAAACTCCTCCGCCAATTTTGGGTATGAATTAAAATTTTAGATATAGGTGCCTTGGACATGGATCTAACTTTATAACATGATTTGAGCCCAAAAAATAAATGTTAAGGGGGCATAATAGGGTTCAAAATTTAAAAAAAATACCTCTGCGGTCTCTATCAAATTACTGAGACAATTTCTGGTCTAACCATTTGTAATTTAACATAAACGGTATTCAGAGATAGAGCAAGCTTTTTAATTGCTTTTGGTCGAAAATTTGAGCTACCAATATGTATGGATATCTGTTTGCATGTCTGCCTAAAATTTTCGACATAGACGACGAATTTTCACAAGATCAGTAGCGTGTTGAAGCTCGATCCTTCAGACGACAAATACCGAAAAATCAGCTAAAAACATTAATTTCTTCACCATCAACTGGACACTTTTCTACAGGGGTGTCGCTTTCTCGCGGATATTTTTGGCAGTCATCCTCTCCTTTCGATTGTCTAGCCTTAATTTAAACCTACGTCACTTCCGGATTGGCAGTGATCGTAACAGCAAAGACGTCAGGTTTTCCCCCGCTCTTTTCCTCCTTTGCGGTACGGGTTCGAGCCTGCCTTCCTAGTACCACTTTTTTTTTTTTTGCTTATCACACACCTCCAAACACCCGGGAAACGCCGGGCTTAAATGCTAGTACATCTATAAACGTAAAATTGTCTGTGTGTGTGTTTGTGTGTGTACATTTCCCTACCAAACTATTCTGTCAATTTTTTATCTACAGATTGGAGATTTTACATAAGAGGTATTAAGATTTGGGAATATCTTTTTAATCAGTTGCCGGCCAGAAATTTAGCTGTCAAGGGGTCAAAGTTTTATGATTTAAATTTTTGAAAATTCTACAAAACTCCTCCGCTAATTTTATGTCTAAACACTTTAAATTTAAGATTTAGGTTACTTTGACATTAATCAAACTTTTTAATTTTATTTGAGTCCCAAAGTATAAATGTTACGGGATCAAAATTGGGGGCAAAGTTAAAAAAAAAAACATTTAACCTCTGCGGTCTCTATCAAATTACTCAGTTAATTTTTACTCTAAAAATTTGGCTGCTAAGAGTTCAAAGTTCAAAAGCTTTTACCTTTGCGGTCTCTAGCAAACTATTCGGTTAATCTTTTGTCTAAACATTTGAAATTTTACATAATGGGTGTTTGGACACGGAGCAAACCTTTAAGTCAATTATAGGGCGAACGTTTGGCTGCCAAAAGGTCAACAATAAAAGAGTTCACCTTTGCAGACTCTACCAGAATCTTCCGCCAATTTTGGGTCTAAACACTTGAAATTTTAGATGTCGGTTACATAAACATGAGTCAAATTTTTTAATATATATATATATATATATATACATACATATATATATATATATATATATATATATATATATACACACATAAAATTATGAACAGTGCATAGGGTCGAGCAAAGCTTGGTTGAACTGCTTGTGTACAAGAAAATATTGATATAAAATAATATTTATAACATACTGAAAAAAACGGGAGAAGACTAGAATCGTAATTTATAAAATGTTAATTAGCAAATATATTTTTTAATAACTCAATGTAGTTCTATAGTAATGATTTCGAGTTTCCCATCATATTTGCTCAGGAAGTAACACTGATTTCAAACGTGCCAGATCGTCTTGTTGAAAGCTACCAGGTATATATGCCGACATTGCAAAATATTGTGTTCTGTGAATATCCAGCATTATTCTAACAATGCTAGTGCACATTTCGACATGTAGATATCAATTATGTAAGTGAGCTTTTCCTCTTAATAAATATACCATCTGTAGTGTTTATAGCAGTATCGTAACCATCGACACCCAGAGAAGCACTTATAAATTACAGTTAAAACATTGCGTAATATGAGGGTTAATTTCTGTGAGCCTGTCAATGACGGTAGCTCTGAGAGAAATCCTATGGTGCCACCTGTCGTTGGTGGACTGGTCTTACATATCAAGTTCCAGACAGTCGGACTTAAGGTATCGTTCCATAATTAATGATGAATAAATTGTAATGAAAGATTGAGGATCAATTAAACTTGAGATAACTTTTATTCAACATTAATTCGATTAAAGAAGCGAAAGATTAATTCTTGCCTTAATGTTTTATAATCTTTCACAAGAACTGCCCATTGTACTTTAGATCGCGGCGTAGGTAGTAGAAACCATTTAATGCGACAGTACATGGTAATACTATTACAACATCGTAGACACTTCGAAGTAATAAACATTAAACTGCTTTCAACGTTGCAAAGGTGTTACATTTGGATATTCGCCGTAGATAATAGAGTAATGCTTTCGAGTTTTCCATCATATTTGCTCAAAGATCCTGATTTCAAACGCGCCACATCGTCTTCTTGAAAGCTATCAGGTATGTGTGCTGACGTTGCAAAATATTGTGTTCTGAGAATAATCAGCATTATTCAAACAACACTAGTGCACATTTCAATAGATATTACTTATGTAATTAATAGTACATTGCTGGACATGTATAACACTTTTTAACATGTTATTAGACGTCTATTATATAATTATTTACTACATATTTCAACATGTACATATGACTCGTGTAATTATGTTGCACATTTGATAAAATACAGAGAGCAGATATCAAGAATGTAAATATGTTGAACATTTTGTGTGATGTGTGTAGTTATTACTTATATAATTTTCTAGTACATTATTCAACATCTTTGTAGATATAACGTATGTAATTATGTGGTACGATATCTTCACGAACCCGAGTTGGCCGATGGTTTCGTGATTACCACATACGTTGACTGGTCTTTCTCTGTTTCCTTCCACGCCCACGTTGCTTTAAGATCCGTAGAAAGAATTGATGAGTATGGCCCAGTCGACGAAGGTTGAATTTGTTGCTGGAGGGAAGAAAAGTTGCCAAGCAATCAAAGAAAAAATGTCTGAAAGCGTTTGTTATAAACAATAACAACGTTTATTAACACAATCTTCAAACACCACGCAAGGGGAGTGATTGTGGTTGACTGGCGGAATAAAGTTTTCTTAGAAACTCTTGACTGCAATTAAGCAGCGTTGATGAAGAATGGCAACGGATTTGGTTCTTTAAGCGGCGGCAAAAAAATGAACCAACTCGATTTTTCGCTTTGGGTATCCTCTATTTATTGGCCCGAATACTTGAACAATCAGTGTCTGATTGGCCAGCCAATGGGGATTGCCGACTAATAGCTATCGTCGTAACAATCACTCAGGTTAGCCTTTGATTGGTTTTAGATAATCGGCCAATTAGTTGCAATCATTGGGAGGGGCTATACGGAGCAATTCTGTGATTAGTTGATGAATAATGTATAGCCGCCCAGTCCTTGTGCCAAGCTTGTACTCAATTCCAAGTTAGGCCGACCCAAAAATGATTGCCAACTTAAAAATATATTTATTGTTTATAATTTGATAAATTATGATTTTTCAGCAGGTGCAAACGTCTGCACTTTGTTTTTGTTTTATCTGTCATTCCCAATTTCTTTGCACTTAAAATGTCGGACTTTCAAACCGAATTAATTTTACTTATATAGTTCGTTTATAATTTTGAAAGGTCAATACACCTACAGATGGTTTTTGTTTTATTGACAGATTTATAGGTCAAATCCTGTTCTTGCTAAGGTCGCCATCTCTTTGCACTCAATGACAGTTTATTACACTTGGTTCTTAAAAAATGTTGGCTACCTTAACAAATTTTATACTGTTCAATAAAACAATTAATATTATAATTTAATTAATTATTGTTTAATTAACTTCGCCAGTCAACCTTTTGACACTTAATTAAAAGTGTCATACTCCTCCCCCACTTACCGACATTTAACCTTTGGTTAAAGGTCGGTAAATCATGTTTAACGGTACATACAGAAGACATATAATTACAATGATTGATTACACAGTTCAGTTTTGTATGTGTCCATAGAAAAAAAATCAATTGTTCATCCTAACAAACAACCCCATCTTTTTTTTCTACATCCCCCCTTTTTTTTTTGACATTTTAAAATATTACAAAAAATGTTTTCATTTTCTTTTTTTTTTTTTTACAGAATTATTATCTCTTTTTTTTATATAATGATAATAATGACAACAACAATAATAATAAATGTTCATTGCAGAGTCCTTCATTTTTTTTTCATGCATTTGTAGGAAATTTTTTTCTTTTTTTTTTTTTTTTTTTTTTTTTTAATGCATTTGTAGGAAAATTTTTTTTTCATGCATTTGTAAAGATTTTTTAATCGATTGTTCCAAGAAATTCAGATCATTACACTGAAAGTATCTCCACCGATGGTAATTGCAAGGCTTCTTTCGGGATATTTGTGGTCTGTGGAGTTTGTATGTCACCTATTGGTTCAAGTTCGATTTGTTGTTCCAGTCTCTGCTGTTGATCAGTGACAACCGTTCCTGAGCTCCCAACATTCTTGTGCAGTTTAGTTGGTTCATTTCTCTTAAGCTTACTTAAACAATGGCGTACTATCAGGCTTGATGTTAACAAAACTGATACAATTAATAAGATGATGGCTATTACCAAAATTAACCAGGTAGAACTACCTACTTGTTCACTTTCTGTTAGGGAATTTTCCTCTCTAAGTGCATCGAGTTTATGTATTAATTCCCTTAAATTTATTTTCTTTAGAGGACTTACGACATTAGGGATTGCTTGCGGGGTCATGTTTGGAAATCCTTTTATTAGAGGTTCCCATAGGCTTAATCTACTAGTAAGTGTGATATTCATCAATGGTAAAAAAGAGTCGCTGGTCTCAAATTTTTCCTCGGCTTGGTAATAGGGAGGAAGGGTTATAGCGCCGCCATAGACCCCACAGCCCAATGGCACCTGCAGAGTGGTCAACGGAGGAGATATTTTTATTGTTTTGGGAGGTTTTCCGGTACATACCTGAGATAGTTCCAACTCATCTTTCGCTGCTATCGCCCATGCCCCATCTGTTATCCTAATAGCATTTGGCAGCATTACATCTAGGAGGACTTCTATTTGACAATGCTGCCCTATTCCCTTTTTATTATCCTTGAATAATTCGATTACACACAAATGGTGATTGCTGAATGTATATATCGGGCTATTAGATACGCAGGTTCCGAGTAGATCATGTGTACATTTTTCTGCCTCGGAAGAGGTAAGCAACATGAACTTTTCTCTAGTTTGATCAAGAGCAATATTTTCGGATTCTATTTTGTATTTTGCGACAGTTCCCAATCCCTGTTTCTCATGTGGATAAGGAATCGGTAAATTAATGACTTGAAAGACTTCATATATACTACCGGTATCCAACAATGGAAGTGACACCACAATCAGCAATTTACCATCTTCGATGAGAGTTAGACAACCCAATGACTTATAGTAATACCACAGCTCAGCTGTGGGATTCGCTGGCAATCTTAGGTGATGAGGTAGTTTGGCCTGAACTTCTAGTAAGTGGTCTTTTAATGCAAAAGGTTCCACTATATTTGGAGACAAATGACCCAAAGCTAACATATCAGACTGTGCTTGCAGGTTTTGTATGGAGTCCAACAGTGCTTGCAACTTTTTCTGCAATTGTTCGATGATTGTTAAAAAACGAAGATATTTTCTTATGCAATCTTCCAGTTTTATCACTCGGATCATTAATTCTCCAGTGATATTTCCGAGCTCCACTTGCATTTCCTTAAACCCCTCCACTAACTCATTTATTTTGCGACGGTTATCGGCTAGTTCCACCCTGGTTATATTTAGAATAGTAATACTATCCTTTTCTACTTGGGCCAATTTCATCTGACCTTTTTCAGAAGTCCTCAATCTTTTCTTTAGGGCATCTAATTGTTCCTCTGTTATAGTCCCAAAAAGTACGTTTAACGCTTTCCCCATTATGGGAAGTACCGATCTTTTTTCTCTATTTTGTAATAGTTTCAATCCATCCAAATATTTTTCTATAACCTCCACACTAGTTTTCATAATCTTTATGTCCTGCATAAGTGGGCACCACAGATTAAAACATTTCCCTTTTTCATTAGCTATGCAATCAATTTCCAAATCCTTTCCTACTAAGGTGACCTCGTCTATTTCTTTTCTCAACTTATTTAATAAGGAGTAATAGGGTTTGAAGTTCATCGTAAAAACTATTAACCATTTTGACCTTGTAATCGTTACTTCACTTGTTTTGCGAAAAATTACATTCTGACTATGTCGCAGGGCTGCTACTGTTGTCAGCATGCTCAGCAGGAGTAGGGACTTCAATTCAGCCATCCTACAAGAGAATAGGGGGTTAAATTCAGTCGGTTACTAATGAAAGGTAATATGGTTCCGTCTAACTTTAAAAACTACTTCTTTTCAAGCCTTCTGTTTATATATTCCTTCTCTATATTTTATTTTATTTTGTTTTGTTTTTCAGACGCATCCATGGCAACTTACATAACCATCTCTCTGTTATATAATGCCGGTTTTAGATTTTATCCAGCACACATGCTTGATTCGCTGAGTCACAACTTGGTGCAAGCTGGTGATCAGTTATATTATGGGATTGGCCCGATGTCAAGTCATCCCTTTTTTTATTTTGATAGCTTCTTAATCTGTATTTTAAAGGTGTATCTTCTTTTTCTTGATATCTTTTTCGTAACTCTGACAGGGGAATTTCGTCTTCACTCTCCCAACTATCCAATTCATTTTGCACAAAGGCATTTCCTACTTCTTCAATTTCTATTTGTGATCTAGCAATTGGGCTTGGCTCAATCTCAATTTCTGACTCCGAATCAGTCTCCGAGGGGGCTTCTACCCACCTCGTCCATCTCATACGTGGATTTGCTTCTTTTCTTTTAGGAATTTCCCATTCTTCTACTCCTGCTAATTTTAAGTCATTTGCATGAGCCTTTTTTACTTTGCCATTTATTTGGTCCCATACAACAAAATTTACTGGACCTGTCTGATTAATTATTCTATAATAAGGAGACCATTTTTCGTCAAGCTTCCCTTGTCGTAGATGCTTCTTATGATACACCGGATCTCCTATTTTGAGGGTTACCTCTTTCCTCCCCAAGTTTACCCTTTCATTTCGTTTCTTCTGGGCACGTTTTATCCTCTGCCTAGCTTGCATAAATATCTTATGTTGATTTTGGAGGATTATCTGGTGAAAATCTTCTCCCAGATATTTCCTACGGGGTTTTAATAGATTATCAATAGGCAAGATTACATCTCGACCAAATAGTAAAAAATAAGGGGAAAATCCGGTCACTTCATTAATAGAAAATCTTATGGCCGCTAATGCCTGAGTCAGGAATAAATCCCAATTTTCCTTGTCGTCTTTAGTGAGCTTTGCCAATGTATCTCCCAAGAATCGGTGGAACCGCTCAACCTTAGCATTAGCTTGTGGGTGATAGGGGGATGTTACAATGTGCTTGATGTTGAGACCTTCAGTTGTTTGTCTCATTACTTCATTAACGTTTTCTGGGCCATTATCAGATACCAGTTCTAAGGGGGTCCCAAAGCGCGGGATTATTTCGGTTAGTAATAGTCTAGCTACAGTCTGAGCTTTCTTATCTGGTACTGCATAGGCTTCCGGCCAGTTAGTTAGCCAATCCACAAAGCTAACTATGTATTTATTTCCCTGTGGAGTTTCCCCATAGGGTCCGGAGACATCTACACTAATTTTTTCAAAGGGATAAAATGGGACATCAGTTTCTTCAAGGGGTGCAATTTCAGATTTGCCGCTCCTCGACTGACAAACAACGCATAGGTTTACATGGTTTGTGACTTCCTTGTACAACCCCGGCCAGTAATATTTCCTGCCTATGAGTTCGTACGTCTTGTCAATACCAATATGCCCCATTTTATCATGAAGCTGTCTCAATATGTCCCCTCGAATCTGTTTGGGTATATACAACCTAGGTCGGACGTCTCCGTCTCGGTCAGAAAGATAGTATAGCAACCCATTTTGTACCATATATCTTTCTAGAAATGCTTTAGATGCTTTACCTGACTCTATGGTTCTTTTTAGCGTCTTAATTTCTTCATCTTCCTTGTATCTGTCTAATTGGGGCATTTCTTTTTTGGGGTTTTCATCCGTTCTATCTGTTTCATCTAAGGTGTGTCTATAATCCAACCTATGTGAGTTTATCATGTTTATTTGATAAAATTTATCATCAATTTCAAGTTCTTGAGGCGTCGATTCTTGTTCTAGCTGATTAGGGATACGTGACAATAAATCGGCACATGTATTTTCTTTGCCCGATAGATATTCTATGGTACAGTTGTATCCACTTATTTTTAAGGCCCATTGTTGTATCTTTTTATTTGTCAAATCTGCTTTAAATAGATATTTCAAAGGCTTATGATCTGTTTTTATCACGAATTGTGCACCGTTTAGATAATAATCAAGTTTTTGGAGAGCATATACAATAGCAAATGCTTCCTTTTCTATGACAGGCCACTTCTGTTGCGTAGATGTTAACTTGTGAGAAAGAAAGTAGATAGGTACTTCTTCTGGTATTCCTGGGACAGGACCGTCCTTCTCAGGACATGGTTGAGTTAGACATGCCCCAATACACAGGTCGCTCGCATCTGTGTACAAGATCATAGGTTTATTTATGTCTGGGTATGCCAATAAGGGGATCGTTGACAGTTGATCTTTCAGCGTATCAAATGATCGCTGGCAATCATCTGTCCACTTAAAGCGAGCACTTTTTTTTGTGAGAGCTATAAGAGGGGTAGCTATTCTTGAAAATGCAGGTATGAATCTTCGGTAATATCCGATTGCGCCTATAAAACCCCTGACCTGTCTAACAGTTTTAGGTTCTGGCATCGAGCGAATTACTTTGACCTTATCATCATCTGGCTTGATTCCTTGTTTATTTATGACAAATCCCAAGTATTTAGTTTCTGCCATCATGAACTGACACTTTGCCAGTTTTAATTTTAACCCATGTTTTCTCAGTTGATTGAATACCGTTTGAAGGTGTTGGAAATGTTCATTTATATTGCTCGAGAAAACTAGTATGTCATCGAGATATGCCATAGCAAAGCCTTCCAACCCTCCAAGTACTATGGACATGAGTTGTTGGAAAACACCTGGAGCATTAGCCAATCCAAAGGGCATAACTCGAAATTGAAAAAGCCCGTAGTGGCACACAAATGCAGCCTTTTCACGGTCATCTTGATCCAGGGCTACCTGCCAGTACCCTGATCTCAAATCAAGGGTGGAAAACATCTTGCCTTGCCTAAGAGGGCCAGTATATCATCTATTAATGGTAGTGGATAAGCAAGCGGCTTAGTTATGTTGTTGAGGGCTCTAAAATCTACACAAAAGCGGTGTCCCCCATCCTTTTTGTCAACCACTACAATGGGAAAGCTCCAAGGAGATCGTGAGCGTTCAATCACCTTAGCTTCCAGCATTTCTTTGACAGCTTCTTCTACTAACTCCCTTTTGTGTATCGGAGTTCTGTACGGTTTCATTTTTATGGGTGGGTTGTTTCCAGTATCTATTTTCATTTGAACCGACTGAGTTCGTCCCAACTCCTTATCTGAGTTAGCGACAACATCTATATTCTTCTGAATTAAATTCACTATCTCTTGTCTATGCTCATTAGGTACGTTGATGTCCTTAGGATTAATTGTATTTTTGCTCATCTTAATTGGGCGTTTCTCAATGTACCTGACTTACTTCCGAATTCTTATTGGCGCTACCCTTCCCAAATTTTCACCCTTGGGAACGCTCAAAGTTTTATTACCCAAATTTGCCAACATAACTGGAATCTTTCCCTTCTCATTTTCTTTTACTATCGCTTCAACTAACACTATTTCTTCCTCCTCCGGTATTACCTCCTCCGTTGAAATCACCTGGTATAGGTTTTCTTTATTTGGCTCTGAGGGGACTAGTTTGGCTGCGCAGGAGATAGCAGTTCGTGGGGGTAATTTTACACTGTCTGTAGTGTAGATTTTAATTTCCCCGCCGGAACTATTACCCAAGGGAATTTTTACCCCTCTTATCGTTAGCCGATTTGGATTAAAACATAATTGTGCTTTATTTATTTTTAACCAATCCTCCCCTAAAATCATGGTTTGGTCTAAGTCAGGTGCAATGTACAATTTTGAACCTGTCTTAATCTTTCCGATTTTAATAGGTAGGTGGATCATACCATTTAGTTTCATTTTCTGTCCATTTGCTTGAGTTACTGTTAAATCTGAGTCTTTCAACTTTATTTTGCTATCTCTTAGGTCTTCAAAAATTGAGGACTTTAGAAGCGAGACTTCTGACCCGGAGTCTATCAATGCTTCTACCTGCTTGCCCATGATATCTACCCTACACGTCATGTCCGAGCCCTGTGTGAATAATTCATATTCTTCTGCTCCTTTTGTGTTGGGAATATTAATCATTTCCCGTTTAGAGCAGGAATTTCTTGGATTATTCTTTTTAGGAGCAAGAGTACCCTTATTCTTTTTTTCTTTTAATGACTGAATATGGTTAGTTCTGCGACTTTTTGTTTGTGCCGGTGCCTTGGTGTTTCGTTTTTCTGAAGTCGAGTAAGTTACATTCCCGCTTTCAGACTTTGGACACCTTTGTTCGTAATAATTCCAGCGTTCATGCTGATTTGAAGTAATCCCCTTTTTTTTTACTGGTTGTCTACAGCTGTAACAACCATGACTCTCTCCAGACCATTTTCTATGGTAACCCTCCGCCTTTGGTTCCCTTAGTACTGTATGAGAGCCTATTCCCTCCTGTTGCCAATGATTTCTACCTGAAAATTTATTATTCATTTTTTCTCGTTTCCCACAGCCCAGAAGTCGCTCATAAAGCCTTTCACTTTCTCTGGCTGATGACAAAGCCTCCGACAGTGTCTTTGGGTTGGCTCTGGCCACATCTTCCTTAATGAAAGTATTGTTTATTCCATCAATGAAGAATTCAGCTAGCTGTACCTGTACAGCTGACCCTTCTCTCAGTTCAGAGTCTCTATAAGCCAGCCTTGCAAGACTTGACATTCTACTAGCCAGTTCTGCAAGCGATTCATTTTTTCCTTGTATCATCTTAATCAATGCTCGAGCAGCATCAGCAGGGTTGACAAACTCTCCATACTGTGCTGTGATTTCATCGAATAAGGCTTTACTGGAAGTATCCGAATGGTCATCAAGATAAGTTCCAATCCATTCGGACACTACTCCATCTGAATAGTCATAGGCTAGGTTAATCAATTCAGGGTCCGATAAATTATGGACCCTTTGTTTTTTTTTTCAATGCCATCAGCCATGGTTTCAGATCTGCCGGTCTACCAGAAAAAATTGGGATCTTTGATCCAGCTGTTACCAACATAGGTGAAATATTTGAACGAGAAGTAGCCATTGTATTAAGAAAAAAAAAAAATAAACACACCTAGAAGCTATTTAGAAATGAACCAACATGCACAATGAATGCAAAGAACAAAGAAAAATAGTCACTTACCCTGACTCTGTGGACTTTTCTGGTGAGTGGCTTGAGTAGGTTGAGCTAATTGCTTCCTAGGCTGGTTTCTGGGTGGAGTGTCGTTGTGCCGGTGAATATACAGAGTGTCGATCTTGTGTTTTGAAGCGCCGATACTGGATTCTGCGACACAGATGCGACGAGATCCGTCTGGTAATTAACCAGGGTCAATCCTGCGTCTTAAGGCACCAAATGTGGTACGATATCTTCACGAACCCGAGTTGGCCGATGGTTTCGTGATTACCACATACGTTGACTGGTCTTTCTCTGTTTCCTTCCACGCCCACG
>NC_136505.1:42565815-42583315 GCF_053919585.1 Euprymna scolopes
ATCTGCAGCTATTTTCTAATCTACATCATAAACGTTCTGATCCCCATCTGCCATCAATTGAAATGGATGGCTCTCGTCTAGGGGAAGCTCCATGTTTTGATAAGTTTCTGGGATTGACCTTTACTCCTGACCTGAAATGGAACACGTACATCAAGTCAGTTGCCAAGGTCGCTGGAAAAATGGTAGGATTCTTCTACCGCTCCAGAAGATATCTAACTATTGATGCAATTCTCTATCTATATAAAAGCCAAGTACGTCCAAGGATGGAGTACTGCTGTCACATCTGGAAAGGAGCTGCTAAAAACAGCCTATCTTGCCTTGACCGAGTACGAAATAGGCTTCGTGGCTTGGGGGGGATTCTCTTCCCAGCAACCCCTCTCCCACAGGAGAGACGTTATGTGCCTCTCTTTCTTTTATCGTTACTTCCATGGAAAGTGCTCGTCTGAGCTCCAATCTCTAGTCCCCCCTTGCCAATCTTTGACGATAAACACCCGTCTAGTTGAAACCACTGTCACAAATTTCCCCCAATCCTTATCTGTGCCAAAACCAAAACGTAGATTAAGTAAACACAGCTGCTTTCTTAGAAGTGCAAGCCTGTGGAACTCTCTTCCGTTTTTCTGTTTCCCACCTTTCAACCTGGATGTCTTCAAGTCCAATGTAAAGAAATTCCTGATGAACCGCCCCCTTAAGTAAGACACTTTATCAAATCTCAAATACTAACGATTACTACGATAATATTTCATTGATTACTGTACACGCAATAACCCTTATCCCTGAGTGGCTTCCGGGCCTTGATAAGTGGTGACTACCTTGTAAAAAGTAATAATGTTATACATTTTTCAACACATGTGTAGATATCACTACCGCTATTATGTGGTATATTCCTTAGCATATTGGTAGAAATTACTAATATAATTATGTAGTACATTTTCAGCATTTTGTCCATATAACTAATGTATTGATGTAGTTTAGAGGTAACACTAATCTTATTATATAGTGAAGTTTAACATGTGAGTAGATATCACTAATATAATTATTGACTACGTTTTTCAACATGTTCGTAGATGCTGTAATACATTTTGCAACTTGTTTTAGACATGATTAATGTAATTATGCAGTACAAAGTTTGGCATGTTAGTAAATATCAATCACTTAGTATATTAATACAGGCATGTAAATATATCTTACTTAATTAAGTAGTGTGTTTTAATATGTATATAGATATCACTAATGTAATGTAGTACATTTTAACACATGTGCTGATATAACTTGTGTAATTATGTAGTACATTTTGAACTAATGTCAAATATTACTTATGAGCTTTTGCACATTTTTCAAAATGTGTGCATATATCATTAATGTCATTCTGTATTACATTTTAAACATGTTTGTAAATATCGCTAATGTAATAATAATGCACATTTTGAACATGTTTTTAGATATTACAAATATAATTATTTAATACATTGTTCAACGATGGTGTATATATTACATATAAATTATGTAATACATTACTCAGCAGGTGTGTATTTATCCTATATATATATATATATATATATATATATATATATATATATATATATATATATATATGTGTAGTACGTTTGTAATGTATGTGTAAGTATCTCTAATATAATTATGGAATAAATTTGTTACATGCGTGTAGATATCATTAATAGAATTATGCAGTACATTTTTAACATTTGTGTAGATATCACTAATTATGTAGTACACTTGTAAAATGTGTGTAAATATCGCTAATGAAATTATGTAGTAGATTAATAAAATATGTGTAGTTATCACTAATAAATTTACGTAGTACATTTGTAACGTGTGTAGAAAGCACTAATATACTTATGTCGTAGATTCATGAAATCTGTGTAGATATCACAAATAGATTTATGTAGTACCTTTGCACATATATGTAGATAGCACTAATATAATTATGTATTCCATTTGGAACATGTGTGTAGAATCATCTAATACTATTATGTGAGACATTTGTAACGTGTGTAGATAGCACTAATATAAGTATCTAGCCCATTTCTAACATGTGTGTAGATTTATCTAATAGAATTATGTAAGACATTTGTAACGTAATATATGTAGATAGCACTAACATAATTATGTAGTACATGTAAACATGTATGTAAATATCGCTAATATAATTATGTAGGGCATTATAAACATGTGCTTATATACTACGAATATAATTATGTACTACATTTTTAAACATATATTTCAATATCACTTAAATAATTCTGTAGTATATTTTTCAGCATGTATTTAGATATCACTAATGTAATTATATAGTTAATTTTCCGACAACGATGTAGATATCACTAATGTAATTATGTAATTCTTTTTGCAACATGGTTGCAGGTATCATTTATATAATCATGTGGTAGATTTTTCCAACATGTTTGTGAATATCACTTCTGATATTTCGTAGTATATTTTATTTTGATATAATGTAATTATGTAGTGTATGTGTCAACATATTTATAAATATCACTTAAGGAATTACATAGCAGATTTCATACCATTTTTTAGATATCATTTAAGCTATCATGCTGTATATTTTAAACATGTTTGTGTATGTCAGTACTGTAATTTTATAGTATATTTCATCATATGTTATGGCTATCACTCATGAAATTACAAGCATATGTGTCGATATCACTTATGTTATTTTTTAATACATTTTTCAAAAAGTTTAGTCGATGTAACTAATGTAATGTACTCATATTATAAGTTTTTTTTACATGTGTGAAGGTATAACTTATGTAATTATGTAGTAGATTTTTAACATTCTTGTAGATATCACTTATAATAATAAGCAAATATTATATAATATTTGTATCGTCCTATAACTAATAATTATATAGTACATTTTCAGCCTGTTTAAAGATATCACTTATGTAATTACGTAGATAACTTTTCAAAATGCTTGTAGATATAACTAGTGTATAGACGATTAATTGGAATCAGCAATTGTAAAAATCGAAACCTTGGGGTTATCGGAATTGGTCTCGAAATTGGAAAAATGTGTGCCTGTTTTCTGTTTCCAAATCGATTCTTTTAAATTTTTTGATTGGATTTTGTACAAAATCTTCTACTGTTCCTAGTAATATTTTAAAAAAAAACGAGTATTTATCGATTTTAAACAACCAGTAAAACTAAAAGTCTATAGATAAGCCCCACAAGTTGTTTTTACGTTTAAGAAAATATCAGCACATTTAACATGTGTATTTTACGGTGATCGACAGAAAATAGCAATTCTGTCGTTAATTTTTTGGAGATTTAAAAAGAATCAAAATCGGTAATTGTATTGAAACCGGGAAAAAAAAATTCCATTATCCCATCACTAAATATGACTAATGTAATTATGTAGTACATTTTTAATATACGATGCGTCTTCAATAAGTTTCCAGACATTTTTCGTGCAGGCATATAACATTATCGTAGACTAAAAATTCAATATGTTATTGCTATACATCTTATGAGATGGCTGATCAATTGTTATTTCAGGTTCAAATGAACAGCTACACCCTGCTAAGCTTGGTTTTAAAAAATGAAATCATGATATGAGGCGACTTTAGAAGAATTATTTGCAATAAAGTTGTGTTAAACTTAGAAAAATGATACAGAAACGAATGGAATGGGTAAGAATGTTTTTGTGCCATATTGCATGAATCGAGCATCAGTTTTGGAGTGGCATAAGAGATTCAAAGGCACCCTATGAGGAATAATGAGA
The DNA here is from genome assembly GCF_053919585.1 of Euprymna scolopes. NCBI lineage: Eukaryota > Metazoa > Mollusca > Cephalopoda > Sepiida > Sepiolidae > Euprymna > Euprymna scolopes. The sequence goes on from NC_136505.1 coordinate 42,569,573, forward strand.
GGTGTAGGAGGAGTAAGGAAGTCAAAACACTAGAGTTGATTGGCCTAATAAAGGATTTCATAGATAAAGATCGTCGTGTGTCGATACAGACAGTAAATGCACAGTTTGATGTTTGTGTAGGAAATGTACACACATTTATTCGCGAGGAACTAAAGATGAGGAAGATTTGCTCGAAGATTGTCTCAAGGGTGCTCCATCCTTGTCATGGACTATTTGACCAAGATGGACCTTGGTCTCTGTGCCTTTAGGTTGTTCCCTAAGCTCAAGGAAAACTTAAAAGGTTGTGGTTTTGAAACAATTAAGGAGGTGAAAGAGGCTTTAACGTAGGTCATTGACACGTTTACACAAGAGAACTTCCATGGGGTTTTCCTGAAGTTGTTGTACCGGTACAAAAGTGTATTGCAGCCGGAGGAAATTACTAGAGTTTCATGCGTGTATTATATAAATAAAAGTGTCCATACAAAAAAAAAAGAAATCTGGAAACGTATTACAGGCATCTCGTATGTGTAGATATCTCATTTATTATGTAACATATTTTTTTACATGTAGCCCATTTTTTAACATGTTTGTAAATAACACTAATATAATTATGTAGTATATCTTAAACATGTTCGTAGATACCACCTATATAATTATGTAGTGAATTCTTAAACTGTTTTCAGGTAACTCTGATGTAATTATACATTTTTCAATATGTTCGTATATATCACTAATGTAATTATCAAGGAAAAACATCGTCACTTTTGCGGATACCAGATTTTTTATCGGAATTGAGAAAATTTGAGTCTAATTTTCGATTCCAAAATACGATACTTTTATTTATTTATTTGTGTTGTTGTTATTATTATTATTATTATCATTATTATCATTATTATTATTATTATTATTATTATTATTATTATTGTGATTGTCGTTGTTGTTATTATTATTGTTGATTTTGTCGTTGTTATTAATATTATTGTTGTTATTATTATCATCATTATCATTATTGTCATTGCTGTTGTTATTATTATTGCTGTTATTATTTCTATTGCTATTATTGTACTTATTTTTATAATTATTATTATTATTATTATTATTATTATTGTTGTTATTATCATTATTAATAATAATAATATTATTATTGCTGTTAATATCTTTATTGTTATCATTATTGTTATTATTATCACTATTGTTATTGATTTTGTTGTTATTATTATTATCAGTATTATTGGTATTGTTGTTATTATTATTATTGTTATTGTTATTATTATTTTATTATCATTCTCAGTTTAATCTTATGTAATACTTTTTACAATATGTTTCTAGATATCACTAATATAATTTTTTACATTGGCAAAAACATTGTTCAACATGTTGGTAAGTATCACTTTTTCATCGCTGGTAGAAGTAAAAAAATATAACTGAAATTCTCACAATGATTTTATCATAATTTTGAATGCAAAAGAAAAAGAAGAAAATCTACAATTAAAAAGAAAATTAGATCTAGATTTTAAAACTAGACGAGGGCACTTCGATTTCTCCTCTTAACTAAAATGTCAATCTTTCTTTTTTTCTTGGACAAATTAAGAATCAGAATAGGTATTTGTAACGGAATCGAGAAAATATTTGGAATGATCGTATTATTAGATGATAACTCGAAATCAGACTAAGTTTAACATAATAAAACGGGTGCATTAGATCGAAGCCATCAAAGAATCTAAACAAGGCAAAAGAAAATGGAAATTAAACGTTAAAAACAAAAGTGAATGAAATAAAAAGTAATCAAAATTAAAATCACAACCATTATGATCTTTTCGCCATTTTCTTGAACTGAAAACTAATTTCCTCGGTGGAAATCGGACGCAATATTTATGTGTTCCAATTAACGTATTCTTTAATGACACAATATGTTTCATTCTTATTTGAAAAATGGCGACATATTGAAAACACATTAAATCTACAGAGTTCATTAGAAACGATTAGGATAGAAGGGTCTACCGTTTGCCTTAATTTGTTAGACTTGATCAAGTTCACAACTATGTCTGTAGTGCCATAATACATGCAACTAATCACGTTGACACACCGGATTCCGCTGGATCACCGAAGTTAAGCAACGTTGAGCCTGGCCAGTACTAAATGGGTGACCATTTGGGACTTCCAGGTGCTGTGTGTGCTCTCCACTTATCTCCGATACTGTTTCCAATTGCCCTGGTCTTCTCCTTGCCACTGGACCCAAACAGTGTCGATTCAGGAGAGGTGTGGTTAGGGATGCGCGATCCTTGCCTCGCAATTACACGCGCGACTGTCCCGACAGGGGGTATCCTTTGTCTTTCGAGACTGAACGGAGGCATTAATTACGTGTAAGTAAACAATGGGCTCCTATTAAATTAATTTATCGTGAAGACAGAGGGCTAGGATTCGGTGGATATTTGGTATACATTGTGACAGTTAGTTCAAACTCCCTACTATTGACGCTGAATATGCTCAAACCCCACTTGGAAACCACATGCAGCGGTATACCCACGTGATACGAAGCTCTAATGTGTAGATCCAAATACATCATATGTGTACAAACATCACAATTTTGAATAACTAATAAAAAGGCAGGTCAAAGATGACTCAACCTTGTAGAGATCCCTAGATGTTGTACACCCTTCTACTCAAGCAGTTTTTTTTTTAAGTCGAACAGTTAGTTTTTGGAAACTCTCCCTCGGGTCCACGCTTTCATGCCTGTAATGACATGCAGACGTTCAAGTGTAATGTGAACAGATATATCGCTGCCCGAATCCCTCCATTAAACAAAACAATGCCTCATCGAAACCGGCGTAAATCACGTGGCTTCATGTTTTGTCTGGAGCGATTTACATAAGAACATTTAAATTTAGGAGGTTATGTAAACCGCGACTTTCTGTCCTGTTTTTTTATTATTCATCAATTAAGGACAAAAAATACAAAAAAAAAATGACCATAATAAAAACTGTCGAGCTGTGGATCTAGATTTAAAAAAAAAACATACTTTGGCAAGCAACAGCTGGTATTTGGTCAGAAATTTCTTTGAAAAAGGAACATCAAGTTCATTACAGAAAATGACATATGCAATGGTCACTGCTTGCGAGATTGTTGCAAATACATACGCACACATATATGTAAGTACCTTTTTCTGTCGCTTTCTATCTTTCCCACTGTCTTTTTCATTCAGAAAACATGGACAAAAATCTTCTTACATTCGGACATCAAACAGTTATATTATGTTCAAGAAATAGTTTAAATCAAAATAATATTATATACATAATAGAAACGTATGTACGTGAATAAGGTCTGTTCTTGTAAATACGTACCTGTATGAATTAATTATATAAAGAGACAGATCGCCAGACTGGTGAATAGATAGATAGATAGATAGATAGATAGACAGATAGATAGACAGGCAGATAGATAGATAGATAGATAGATAGATAGATAGGTTAGAAGCAGTGAGTATAAAGTTTATATATGTATAAATTTCTTCTTAATATTGAGAAATAAAAATTTGAAATATGGAATAATATATTTAAACATTTCGTGTAATAATAATAATAATAATAATAATAATAATAATAATAATAATAATAATAATAATAATAATGCTTGTATAGAAGAGTGTGTGAATGACACGAGAAATAAATTAGAAAAAAATATAATGCAGAATATTGAAAGCATTATTACCGCAGCAAGAGACACTGAAAAATAAAGAAAACAGAAAATGGAAAGACAGTGGATAAGAGGAGAAAAGAAAAATGCGAAGAGAAACAGCTACACTAGCGATTTATAAAGACGACAAAGGATGAGACTAATGAAAACAAATAGACATGGCTACAAAAGGGAAACCTAAACAAATAAACTGAATCCCTAATACCAGCCGCACAAAATAACGCAATCAGAACTAACTATATCAAAGCAAACATCGACGATACACAAGGAAAAAGCAAACGCATTATCTGTTGGCAAGAAGACGAAACAATAAACCACATAATAAGCGAATGCAGCAAACTACCACAAAAAGAATATAAAAAATATACACGATAAAGTGTAGAAAGCAGCACAGTGGGAATTATGCAGACGACTGAATCTTGAACATTCATACAAATAGTATAAGTACAAATCGGCACCATTACTTGGAAATAGAAGTTACTAGATCCTGTGGGGCATATACATACAAACAGGTAAATTCATCCAAAGGAAAGTCCAGTTTTTTTGTTTTTTTTTACACGGTGGACACCACTTATCAAGGCCCGGAAGCCACTCAGGGATAAGGGTTATTGCAAGTACAGTACGTTAGTGTGGAGATTTAATGAAGTCTTTACTTAAGGGGGCGGTTCATAAGGAATTTGTTTCTGTTGGACTTGAAGACATCCAGGTTGTAGTCAGGTGGGAAGCAGGCAGACGGAACAGAGTTTCACAGGCGTGCAGTTCTAAGAAAGAGGCTTCATTATAGTTACTATAGAGAGAGAGAGAGAGAGAGAGAGAGAGAAACCAAGAGAGAGAGAGAGAAATAGATATACTATATTGTGTTTGAATATATGGCAAAGTAGCAATTTTAGTCATTTAGAACTGCTTTAAAGCTTCACCGCAAACACATTTGTCGACCAAATTTCAAATATTATTACAGTTTATAGATCACCTTCTCAGCTATATTGTGAAACACAATATTTTCAATTTTTATTGCAGCATTAAGATTTTTTTAACTTCAATTTATAACATTATATAATCAATTCTTAATGGTGCAATATTTGAAGTTATAAATTTATATTTTTTACTAAAATATCGTGCCCTTTTTTTCCAGTTTTAACAACTAGTCCTGTACTTTTCTATGTTTAAGCTTAATCATATTACATTTCATGCTCGCATTTTTCTATTGTAATCATATAGGCATGCGACGGAGGAATCATTTCTTTTTTCACATATTCAGTTTTCGGTTATCTTGTGACATCTTTATGCCATCTACTATCGTTTGAAACTGTTAAGTTTGTTGGATCTCAACGATTAGCTCTACATTCTTTCTTTTATATCAATATAATTCAATTCCGTCTTAGATTTTGTCAAGTTATAATGTTATTATTCGACTGACGGAACCTTCCAATCAACCGTTGGCAACGCAGTAACCGTCCACATCTAAAAGATTGGGGGCGGGCACAGATAGCCTGCCCATCCTCTCGTTTATTTGTTTGACGAATCATTTTGATTTATAGCCGCTCGCAGATTTACAATGTTGACCCGTTCGGCTCGATGGAGGTAGGTAATACAGCGTTTTATAGTATTCTGGGTAACCGTCAACTTCTGTTAATCTGCCGCGGTATACAATCAGGTCTCTTATCCCTAGAGCAGTGCCAACAACTCGCTCATGTTAAAGAAGTTGGCCGCGATATTTATTTAATCATCTTGATATATATATATATATATATATATATATATATATATATATATATATATATATATATATATATATATATACCCAAAGAAAACGGGCCCAGATCCTAATTAGGACCCGTTTCTTAGTGTTTTGTCCGAATGAAATGAAATTTTGGTCATAACTAGTTTATTATATTCAAAATATCACATCAAAACACTAGGGTCTTTCGCCTTTTTTTTTCTCCGTTCTACAGCATATGTTCTAGATGGCCTCCATTTAGCTCCGTGCATTTTTTGAGGCGCAGCACGAACTTGTCCATGATGTTCTTACAGACCGAATTGGTAATGAACCTCATCTCCTCTCTGATGGCTTCCTTGAGTTCCGTGATGGTTTTGGGTTTCCCTGCGTACTCTGTCCTTAAGATCACCACAAAGAAAAAAATCTGCGGGGCTTAGGTCCGGACTATTGGGTGCCCACTCAAAATCAGTCTTGAGATTGATCACTCCGAAGTTCTCTTTCAGCGAATTTCGGGACAGGTTTGAATTATGAGAACTTGCTCCGTCCTGCTGCAACCAGAACTTGCTCATGAGCGACGGTTAGATGGTCTGGAGCTCACTCTTGAAGGTTTTGAGGACCTCCACATACCGCTCCTAGGTGACTGTCACTGCTGCGCCAGATTCTTCGATGAAGATTGGTCCGATGATGCCTCTGGCCAAGATTGCAGCTCCCACCGTGCACTTAGGAGAGTGCAGGGGCCTGGTGGCTACTTCATTGGGTCTGGGAGACCTCCAGAAGACATTTGTCTTGGAGTTCGCCTTTCCATCAAGATGGAAGTGGGCTTCATTTGAGGTCCAAAGGTGGATAAGGAAACTTGGTGTCTCCTCGATCTTCTCGGGCATCTTGACTGTCATAGCCCTACTCTGCTTCTTGTCTGCAAGGGTCTGCAGCGTCTGATTTCTGTATGGGTAAGCTCTGATATCGTTCACCAGTAATCTCCTGCAAGTCTCACGGGACATACCGAGGAACTGACTTCGCTTACGCACAGAGCGTTTCGGACTCTGACTGAGAGACTCTTTCACTCTTTCGACCAGCTAGGCTGTTCGCTTCTTGGGACGTCCTGAGTGGCTTGGATGGTTCTCTCTTGCAGCGTTGAGGTTCTCCACGGTCCTATACTTCTCGAAGTGGTCCAACCAGTTCTGAATTCTGCTTTTGGATGGAACCTTTTCACATGCGAACTGAAGCATGAAACTGTCCTGGGTTTTCTTAAACGAGCCTGTCTTGTAGTAAAATTTAACACAGTATATTCTTTGTCCCAGCTCCCACTGGGGGCTTGGTGTACTCACGGTCGTTGATTCTGCCATGTCCTATAAAATCAGTGAATAAATAATGGAGATATCACATAAAGTGTATACGGGGCCCGTTTGTTTTGGGGTTACCATGTATGTAGGTGGCCTAGGTGTTTCCTATTGGTGCATATTAACACGAAATTTCACATATATTCTATAGTCAGTTCCTAGTGGAGGTAGATCTTGTTAATTACAAGATTTGACGACATATTACGATATAGACACGATTTTCGTCCTATTTAAATAAGTAGGCGTACACTCACCTTTCCCTCTCCCCTGTACGTGCTTTCTTTCAAAGTTAATCTATCTCTCTTTTCTCTTTCTCGTTCCTTGCCAACTTCGTTTTCTCTGATGCCATTTTTCTTTATTCGTATACATATCTATCTATCTAGCTATCTATATATTTATATATTCATCTATCTATCTATCTATCTATCTATCTTTATTGTACACACACACAAACACAAACTTATCGACTCTTGAAGCCTTGTGTTTACCAAAGCAACGATCGCTTTAGAATTAAAACGTAAAGACTAGTGTGTTTGAATTTATTGAAATCAAAGCGAGGCGACCTCAGGTGACGTCTACCACTGGTCGCTTGGCTACACTTGGTGTAACAAGAAAATTATTAAGAAGTCCTATGACTGACTTTTCCGAGATCAAAGGCAATTTTGCAAATATACACGGTGTAATACTGACGCTTATAGTACTAGTAGTACTACTACTAACACTACTACCACGACTGATCCTAATACTAATACTACTAATAATAATAATAGAAAGGATGGATACCTGAGTAGTACCATATAACTCTTCGAAGGAAAACAACATATTAAAAGAATAACCACCTGGGCAATATAATTACTAAGATATTTGAACCAGTCATAGGCTAACCAAAGAAGAACTTATGATATTTAGCAGAAGACAAGGAAACTAATGACTATAACCCATGCACCACACACGACATATGATACTAGTCGACTCTACGTAAAAAGAACGAAGAAAATGAGAACTGATAAATAAATGAGAGTGTAGAAGGGGTTTTAAAAACTCAGAAGACCGAAAGATTGATTACACCAAGAAGAGACACCGTCAAAATGTATAATGCATTAAATGGTGAAACCAGAAATTAAAATACGAGAAAAAAATGGGGGGGGACAGTTACATAAGCGATTCATTAAAATAACAAAATATACTCACAAAAACACTTCGAATGAGCTAAGTAAAGGACACTTGGACAGGGAAACAGAATCGCTACTGATAGTTGCACAGAAATATGCGATTAGAACGACATGAAAAGAATTCAAGATTAGAGAGAACTTCATGGAGAAACTAGTATGCTATAAACGTTCAGAACGAGCGCACTTTTAACATGTGGAAAAATGGTACAGACAAAAACTGAGGACAGTATTAAAAAACGAAAACCATAAATTCCTCTGGGACATTCAGGTATTAACAGATACATTCATCCAAGCAATTAGACAGGTGGTCATCATAGTTAACCAAATGTTTATGTTTCGTTCTGTTTTATATAATTCCTTGCGTTGTATATTTTGCCAGCAATGGCTGTTAGAGACATTTCAAAGTAGTTTAAAGCAATATCCACGTATCTTTGTTTTGTGAATGAAAGTATGAAACCTTTGTCAATTTTAATTTTATTTTTTTATTTCGGACTATTAGTCTCATCTTTATTAGTTTTTTTTTTTTTATTGGTTCACAACGTTTCGGCCAACTTCCTCTGGCCTTCGTCAGGTGGTAACCGCGACGGATAGGAACTTCGAATCTCCTAACTGCATTCTCAGCCATAACTGCCATCCGTAGTTGTTGTCGTCTCACCACATTTTTTACCAATTACCTCTGGCACACTTTGGGTGGGATTGAAAAAAAAACAAAAAAAACAACTAATAAAGATGAGACTAATAGTCCGAAATAAAAAAAAATAAAATTAACATATAATGCTCATCTCAAAATAAATTTCTAATTAAGGAATAATATATATATATATATATATATATATATATATATATATATATATATATATATATATATATATATATATACCAATCGGTACAGACCCGACTTTGTCAATTTATTTACGCATTATTTAACAAGGCGTCATTTTATTTCTCTGTTTTCCAGGCCTTGAAGGAGTCTATACAATCCAGCTGTTTTACCGTTTTTCATGTTCGTAGGACAGTTTCAATCTAGTCTCAGATAAAGTTCACAGTTTTTATATTGAGTTATCGAGACATGAAACGGCCGGGCACTGACTGTTAGTACTTTTCCTAAAACATTGCTTCAGTGATACTTTCATAGTGCAAGCTATTTTTTTTTTTTTTACTCAACGTTGTAACTTTCGATTTTTCAGATTGTTTGTTCCCGTGCTTACTTGATTTACCGTTTCCATTTCACCTCGGATTCTGTATTTTCCAGTATAGACCGGATTAGATCTAACTTCTTTGGACATATGCCTCTTTTTCATTCTGATATATGTTCTTGTTAGTTTAAATAAATGCCCGTACAATATTTTTTATGTTTTGAAAGTTTAAATTATTCACAAGCATTTGGATTGCTCCAATTCGGTTTGTAGGTCTGCCTTTAGCCGAGGGTGTTTTTAGTGCGTGTGTTCCCTCAGCACAAACCCTAACAGAGTCTATGCCATTGTTAAGATGGCTTACCCCGTTATTCGAGATACATCTTTTATCATGTGCAGTACTCCAATGTCCACCATCCCTGGTTTCATCTCCCTTTAAATGGTAGGCCTATTGCTAATCACTTGAGGCGTATTTAGCGAGAAAATCAATGGCGGCTATTCAGGAATTCTTTTTGTCTTCTAGAGCGCTAGCTTTTCAAATCCCATTCTCCTATCCTTGTGTCACATAATTCAACCGTGGGATATAAATGATTATTTTTTCAGGACTCCTTCTATTTTCCTGAGACTGGAACTATCTCACAAGGCGCTCTCTGTGATAAAGGTTTTGTAACTTCAACAAGTCTCCATTGTATTTTCATGTATGAGTAATTTTGGTATTTGCCAAACAGACAGAGCGATCAACAACCAGGATGACGATTGCGGTCGGTCAGGAACGACATCAAGAAACAACTATGAAAGAAAGGACCAGCACGTGTAAACACCTTTCACGACGTCTTTATTAAAAGGCTTCGTTTTCTTGATCTCTAACTGGTGAGAACGCACATGTGCAAAGCTACCCGCTGAGGTAAACGACAATACGTGAAGTTTTCTTCAGCGTGAAGATGTTACAAGACCTAAAAAAAAAAAACTATAGAACAAGAGAACACTTTCAAGTAATTCCGGTCTTTAAAACAGAAATATTTTAAAAATACGAAAAATCCAGAAAAAAAATTAAAAGGCAAATCATTAATAAGAGCAAGATATTCAAAGATGTTTCGCATTCAATTTACCACTCCAATATGAACAGCACAAACAAGATGGCGACATCAACATTCTACACGATAGAATCATTTTGTAAATTTATATCATTATTATTTGGATGTTTCGGACTACTGTTCTCCCCTTGATTGTTATTCGCCCAACGTTTCGGTCTATGTAACCTCCGACCCTTTTCTAGGTTTATCTTGTTGAACTCAGAAATCTTTCTGTTAAACGTAGGAATCTGCATGGCATTCTTAATTTAATCTACAACGGGGGAGGTAAGATGTTCTTATTCTGACAGTCATGACTGAGTAGAAGTCATTTGCAATTGTGTTGTATAGGGAGGTGGATTGGAACCAAAACGACGTATGTTATCTCTTCTATTCTATCTATCTTCTATCTTCTTCTTCTATCTATCTATCTTTCTTCTCTTCTATATTCTATCTATTCTTCTATATAAATAAAATGAACTCATTTTTTCCCGTCTGATTTTGACATTAATAGGATTAAAAATCAAGATATTTCATGCAAATATAATATGCACAAACGGCAGAACAATATCTGAGGTGTGTTATAGGCTTATTATTTCTCAAATTCCTCGATAATCTTAGATTTCTATACTTTTTCTGCTGAGAAGTCACGGCTAAAATCGGTTAAGATCAACGGAAGTGGTAAAATATTTTCTCTCTAATAAATTCCTCCTCCCCCTGCCACCACTTAACACCGTTTGGGGATCGTTCACAAGGAACAGTTGAGAAGAGAACACCGGTTTGGCTTCGTAGTTCTTTCATGTGAAGTTATTTAAAATCACTAAACTAAGCTGCAGTGATCTGTGGCGTAGTGGTTAGCGTGCTGGACAATTCACATTATATTTTCACGTTCGCGCCGACCTACTTTTTTTTTTTCCTAAACAACTGGAATGGACTTTTCTTGGTGGCCGAACTGTTAACGTTGCAGATGTTTTTTTGTTTGTTTTTTTTCACACTTTATTTTCCTACTTTTACTCATGACTCCGGGTTTGATCCTTCCTACTTACCTACCATAACATTTTTTAAAACTCCCCCCCGTCCCGGAAACAAACACTCGGGCAACGCCGGGTACCCCCGCTAGTATAGAGATAAAGTGTCATATGTTATATATTAGGTGAGATATTAAAACAGTTATATGTTATATGAAGATGGACTATATCGTTCTTATAACGTCTATATTCGACGTATAAATTGTATACATGTTTTTTAGTCAGAGGATATGATATCGACGTGTAAACTGAGTCATGTTGTATCAGAGAGTAATCACATATATTACAGCTCATATATGTAAAGAATAATATATGCTTCATACCTTTTTTTCTTCAAGAATTCTTCTACCCTCCTGCGTAATGAAACACAAAATCACCAACATCATAACAAATTAAGACTTCTGTTCTTTCTTCTTTTGTGAAACCACATAAGAACACTTTATATTTTTATAACATAAATTTGTTTCACTTGTCTCAAATGGTCTTCACAAGAGTCTGGATTTCTTGTCTACATGTTTATTCTTCCCAGCCTCGCTTCCTGGCTTCAAATAAGTCTGTTCAATCTCGTGACTAAACCCAAACTCCCCTCTGTTCATTCTTGTGATCAAACTCCAACTCTCAATTGACTAAAACTCCCGACCTCTTGACCTCAGTTCCAGTGACGTAACGAATTAAAAGACTCGTCTCCTATACGTGACTTTTCCACGTCTGACTGCCCAAGGTTATTTTGTTTATATTTAACCTAGCTAATTTATGTAAACATACTCAGCTAAAACTCATTGCTTCATTTTATTCTATAAACAATAAAACTCCCAATATAAAATGTTTTAAAAATATCATTGAATAGATCGATAAATAGATAGATAGATAGATAATAACTAATTAACTTTTAAAATGTTAAATATTAAACATATGTATTTTAGTGTTGCCCATACTGAGGATCGAACCTTCACAATCCATAGTAGTGTAACTTACAACTGAGTTCACAATGTGCTTTATCTACTACGACACAGGCCGTAGCTATTGAAATGGGAGCATACATCGGTCGAAACGTTGCATAAATAACATTACAAATATGACCAAATAATACAAATAATCACTCATCCTCTCAAAATTCAGAAACTTATATAAGTCGAGGAAAAGATTAGTATTTTCTGTGATATATATATATATATATATATATATATATATATATATATATATAGATAGATGGATATACAGATATAGAGATAGATAGATAGATAGATGTGTGTATCCTTGTAAACGTTAAAAAACAGATGATGTATTTTATTATTACTCATATTTTCTTCATATTTCATATGAACTACGTCTTGCACATGTTTCGCTGAATAGTGAAGACCCATTAAACAACTCATTAGAGACACAAATACATTCCTCAGACCATTTTTCGAATTATTTTTCGTTTACAATTATATATATATATATATGTGTGTGTGTGTGTGTGTGTGTGTGTGTGTGTGTGTGTGTGTGTGTATGGGGGTGAAAATATGTATTTGTGTATTTTTAAAGCTAACAATGAAGCATCTCTAAGTAAAGAATTCTATTTTAAATTCCAATAACCAAATCTTCATATTTTTGATTACCGAATTTTTAAAAATTACGTAACTCCTGACAGTTGTCTCGTGCATTAAACGAACGTGAAAGAATGCATACACAATTACTAATATCTTTCGTTGATGCAGTTCATCAGAAGAAGGCCAGATCACAATCGGAGAAACATTAAAAGAAAAATCCGCAAAGGTTTACATACGTTTGCTACAGAAATAAAAAAGCGCTACTAACGAACCATAACCACTATTTATAGACCATCGAGGATTATTTTAGCTGAAATGCGAAAATACAATTGACATAACATATGATGCAAGCCTGAAAATCTCAACTCTTGAAAAATATATTAAATAATATTTATTTTTAATCATTAAAAAACGTATTATAAACTATCATTAAGAACATACATGACCATACAGATCAGGAGTAAAGGCAAAACCCTGAAGCTTGTCAAAACATGGAGCCTCCCCCAGACGAGAGCTATTTATTTCAATTGATGCCAGATAGGGATCAGAGCGTTGATGATGTAAAGATAGAAGCTTGGCTTTGGATGCATTAAAAGTGACCAGCCACCTCTTCCCCAACTGTACCACGCGCTCAAGATTAGAGGAAAGAGAATTAGAAAGAGTTTTGTCATTTACGGCCTTTGATGTGTTTCCATAGATGGTCGTGTCATCAGCATAGATGTCATCGAATGATTTAAGTATTTGTTTTGGGAGATCATTGATGTAGATCAGGAAGAGACTTGGTCGCAGGATTGACCCCTGAGGGACTCCACCATTAATACTGCGGCCCTCTGATTTCTCCCTATCAACCACTACTCTTATGAGCCTATCGGAGAGAAATGATTTAATGATTGAGAAAACATTTCCAGTGATACCGTAGCTGGAAATCTTGTGGAGTAGGCCCTTATGCCATACCTTATCTAAGGCCTTCGATATGTCAAGAGCAATTGCCCTTAAAAGGAAACCTTTTTCAAGAGATTCACTAATCCTATGTGATATAACCGTTAGCCCATCTGCTGTAGATCTTGCGGAGCGGGAAC
>NC_136505.1:42593315-42595815 GCF_053919585.1 Euprymna scolopes
ACCTGTTTTATTTTTTTTTGCAGCGTGACTCGCAAAAAGAATATATTATTGCAAGCAGCGATATTATTATTGAAAACAGGAGCTTACAGCAATTTGCTTTTTTGTTGTAACCCAAACCGGTGTAGATGGTACATGGTACAATATTTTTTTTAACTACACACTAAAAAGAAAAAAAAATGGAAGACTTATCAAAAATGTTCATGCAATTTTTACAAGCACAGGCTGAGCGGGATGAACTCAGACAAGCTACACAAAAGGAGCTTTTGCAAACACAAATACAGGCACAGGCTGACCGCGAGGAAAAGAGAGAGGACAGATTATTGAAATGGCAGCAGGAACAAGAAGAAAAGCAGAAAATGGCGCAATTAAAGCAGAAAAAACTGCAATTAGAACAGGAAGAAAGGCATAAGAAACTACAATTGGAATATGAAGAAAGACAAGAGGAACGTTTTGCTAAAACACTGGAACTACTAAAGAGTAATCGAGAAAATGTCGATAGTGTTAATTTCTCCCATACAACTATTTTTAATAGCATGGACACATTTCATTATGTGCCTGAGGAAGAGAAGAATTTTGAAGCATACTACACAAGATACGAGGATGTATTTCAACTGGACTGTAAAAATTGGCCAAATAGTCAGAAAGTGAACCTCTTACTCAGAAAATTGGGTACATCAGAACACAGCAAATTCGTAGATTACATATTACCTAAAAAAAAACTGCGGAATTAGAGTTCATGGAAGCTGTAAAATTACTAAAAGAATTATTTAATCCAAATATATCTCTTTTTCATAAAAGATGGCTGTGCATGAATCTAAGAAAGATGGACAACCAAGATTATTTGACATACGCATCAGTTGTCAATAAAAACTGCGATAATTTTAAGCTTGCAGAACTAGCGGTAGAAGATTTTAAATGTCTAATCTTCGCTCAAGGGTTAGTTTCCACGAAAAATGCAGAAATACGCAGACGAGTGTTGTCTAAGCTGGAATCTGAGCAAGATTTAACCCTCCAGAAACTAGCAGACGACTGTGAAAGGGCCATTACACTAAAAAAGGATTCAAAAAATATAGAAGAATCCGGAGTGGCATATGTAAGAAAAGTTAGAAAACCATACGCACCAACCAAGAAATTTACAAAGAAAAGCAATGGAACGGGATATTCCAAAGATAATAACCATAAATATAGTACAGAATATAACAAGCCTCTTCCTAGATTTAACTGTAAGAGATGTGCAGAAAAGCATTGGGAATCAGATTGTCCTTATAAGAAGAAAAAATGCTACATTTGTAAGAAGGTGGGACACAAAAGCGATTGCTGCCGATATAAAGATTACACCAGAAAGAGAGTACAGCAAACAAAATCAAATACAAAATTAGTAAAATATCGGCGAAAATACGTAAAAGTGGAAATATTTAAAACATCAATAATGTTACAACTCGACTCCGGCTCCGATGTTTCTATAATAAACCTGAATACGTGGAAAAAGTTGGGAAAACCGGCCATGATGAAAACTAGTAAAGCAGCCCGGACGGTAACTGGTGGTGGTATAAAATTTGAAGGAGAAGTTGTCCTCCCGATAAAATTGAAAGGGATTTCGAAGAAATTAAAAATATTCGTAGTAAAAAATAGTGAAAATCTGTTTGGAATAGATTTAATTGAGAAATTCGGACTATGGGATAAGCCAATCAATACATTCTGTAAAAAAATAGAATGTTCTTCTCCAACAACAGTAAATATAAAAGACGATTTAAAAGAATTATTTCCTGAGGCATTCACGACTAACTTAGGTCGCTGCAATAAATTCAAGGCCTCGTTTGAACTTAAAGAAAACGCCAGCCCAATTTTTAGAAAAAAAGCGAAATGTTCCGTTCGCTGGGTTGGAAAAGATTGATAAAGAATTAAATAGATTGGAACAGACGGGAATTCTATCAAAAATAGAACACAGCGAGTGGGCAGCCCCCACCGTATACGTAAAGAAAAAGAATGACGAAGTTAGAGTGTGCGCAGACTTTTCGACCGACCGGGGTCAACTCCCTATTAAAAGATCACCATTACCCCCTACTAAGCCCAGAGGAAATAGTCACGAAGTTGAATGGGGGTAATATCTTCTCCAAGATAGACTTGAGCGACGCGTATTTGCAAATACAGGTCGAGGAGAATTGCTCAAAAATACTATGCATCAATACGCATAAGGGATTATACAAATACAACCGATTGCCTTTTGGCATCAAAGTAGCGCCTGCCATCTTTCAGCAAGCGATGGACACCATGCTAAGTGGTATTGAGTGCGCATGTGCATATCTGGACGACATTGACATAAGAACATTCCCTAGAAGAACATAAGGAACATTTGAAACAAGTATTTACTCGAACACAAGAATTCGGCTTTAAAGTAAAAGAAAGTAAATGTGACTTTTGTATGAGCGAGATTAAGTATCTTGGACACATAATAAACAAACATGGACGACGTCCAGACCCAGACAGATCTGCGGCAATA
>NC_136505.1:42600815-42770815 GCF_053919585.1 Euprymna scolopes
AAATAAGCCTTTGCCGACAGACATCATGAAAAACACACGACACGAATACGGGAACGAACTTTAAATATCGACAACGGAATTAATCGCAAAAAGAAGAACGGTATTAAAAGACTTTTCAAAACAAAACCCGTCAACGTGCAAGAAATACAAACGAGAAAATCAAAAGGAAAGGAATAAACTGTAATGTACACGAAATTGAATCAAATTATTTTATTTTCAAATAAACAAGACGGCTAATTATTAATTTGAAAGAAAAAAAATCCGCCTTTTTTTTTCAAGATAAATAAATCCCGTTCTCTTAATATTCAATAACAGTTTTGCAGCAAATATTTGCGATGCAGAAAAAACTCAACTTTCAAGATGGCGTCGCTGATCATGTGTGGGAATTAAATTCCAATGATGACCTAAAATATTTCGCCCTAGAACTTTGATTAAATTAAATCAACCACCGTAAGACGTATCCTGTTCTATAATAACAATTGTAAAAAATTGTCCCATCTTTATTTTTGGGGGAAACAAGTTTAAAGTCAAGTAAATCTCGCATTCTACGAAGGTTATTTCAAAATTGGCGCAAGAATTCAACAAGCTAGAACTCCCTAATTGGTTTTGTTGCTAATAGACAAATTTAAAAGGAAGTAATTATCTTATTTCGTTACTTAGCCGAAATTAAAACTTTACTAAACGAATTTCGAATTTAATTTTTAAGCAAATTAAAGTTATTTAAGTCACATAATTTTTGTTCTATTAAACCTAATTGCCGTTATCAGTGTGCAGCTTAAACATTTACGTTGATTAAATTAAGGCATATTTTAAGCTAATTATAAGCAAATTTTAAAGGGAAGAAATTATCACTTCGTTACTTAGTCGAACTTAAAACTAAGCATAATACGATTAACAATGTAAGCAAATAAATTACTTACAGTCACGCTTCATGTGTCCTTAAGTCAGTTAAAACTAATTAAAGAACGCATAGCAATTTAAGCGCAAACTGAATTGAGAATATTGATTTTGATATAAAGTACGAGCGCAAACTAAATTAATAAAAAGAATTCGCAAATAAACCATTTAAGCACAAACCAAATTAATAGAGATTTTGCAAATAAACCCAAGGCGCAAAACTAAATTAATAAATTTGATTTTGCAAAATAAGCTGTGTGAGAAATTTCATCTGGCATAGCTTAGAACTCGACAGAGAAGAAATTGTCATGTAAAGAACTGCAAACTTATCTGAGACGTTGAAAGCCAATCGTGTTCGTCTTGATTGCAAAATCATTACGACATTTTGCATCTCTGTTATGTCGATTAGTTGACCTTGTAAGAAGTGTTAGTTAAATCTTTACGGAGTAGAGCAGAATGTTCTTGGTAATGAATCAATTTAGTTATAACTCCAGTTGAAAGAAGGCAAATGATTCCGACGAATAGATACTTACGATATCAATATCATTAGCCGATGTAAGGAGACGATATAACGTCATTTAAGAAAACCTAATTCCTTAGGTAAAATAGTTTCATTAAGGAGAGCATTAACAAAATGACTCCATAGATATGGGGAGATAACTAAACTACGTCACACCCCTCTGAGATAAATACGAGTGACGTTAGCGATTTGAACATCGCCCGGCACAGTGTTCAAAGTTAAATTCACCAATCAAATAGGCCTGTAATAATACATGGCATTATTTTATCAACCAATGAAGGTTCGCATTTCAAGTCATGCAATTTCTGACAATTCATCAGATATTCTACATGATTTATACTTGCGTAATGTTTGCGTAATAAGCTTATAGTAAACACAAATCTCTTTTTATGTATATTTGTGTATGCGTATATGTTTTTGTTTAAAAAAATTTGCCTACCAAACTCCACCGTCAGTTTTTGGACTACGGACATGACACTTCATGTATACGGTATTTGAACCTATGCGAAACTGTACATCTGGGTGTTAGCCAGGGAAAATCGGTGCAAGTATAAAAATTAAAGTAATAAAATTTGCCAGGTTAAGTCGAACGGCGGCGTTACGAAGATGCATGTTTAACTTACTAGCTATTGGTTTATGTTTTCATTTTTAGCTTTGCTGTGAACATGTCTTCATAGTACAGCCATTAACGTCAAAGGAAAAAGTAAATTGTAAGTTAAACGTTTTGGTTTCGATTCTCAGTGGTGGCGCACGAGTATTTTTTTTTTTAATTTTTTAAATGATTACTATATATCGGGTTCGATATATAATATGATAATAAATACGAACCGTACATTAATCAAAATATCATATTTAAGCGTATTTTACAATCGGGCAATGCGGGGCGGCCTGCTACTATATATATATATATATATATATATATATATATATATATATATATATTAGCATGAGTGCCCGGCGTTGCCGGGTATTTGGAGGTGTATGTTGAGCAAAAAAAAAAAGAAAACGGTCAATTCTTTTTAACTTTGACCCCTATTATGACCCCTTAACATTTATTATGTTGGGCTCCATTCAAGTTATTAAGTTAGATCCATGTCCAAGGAACCTATATCTAAAATTTCAAGTGTTTAAACCCAAAATTGTCGGAGGAGTTTGGTAGAGTTCTCAAAGGTAAAATCGTTGAACTTTGACCCCTTAATCGCCAAATTTCTGGCCGACAACCGATCACATCGATTTTCCCAAATCTCAGTACCCTGTATATCAAATTTCGAGTCTGTAGATTAAAGTTATTGCGTAGGGAAATGTACACAGACACACACACACAGGCAGACACTTTCACTTTTATAGATATATAGATAGATAGATATATAGTTTTAAATTACACTCTTCTATTGAATGATATAATCTCAGTTTGGGCGATACTCAATATATGATGACGAATTACTTAGGACTTCTTATGGCTATCGGAACGAGAGTTGGTACATGGAATAAATAAAGGGGTCCGTTCGAAATTCAAGACAGCTTCCCGAGTTTGACAGAAAGACTTCTGAGTCTAATAAGTTACACCTGAAGAAGGTCGGACGTTATCTCTACCGACACGATGTGAAAAGAAAATCTTTAAAAGTAGAACAGTAGTGCGAAGAATCTGAATAATCGCATCATCATTCCTAATTAAAAAAAATCAGAAAAAAATGTTTACGGTTTAATTATATCCATACCTGTTATTTAGTATTGGAAATAAATTGCAATAAATAATATGGCAAATTCTCGTTAACCAAATATAATTTTATATCTATTTACTAGTATGGTAAACTTACGTTGTCCGGGAGTGAATGATAAGCAACGAATGTTTCACACTCCCATATTTTTATTGTCATCGAAATCGATCAAATAGCTCATTATTCGATCAAATCAATTAGTTGCCTGCTCTAAAAATAAAAACATATAAACCAGCCCAGCTGTTTTCGAGTGCATAGGGAACGGACTCACAGACTCACAGACTCACAGACTCACAGACACACAAACACATACACAAAGATACACAAACAGACAAAGTCTCTTTTCATTAATGGTAGAGGTATAAATATTGGAAGTAATTTTTTCTCCTCGACATCAAAGACAACCGAGTCTAGGTCATTGTTGAGATGACTTGTTCCCTGTTGGCTGAGGTATGTCTCTTGTCCTCTTCAGTTCTAAGAGATTCTCTCTCTCAGGCTTTGCCTCCTCCCTTTGACCCTTTGAAAAGAATTTAGTTTATTATTAATCGCTTGAGGCACCCTAGCGCGGAATGCTGACAAGGTTGCGCAGACATATTCTTTTTTTTTTTTTTTTTTGATCAGGCCAGTGTGTTCTTCCTCTAAAGCGCTGGTATTTTAAATCACACTTTTCAAACTTTGTGTCACATCCTCCCGACGTAGGTAAAGAGATAAATTACTTTAAATAATCTAAAAATTGTGTAAATAATTCTTTCTTTATTTTGAGTGGTCTCCTTCGATGGTTTAAATAACACCAAATTCTTTGCAAATTTTGATAGCTTACAAATAATTAATTCTTTTTTTTTTCAATTATTAATAAAAGATCAAAATAATTGTTGCGTAAAAGAAAAATGCATTCTACTGGATAAAATTGCATTGTTGGTTTTCAACTATGATTTTTACAAAGTTGGTTTTCGTACTATACACTATCTCGTTATTTCTTTCAATGAGAAATCGATAAAAAGTTGTAAAAGATAAGACTTTTGAGATCCAAAAAGATTTGTATGTTTTCCTCCAAATCACAATGCATCAGACTAATTTAGATTTATTGGTTTCTTTTCGATACTTATCTCATCCGCACCGGAATAATATAGCGCAATAGTCGCAATGGGGAGCTTTAAGAGTCAACGTCCTAAAGGAGGAACACTCTGGCTTGTAAGAAAATCTGACGCAACCTCTCTGCATGCTCCGATAGATGTAGCTCAGGTGATTAGCAACTAACCTCTTCTTAAAAGGAGCCTGGGAGGATATAGTAAATGTACTGCACAGGGCCTAAGACATATATCAGTCAACATTTAAAAAAAGCATCTTAATAATGGCTTAAACTCTGGTGGACTTGGGGTCGACGGATTTATTTTATTTTCACATATCGAAAATTCTAATTGGTATTTATATTCTACTTTAAAAATAACTGCAGTCGTTAGAACTTGGGGAAGAATAGTGTACAAGGTGTACTTTACTTTACTTGTTTCGTTATTTCTATTAAACAGAGCGTTCTAAAAGCAATGGCTCATATTTGTATTCCGCCCGAATGGATCAGAGAATTGATAATCGTATTTTTATGACAGCGTATGCAATCATGACCTGCAGATTTCATTTCTCTTTAGCTGATATTGGCGCTCTGATATGCTAAGAAACAATGCCTATGAAGCAGAAGAAGAGAATTCCTGACAAAAGTGCATTGGAAATGGATTTTGACTATGTAGAAAAAAAAGGTCGATCGTTTTAATGGAGGTACTCCCGTCTTTGAAGTTCTTTAACGTTTTTAGGTAAAAGCAATAGGAGTCTTTACTTTTGAAAGCACGCTCGTAATTTTCATGTTCCTATTAAATTTTGCTGGTTACATGCTAAGAATTAAATTAATTATATAAACAATGAAATTAGAAGAAAGAGAATAAACGTGTGTTCATATAACCGTAATGAAATCAAAACGAGTTTTTAAAAAAAAAGGCAGCGTCCTGCTTTATAGTGAAAGAGTTATACATACATACATGCATACATTGATGGAGATATAGGGTCAAAATCAGTAGAAAAATATATTAGTAAGAATATACAAAAATGTAGGTTTGTTTGGCTATCCCACGAACAAGCACTGTTGACTCTTGATTTTGACCCTGTGTTAATGCCTTGACTTAATAACGTTTAAATATTGTCTCCCATAATTTCTGGAATAGCCTGTGTAAATCTTCGATACTTTCCTAACATTGAAAACCCCATAGGTTCTTAATAAGATTCAACTGTTCACAACCGGTTCAAGCGATAGTGCTACTATGATTACATTTCGCAATGTCAGTTTATGATTGTTTTCTCAATCAGAGATTTTTTCTCATAGCTACATTCTTTCAAGAACTAATTAGTATATCCTACCGTTAATCTATATAATGAAAAAGTGTGTGCATATACGTATGTGTATGCATGCATGTATCAATGTCCGTGTGTACGCATGTATCTGCATCAATGTATGCATGTATGTATGCATGCATGTTACGTGTGCTTCTCCTAGAAAGGTTGCCTTCACCACGGCTTACAGCTGTCGTACAAAGCTAAGACTCTGTAACATCATCTTTGTATAGATACTCCCTCAGGCATTTGGGCTCATGGATTTTAAATGCCTGAGGGAGTGGCACTCGTCTGACAAGACGTTGCAATCATCATCATCATATGTTACGTGTGTATGCATGTATGCATCTATGTGTGCATGTATGCATGTAAAGATATATGTATGCATATATGTATGTGTGCATGTATGCATACATGTAGATATATATGCATGTATATATGTATATATGCATCATGAAGGCATGCATGTATACGCATCTCTGATTGTGTGCATGCATGTGTATATGTAAGCATATATGTATGTATATATGTATGCATGTATTCATGCACGTATATGTATTATGCATGCGTGCATATACGTATGTATATATGCATGCACGATTTAGTGATGGGGCGAATCCAATATTTTTCCCGATTCCGATACAATTACCGATTCCGTACTAAATTCCCGATTCCGATACAATTACTGAGTCCAATTCCGATTCTTTAGTAATCTCTAAATATTTAACTATAAAATTGTTATTTTGTTCCGATTATCGTAAAAACACATCCATATTTTCTCAAACGTAAAAACACATTTGTGAGGGGGGGATCTAGAGAATTAAGTCTTACTGGAAGTTTAAATCAATAAATATTTATTCTTTTATAATTACTACAAGCAGTGGAAGACGTTTCTTAAACCAAAATCAAACAAAAAAAAAAGATAATATACGGAATTGGTTTTGGCATCGGAAAATAGGCTCAAATTTTTCCGATTCAGATACCCAAAAAAACTCCGATTTTTCCGATTCCCGATTTCGATTCTGCTTAATCGTCCCAACACTAGTATGCATGCATATATGTACGAGAGTCGTTCAAAAGATCGAGCCTATATGTTTTAACTACAAAACGTTGCAGAGCTACAAAGAGGGTCGTGGTATTATTAAAACGCACAACCGCTTTGAGCTCCAGAATTTATTTTCTACATAGTCATTACCGCCCTCAATACACTTTTGACAGGAATTCAATTACGCATACTTGCTTCTGATGGATGTCCGTGACAGGAGTTATTTTCTTCTTTTCATGGCGTCAATATCTGAAACAGTGAGATGAAACTTTCAGGTCATGAATGCATAAGTTCAGTCATCATAACACTGCAATTTCCACTTCCTTATTATATATTTGGGCGAAATAAAAAAAAAATAAGCGGCTTTATTTTTTTAACCCCCTTCGTATGTTATATGCACTAGTTTAAATAGGGAAGACACAAACAACATTATCATTGTATTTCTATTTATTATTTTTGCACTAAAAAAAAATGATATTTTCTGTATATTTAACAATTTCTTTACCGGGATCCTTCAATTTAAGAAGGATATCTAAAATAAGAGTGATTTTGTGTGGATTGGATCCATCTCTTTGTGGGTTCATCATGTGTTTAGCTGCTCGTTTGTCTTATTTTTATAAACCAAGCACACTGACATATATTATCATACGCAGTATAGTTTGGTGATGTTACTTTTTCTAAAATTGGTTTACGACTGTAATTAGCTACTTATTCTCTTAAATTGCCTGATCTTCTCTGTAATCTATAACATGTAGAAATGTATTTTCTGTCACATGATCTTTTTATGTTTAATGTGTGCATACATTTCTGCTAAGTTCCATAGCTCTTGAGCCCCTGGAGAGGCATATGCCATCTACAACTTTTGTAGATGCTTACAAAGGCGAGGAGTTCTTTTTACAGGGTGAGGGTGCTGGGCCCACGCCCAACCTTCCCAGAAGGTACATACAGCGGCTAGTCTTCCCAAATGGTCACCGATCTGGTACTGGCCAGGCTTAACGTTGCTTAACTTCGGTGATCTGGCGAGAACCGGTGTGTTAACGTGATTGTGCCGTACATTTCTGCTAAGTTACTTGAAAGAAATGTAATGCTACCATGCAACGCAGTAATACCTTTCTAGACAAATTCATATGTTATTCACAGTGTGTATTTGATTTCCTCCAAAGATTTTCATCGCCTAAAAAAGCTTCAATCAACGACATAATTGCTATTTCGGCACGCTTTACACGAATAACAAGTGATACACGTAAAAAGGTGCGATTTGAAGGCATGGTGTGTATAAGCGGAGGGGGCGGCCTAAGAGCAAGCGCGGCTACATAAATTTAAAAAACAAACTATTTTTTGAAAAACGGGAAAAACACAAGTCATACAAAGAAACATTCGCGACAAAATCAACAACAAATAGCGATTTAAAACATTATCTATATATAAATACGGTAGCGTGTGTGTTATGTGGCTTACATCCGAGTCGTTTAATTATTATGTACTTCCATTTCTTGCTAAGAATTTTACTAAGAATTATTCATAAGTTTTGGTTTTGGTTTCGATTATAGCTGATGGCACTCAATTCATCTATTATTTTTTTTTTAAATTTTACCAAGAATTCCTCATAGGTTTTGGTTTCGGTTTCGCTTATAGCTAATAGCACTCCCATATTCTATTTTAAAAAAATAATTTTATTAAGAATTCTTCATAACTCTTGGTTTCGATTTTAGCTGATGCCACCATTCTTCATAAGTCTTGGTTTCGATTTTAGCTATGGCACCTTAGTAATCTATTATTTTTATCAATAATTTTATCAATAATTCTTCATATGGTTTTGGTTTCGGTTTCGATTATAGCTGAAGGAATTCAAGTTATATATATATATATATATATTTTAATCGCAACTTTATAATATATAAAAATCGATGAACCATTAACTCTATAATAATACATACAACATCTGCAAGGATTAAAATATCATATTTTAGCGTACTTTACGACCAGTCTGCGACAGGCGTCCCTGCTAGCTTAGATAAATACTTTTGCAGTTTTAATAAAAGCGCTACAATAATATCAGAGCGTCTCCATTTACGCTGAGCATCTACAGATTGCCATCATCAATACATCACATATGAATCAGCCTCACCCCCGAGGAATTTCAACAGGTTCCGCTAGTTTGATATAAATATCTAACTATATCGAAGATATACAAAGAAATCAGTTTCTTTCTCGGAGATTGTCATCAATAGCTTTTTAACTACAGCACCCATATTTCATTATGAACAGACAATTTCCATTATCCTTTGACCATGTTATTTTTCAGTATAAATGTAATATGACGTATGACCTGCGTCCCTCTTGACGGGTACATTATTTCTTGAATAATAGCCCTTGCCCTATCAAGAACCTCCCTTAGCGTATATCATAAAAGTTTCCTTCACATGCATGCTAGCTACGGGATATCTGATGATGTCTCCGTGAAAAATTCCAATATTTATGTGATAGATCAAGAAAAATAACTGTTGATAGGCATAAGTCGGAAGTACTCAAACTCAACGCTGACGTTTCTCAATGATCAGTCCTCAGGCCAACATTCTTTCTAATTCCAATCCACGAAATAATTTCCATTCTTGCACTCTTTACACTAATCTTTATTGGCGGCAATAGATAAGTGGGAGTTTAAGCAGGCGGCGATCATAGAACATGTGATGCCAGATTCAATTGTGATAAATATTTTTACATGTGCGCAAAGAAAGTTTCAAAGTAACTTTGCCAAATTACTAACCACAAATTGTAACTTAAACATTATATAATATAAATATAGAAAAAATATCTAGTATATAAAAAAAAAGTCACTGCCACTCTTGGAATTTGTAATCGACATCTGTTGTCCTACAATATCCATATTTTATTTTGAATAGCCAATTTGTCTTGTTTTTTTTAACCATGTTCTTTTGCAATAAAATTATATCACATACGATAAGTTTATCTCTTAACAGAAGGTTTTATTTAATAGTAATATTCCTAGACCGATCAACAGACTTCGATAGGAGATAGCACAAATCGTTGCTTCTAAATATGGAATATGCCATCGTAAGAATATAATCTTTTTTTATCTGAGAAGTTTGTGAAAATAAATATTGATGCTTAGACGTCAGAATTAAACATAATCATCAATGGTGTGCCTCAGGGATCAATTCAAGGACCATCACTCTTCCTAATATTCAGTATTAATCTGTCAAATCCTTTTTTGTGATAGTATGCTGTCATGTACGCAAAAGATACAAAAATCAATGGCAACATGTCGGTATCAATGATTCTCTCACTTTGGATCAGGAGTATATAGTTGACGGGGGAAAAGGTGGGTTATTGTCCTTGACGTGTCCCGTAACCCTCCGGCGTTGTAGGGGCACTGCATTATTCCATGCAGCATGTTTGGCGGCGTCCATTCTTCGCCAGGCTCCAAACACATACAATACCTGCCATTACCAAATCGTCACCCATTTAAGTACGGACCAGGCTCAATGTCGCTTAACTTCGGTGATCTAACGGAAATCGGTGTGTCAACGTGATTATGGCGTATTTATTATCCTTAATAACTCTATAAGCAAGCGTATTTTTTTTTACCCCTAGAACATAAATGATTTGATTTGCTCTAATAAGAATTAACGGTTCTCGCTTTGACGACCCATTTTGTTTCGATAAGCTCGCACTCTAAAATCAAGCCTCTTGCTAAACTCGTTGGAAAATTTTTTGGATAATTCTACGTTTAAGATACTACCTGAATCTAAGTCAAACCATCAGTCTATATAAAACAGATGCATTCTGACATGGAGTACGACGAACATATCTAAAGAGACGTCACGCCGAGCATTTTTGACGGATTACAGAATAGATGTTGAAATAAAGATATGATCTCTTTATTTCCTTGCAACCTCCGCCCCCCCCCCCGTTAGTTATATTGCTGCTCTTATCATTTTTGAAGTTGCATGTAGGAGGATGTAACATAACAAGGCCGATAGCCATTAGTCGCTTAGTCGCATGCTCTCGTGTAATGAATGCGTGAATGTATGATTGACATGAAATTCTTAAAGATAAACAAAAATGACCCAAAAAATGGCCTGAAATGACTTAAATAAATAAAAAATAAATGACTTAGAATGACTTTAATGAACTTAAGGATGAATTGAATGACTTTAAGAATGACTTGAA
The DNA here is from genome assembly GCF_053919585.1 of Euprymna scolopes. Taxonomy (NCBI): domain Eukaryota; kingdom Metazoa; phylum Mollusca; class Cephalopoda; order Sepiida; family Sepiolidae; genus Euprymna; species Euprymna scolopes. The sequence goes on from NC_136505.1 coordinate 42,611,566, forward strand.
TGCTTAAAAAATAACTGGAATCCTTCAAAAACAACTTGAATGATCTGGAGAATGACTTGAATGCTTAAAAAATAACTGGAATCCTTCAAAAACAACTTGAATGATCTGGAGAATGACTTGAATGGCTTTGAGACTACTGGTTGTAACGTGGGTGATCATTTTACATTCAATTAATACAGAAAAGTGATCCCACAATTTATATCACAATAAGTACAGCATGTAGTAAGAACGGATACTACACTTTGATCTAGGCCAAAAGGTCCAAGAAAAGGGTATTTATTTGCTCCCCCACCGAGCAAATTAGGCACAAGGCCGATTTTTAATGTGAGGAGTGAAGGGGAAATGTGGACCAACTCCCCGGAGAGTAGGGGAAATGGGGACCAACTACCCGGAGAGTAGGGGAGCTGTGACAGTGATAGTGACAATTCGTATGAACGGTTGCCCCTACATTGACTTGTAGCATCTGCAGGAACAGATACTAAACCTTGATCCTGCCGAAAAGGCCAAGAAAAGCTTAAAAAGCTAAGAACAGCATGTATTAACAACAGACCTTTGATCTTAACCAAAAAAGGCAAACACAAAAGTGTTACGGACAGACCGACCGACCGACCGACCGACCGCCCGATGGAGTGATTATAGAGTCGCTTGCACGCGACTAAAAACAACGGATCGTCTTTCAAAAATACTCTAATGCAAATTAAATATAGAGATGCTTAAACTAAGCTCATTAAAATAAAGAGATACGAATACAATGTTTAAAAAGTAATAAAAGTATAGTTATAAAAATATAAAATATACGCATGCTAAAAAAATGTGCAAAAAATATAAACGTACTAATAAAATAAACACATGCTAAACGTCAGGGGTGGGAGTTCCGTAATAAAAGCGTTGGTTTAATTTGAATTAAACAGAATACACGTATCAAGTGCGCTTGAAAGCCAAATTACAACGCAATATTAAGAAATTAAACAAATATTTTACTTAACGGAACTCACGCCCCAGACGTTAATCTTGCACTGTTCCGGCATTTCAAAATAAAAACTGCTTAGAGACAACGTGCGGATCTTTACTAACTGACTTTTTTTTATTTAACTTTACAACATGGCAATTAAGAAATAATGAAAAAGATATATAAAATACCGATGATGGAGTTTGACTTCGAAATATATTCATATTATAAATTTCAAACAAGTAAAATATTTGTTCATTTTTAGTAATAATACGCTGTAATTTGGCTATGTAATTTTATTCAAATAAAATCAACGCGTCTATGACGGAACTCACAACCCTGACGTTAATCTCACGTAGCCAACGCACCGTTCTGGCATTTCAAAATATAAGCGCTAAGAGACACAGTCTGCGGATATTTATTAATTAAGTTTTATTTCTTCAACTGTACAAAATGGCAAGAAAGAAGAAGAAAAAAAGATGTACAAAATACTGAGGATGTAGTTTTACTCCGAAATATATAGAAATTATACATTTCAAACAAGTACAATATTTGTTTATTTTCGTAATATTGCGTTGCAGTTTGGCACTTGAAGCGTATATTTTATTTTAAATACATGGTAATAAAATATACACACACTAATAAGATATACATTCAAATAAAATATATTCATGGTAAAATATACTAATGCTATAAAATAAACCACATGTTAATAATAAATACACATGCAAATAAAATATACAAAAGCTAATAAAATATACAAATGCTAATAAAAAACACACATGCAAATAAAAAACACACATGCTAATAGAATATAAACAGGAAAAATATGAACATTTTTATAATATATACAGATGCAAGTAAAATATATTAATGCAAATGAATATACAAATAATAAAAAACACATAATATTAAATAAAACACATGCTTATAAGATATAAATATATTACTAAAATATAAACATGCAACAATTATACGCATTCTAATAAAATATGCACACGCTAATAAAATGTACACACCGCAATGAAACATAAACATACCAATATAATAATCAAATACTAATACACTACACAAAGTCTAATACAATATACACATGAAAATAAAATATACTAACGCTAATTAAATATACACATGCTGGTAAATTATGTACATGATATTGAACATACACGAAGTTAATTTAATATATACATGCTAATTCAATATAAAAATGCTAGTAAATAAAAACACGTGCTAATAAGATTGACTTTCATAAATAAAATATACTTATGTAAACAAAAAAAAACAATGCAAAAATATGCGCATAGTAATATAATATACACATGCAAATAAAATATACACATGATAATTCTATATACAAATGCTGATAAAATAAGTACTTGCTATTAAAATATACTCATGCAAAAATTATACTCATGCAAATAAGATGTACGCGAATTAATAAAATATAAACGTGTAGGTACATGCTCGAAATGTATAAATTCTAACACGATATATACATACTAACAAGCTATACGCATGCTAATGAAGCATGCACAACCTAATAATATAAAAACATGCTAAAAGCTGTACACATACAAATAATTTTTTTTTTACACAGTGATCACCACTTATCAAGGCCCGGAAGCCACTCAGGGATAAGGGTTATTCCAAGTACATTAAGTTAGTGAGGAGATTTGCTAAAGTGTTTACTTAAGGGGGCGGTTCATTAGGAATTTGTTAACATTGGACTTGAAGACATCCAAGTTGTAGTCCGGAGGGAAGCAGACAGACGGAACAGAGTTCCACAGGCGTGCAGTTCTAAGAAAGAAGCTTTGTTCATGGAATCCGCGTTTTGAGTTAGACACATGCAAATAAATATATACATGCAAATAAATATACACATGCAAATAAATATATACATGCAAATAAATATACACATGCAAATTAAATATAAATATGCTAATAATACAATTACATGCTAATAAAAGACACACGTGATAATAGAATATACAAATGCTAATAAAATATATACAGATGATAATAATATATCCACATTCCAGTAATATGCCAATAAATAAACATGCTAATAATAAAATAAATTCATATTTTAAAATTTACAAATTTTATAAATATATATAAATGCTAATAATATATACAATTTTTATAAAGTATACAAACCTTAATAAAACACGCAAAGACTAATAAAATATGCACATGCTAATATGATATACAAATGCTAAGTAAATATACTTTTTGTAAAGTATGCAATTCTTAATTAAATATACACATGCTAATAAAATATACATTTGCTAATATAATATACAAATGCTAATATAATATACAATGTTAATAAAATACACACATGTTAATATAATAAACATTTGCTAATACAATCCGCACTTGCTAATTAAATATAAAAATACTTATAAAATGTACACATTCTAATAAAATCTACAATGCTAATAAATTATGCACATGCTAATATAGTGTGCATTTGTGAATATAATATACAATACTAATAGACTAGAATATACACTTGCAAAATAAATTATACAAATTATAATCTATAATATTAACCTCACCTGTCTGTTTAAATGTATGTATGTATGTATGTCTCGCAAAAGCTTTCGAAAGAGGCGAAGAATGTTCACGAGATCGAAATAATTTTGAAGCTCGATCCGTCGGACGATAAATATCGAAAAATTTACCAGAAACATTAATTCCCTCGCCCTCAACTAGACAGTTTTCTACAGGGATGCTCGATTTTTTGACTGGCATGTTTTACAAGTCCTTCAACCCTCTCGCTCACAACATCACATAAAATGCCTTATTTCGACCGACCGCGACGTCACAACTACAGTAGGCACATTGGTAAAACAGTTTGTTTTTGTCAGCTCTGTTTCTTTGGGCGGGTTACGCGTTCGAGCCTGCTTACTACTCCTATTTGTTTTCTTTTTGCGTTCGCAGTTTTCCTTTTTTGTTGTTTTTATTTTGGCTCAACCAACAATCTTGCATAGACCTCCACTTTTTTCCGCCTTCCAGTGACGTGTTCGAGCCCGCCTGCCAACTTCAGGTTTTATTTTTAATTTTTTTTTTTTTTTTTTGCTCAGCACACACCTACAAACACCCGAGCAACGCCGGGAACCCAGGCTAGTAAAATATAAAATGTAAATAATTTATACACATGCTAATATAATGTGCATTTGTGAATACAATATACAATACTAATAGAATATACACTTGATAATAAATTATACAAAAGCTACTAAAGGTCCTGGATATTAACTTAAACTATATCCGATGGTGAGGCCCCAGCTTGCGGCCTTTGGGTAGTGTGGAGCCGCCCTTTAATTGCCATTGCTCCCAGACCCACGCTGACCCGGACTGGTAGTACCGGTTAGGGTCCCAACTATGAGTTAAATAGACACCGAAACAAAAAAACAAACAGATATACTCTATTTAAAAATTGTTCTTAAAAATCACTGGATTCGGCATTAAATAACCTGAAAAGGGTTGATATGCCGTAAAACAAAAACAACCAACCAAATGCTACTAAATATATAAACTCGCATTAAATATGCATATGCTAATAAAATATACACAGTTTAATAAAATATGAAAAAGCTTACAAAATATACAATGCTACCATAATTTGAATAGGTATTTTTAACTAATAATTTTTAACTAATAATTTTTAACTAATAATTTTTAACTAATAATCTTAACTAATAATTTTTAACTAATACTTTTTAACTAATAATTTAATAAACTAATAATGTTTAACTAATAATTTAATACGCTACAGTCTTCGCCGATCATTTGTATATTTTTCATGACATTACTAAACAAGAGTTCAGCGATTAGGGTTTTAGAAATAGTGGCAATGCAACGTTACAAAATATATTAAATCATTAGCTTTTCAAGCAAAGAGTAGAGTGAAAAGTGAATCGTCATCTAGAGATGAAGTTAATTTTTATCGTCTAAATATAAAGTAACTTTTGTTGTGTTTTCATATAAATAACATCAACATAGAAATGCCGTCTGTAATACAAATTCACATTAACCTAAGTTATAAGGACATTTTGCTCCTTTGCATGTAAATGCATGCATTAAGTCGCTCCTTTTGCCGATAAGAATTTCCAAGGACAAGACAAAAATGAAACATTACACATCGAAAACCCTCCTTACGGTTACAAAAAACACACACACAATATGAAACCACCCGCACCCAAAGTTTCACCTACCATAATCACTTCAAAAACACTAGTTTAAATTTGGGGTATTTCCCAATCTCAAGCACCCTCCATAGTTGCTGACCTGACGATGAAACGATATCTAAAAATATTTATTTCTCAATATTTTATTTATAAATATTAAATGAATAAATGGATATCGTTTCCGAAACGATCGTACACATAATTTTCTTATGTTTCTCCCTTATGAGACAGATTAATAATTTCACGTGTTAATCTCTCTCTCTTTCTCTCTCTCTCTCTCTCTCTCTCTCTAAATTAATATATATATATATATATATATATATATTAATATATAATTTACGTACTTTGTCAAGGATCGAACCAACAACTACATTAACTATACTCTTGGTTTGTTCACAGATCTAAGAACTCTTGTCTGAAATTATGTATCGATTAGTGTTTAGTTAATTTTTGTTATTGTTTTATTAGCAATAGTAGCCGCGCGGAAACGCCGTAGTTGTGTTCAACTTAAATTGTCTAATTACAATACATAATGAATAAATTAATATCCAAATTGTCACTCAGGTCATAAAGCGTTTATTTCACGCATACATATAATAATTAGCTTATTTTGATGATCATCCCATAAGAAAAAAAACTGTTAGGGAATTAATTAAAATGAATGTTTAAAAAAGTATGCAGCTTAGCTAGATCTTTTACAGATGAATGTAAGTGTAGCCAGCAAAAATTGTCGGTTTTGAAAACTTTTATAATTTTTTAATATTTTAAAATATTTTCATAATGCGTTTCGAGGTTTATTTAGCTGTCGTCAGATATTTTTTAGTTAAATGATTTTTTTTTAGTTTGCTTTTTGGTGAAGAATTTATGTGATTCCCTTTTGGAGGTCATTTTAGTTCAGCTACCACAATTGTGCTTTTGAAAGAAATGCGAATATGACACTTGATGTCTTCAGTGGAATAAGTTAAGGGTTCAATCCATTTGGTGGTTGGGAGGTGTTAAGAGTATTTGGTGAATATTTTGGTGATTTTTTTCCTTTTTGGTGTGTGTGTGTGTGTGTGTGTGTGTGTGTGTGTCAGTGCGTACGTGCGTGTATGTAAGGGTAAGTGGTTGTGCGTTGCGTGTAAGTGTACGTCTGTGTGTATGCGCGTGCCTGTCTGTGTGTGTATGTGTCTGTGCGTGTAAGAGGGAAAAAGAGAGATAGAGAGGAAGACAGGGAGTGTTATTCTGCGTGTGTATACATACATACACACATATACATATACATTGATTAAAATTGTCTTAGTCTAGAGAGATTTTCTTTCATTGAATGTGGGCAGAATAGTGCATTATGTTTCGAGTCATTTGCTTATTTTGGGAATCGTTATTATATTAGATGTGGGTGTGCGTGCCCGTGCAGTGCACGTGCGCATGATCGCGTAAGTGCATGCGTGTGCTGCATCGTGCTTATCTGGATTTGTGTGTGGTAGTGCACATTTGCATAAGCATGTGTGCGCATAAATGTATTTTGTGTTTTGCTTATTTATGTGTCGTTATTGTGGTTGATTATATATATATATATATTCTAGCAAAAGTACCCGTAGTATGTTTTAACTTTAATAGGGATGGTATAATAAAAATGTGAGGTCTGCGTTCGCGCCTGGCCTCAATAGAATGTAAATATTCAGAAACTTTAATAAAGACTTTTCATATCTATCTGCGTAAGTATACTTTGATATTATGATTCAGTTTGAAGAAATATGGTATAATAAAATTATGAGGTGTTCGTTCGCACCTGACCTCCATAGAATGGAAATATGTCACAAAGTTTAACAAGGTTTTTGTTAATATAGATCCAGAGAATATTGTGATAAGTGTTTCAGTTTGAACAGGTATGGTATAATAAATTATGGGGTTTATCTATTTTATTTTTACTTTCATCATATTTTGCTTTGGTTTAGATACCCCCAAATTCGAAGCTATCTTACAACCCTTCCTTTTCATAACCTAACATACGTTCCTAAATCAGAGTTAATTTTCTATAGGCTCTTTTTGAACCCAGTCAACGACGGGTACTTTTGCTAGTATATATATATATATATATATATATATATATATATATATATATATATATATATATATATATATATATATATACAAGTAACATAAAAACAATATTCATGAAATTAAAAGTACACGTAGATTATATAAAATTGCGCTGGCGTCGTAATGTTTAGAGAATCTCAATTACTTTTCTATTATGTAATTGAGGTTTGAGTACGGGATTACGTGAAGCGACTATTTAGAGTTGCTACTAGGTTTAGTGACATGACCTCAAGCCAAATGCTAACCAGTGCTGCCGGCGTGATAACCCCGCATATACGCCATCCTACTAGTGCCGTAGCGGTATCAACCGTTACATGTACATGCAGCCTAATCGTTATGGCAGCTACTGTCGGCGTTGGCGCGAAAAGGGGGCGCGCGGTGGGTCTTCGCGCAAAGCACGCTCAGATTTACGATGCCGACGATGTCAGTAAGTAGAACTCAGTGCATCAGCGCGCCTGGTGAACAGTCAGGAGGGAAGGGCGCCACGTGGCTCTTTCGCCACCTCCTGCGAATTATGAAAAAAGAAGGCGCGACTGTTGTTTGAAGTAAGAATTGCAGGGATGTTACACAACACTCGATTTTGACGTAGATTATATTTTAGAATATTTTTTCTTATTGTTATTTAAATTCAAATACTTTTCTCTTCATCAGAAATTTCTTGAAACTGACAGTAATTTTGATGGTCATTCAGTGAGTTGTTTACACAGGCAATTCACCATGTTGCACTGTAGAGTACAACAATAAAAAGCTGAATATCTATATAAAAACAGTAGATTATATGTCTGTCTGTCCGTGCCAGTGTTTAAATATTTAACCCATGAACTCTTAAACTACTGGTCATATAACACTGAAATTAACAGACAATAGTAATCATACTCCAATGATTGTTTATAACGAGTAAAATCTTTGTTTGGATGAATAACGCGTACAGGAATATGTTCATTTCAACTTGCAGCTACATGCAGGTAAACAAATGTGCATATTCCTTCAAAAACGAGTGTAAAATTATTGTTCAATTTTTATGGTTTCCTCTCAGACGATTAGTTTCATTTCACTATTACACTGAACTCTATTTATTCATAGTTTTCACATTCTTCATAATTGCGTGGAATCTATCTATATATATATAAAAATCAAAATGTCTGTGCGTGTGTCTGTGAAAATTTCCCTACTAAATAACACCCTAAATTTTCGGTCTAGAGACTCTAGATTTTACATAAGGAGTATTGAGAATTTCCGACAGAAATTTTGCTGCCAATGGGGTCAAAGTTCAACGATTTGACTTTTGAAAACTCCACTAACCTCCTCCGCCAATTTTGTGTCTAAACAATTGAAATTTTTAATGTAGGTTACTTGGGCATGAATCAAACTTTTTAATTTGATTTGCGCCAAAGAATATAAGGGTTTAGGGGTCAAAATTGGGGTCAAGGTTTAAAAAGCTTACCTCTGCTGTCTTTACCAAATTACTCAGCCAATTTCTGGTATAAAATTGGAAATATTACATAAAATTTAATCAGAGATAATGCAAGCTTTTTAATCGGTTTAGGTCGAAAATTTGAGCTGCCAAATTCAAAAGATTTTACCATTGCGGTGTCTAGCAAACTACTCAGCCAATTTTGGGTTTGAACATTTGAAATTTATGCATAACGGGTATTCAGAGACCCGGCAAGCATTATAATCAGTTTTGGGGCGAAAATTTGGCTGCCGAAGAGTCAACGTTGTAAGAGTGTAGCTTTGCAGATTCTACCAAATTGCTCCGCCAATTTTGGGTCTAAAGACTTGAAATTTGAGATGTAGGTAACTTGAAAATGGGTTATACTTGTATTTTGATTTGGGACCAAAACAATAAACGTTAAGGGGTCAGAATTGGGGTCAAAGTTTTAAAAAATTGACCTCTGCGGTCTCTACGAAATTACTCAGACACATTTTGGTCTAAATATTAGAGATCAAAGTCGGGCTGAACTGATAAAAACGTTATACCACACGCATATATATATATATATATATATATATATATATATATATATATAAACTTGTCGGTGTGTGTGTGAGTGTGTGTGAGAGAGAAAAGTCCCTACCAAACTCGGCTCTGAATATTTGGGCAGCTAAGAGGCAATTTTATATGTAGGCTATTTGGACATGTGCATGCTTTCGATTGGATTTTTAGCCGGTAAGAATTGCTTCCAAGGTTAAAAATTTAAAGCAAAACAGTTGACCCTGGCAGGATCAGAGGACCTAATATGTTAACATGCATAACGCTACATTAATAGGTTAATCAACATTATTTTTTAACTATATATATATATATTAGTATAGGTTTGGTTCAGAGGTTAAGGAATGGAAACGATTATTTCTCTCTGGAAACAGACGTTATACTTTTCAAGCGCAGATGTCACATATAAATTCAATATTGTCATACTACTAACCATTATCAGTTTTCGGTTTTGCGCATATTATTATTATTATTATTATTATTATTATTATTATTATTATTATTATTATTATTATTATTATTATTCACATTCATCTGTTTCCAAACCAACTGATATAAGAGTTACATTCCACATTAAGTCATATTTAGTGGGGTAGCACGATTTTTACTCGCTAATTGTTTTCTGCTCTACCTCTCCGTGACGAAACCAAGAACCACTTTACATTAGGCACAGCTTTCGTGTTTAATTTTCATTCCCATGTATTACACATTAATCATTTCGCCAACGAAGCTAGAAATAAAGATGCCTCTCTGTGATCCTTTCGGCAAGTTATCATATACCTTGGCATACCTGTTATCGGAATTAAAGATTAAGCGACTTCCGAATAGTTAAAAAAAAAACACTTGCACGAACAATACGAAAAGTCGTCGTCCAGCAACGGATAATTGAGTTAGTCTGAACCTAACAGTACTCCTATTACCTGGAAAACCTAACTTTCATGTACGTTTTTTTTTTCATTTTTTCTTCTCTATATTAATAAAATGGTACCGTATTTTTTTTTTTTTTTTTGCTTAGCGGTTCGTCTTTACTAAAATGGCAAATACCTATCTTAGTATCGGTTTCGAATACGTTTCCCACGCCGAAAACTGCTCTTTCCTACAGATCTTATTTGCCAACTATTCTCTTATATCTTTTTCAGTGCATAACAATTCTATACAATTCTTTTTTCGGCGTCCACAACAAAAAGCCCGCTTTCAAATTATTCAAGCAAAATAATTTCGTACAGATCGAATTTCGCTTAGTCATTCGCGAATTCACGTATATTGAAGCGCAAAAAAAAGAATTCTATGATTTTGTTTCTAAATTTTACTCATGGACCGCGGCTTTCAGTCACGATTTTTCCTGTATATATTAGCAATGGGACGATTCCAATATTTTTGCCAATTTCGATGTAATTACCGATGTCGTTCTAAATTCCCGATTCCGATACAATTACCGATTCCGATTCTTTATAAATCTCCAAATATTTAACCATAAAAGTGTTATTTTGTTCCGATTAGCGTAAAATACACATGGTAAATGTTCACATACTTTCTCAAACGTAAAAACTCGATACCATGATAGCTGGTGGAAAAACTGAGTCGACAGAGTTTATAAGAGATGATAATAGTTTATGATAATAAGAAGAGTAGGAAGTTGACCTTGGATTTACTTTCGACAACTTCGTGACTCTCGCTTCCTTTAATCTCTCTTTTAATACTTACATTCTATGAACGGTGTTTCTGACAAAGGGGGAAGAAATACTGTTTTCTGGGCTGGAATTTATCCATCCAACATTTATCATTGACGAGTTTTTTACCTTCAAGTAATTTTTACCGCCTTATATCAAGTGGCTTCGTGTCTTGTCTGAAGCGATTTCCATAAAAAATAGGTGTTAAATAATATCTTTGTCATAAATCACGGAAAACCAGGTGACGTTAGCACTCAACTTTTTAAATGATTCTGATCAAACGTCGTTTATATAAGTACTTACCAATCCTCTGTTTCTTAACTTTGGAGATGAGGAATTGTTATTCGCGTTATTTGGATTCTTTGGACTGCTGTTCTCATCTGGACTGTTATTTGCACCACATGTTGGTCGATGTAACATCCGAACTTCTACATGTGTATCTTATCGAAATCGGAAATTTTTCTGTCGAACTCGGGAATCTTTCTGTCGGGCTCGGGAGTGTGCACTGAATTTTGAAGTCTGCAAGGACTCGTGGCGATGTAGAAAAATTATTTTGCAAAGTTCAATTATCAAGTTGCACTCTTTTGGAGGTTGGATGTTGGATGTTGGATGTTGGGCGTTGGAGGTTGGATGTTTGAGGTTGGATGTGTGAGGTCGGATGTTGGAGGGGTGAGGTTGAATGTTGGATGTTGGCTGTTTGAGGTTGGAGGTTGGATGTGTGAGGTGGGATGTTAGAGGTTGGAGGTTGGAGATTAGAGGTTGAATGTTGGCTGTTGGATGTTGGACGTCGGATGTTGGATGTTGCCTATTGGAGGTCGGAGGTTGGAGGTTGGAGGTTGGAGGTGGATGTTAGAGGTTAAAAATACTAATACGAAAAAATAAGTTTAATTATGAGTAGAAATAAAGTGAGTAAAATCCCTTTTATAATATATTATTTCTTTTTAATACTTTGAGATAAGTAATGGGTGTATTTATTTGCTGATTATTTTCCTCATCTTCATAGTTGTTTCACCTGGAGAAAGCCAACTCATCCTCTGGCCTTCTTCAGGTGGAACAACAGCAACTATGAAGATTAGGTTAACAGATTGCAAATAAATAAATTAATTAATAAATATATACAAATTACTCATCTCAAAGGATTCCAATAAAATGATATAGAATACCATTCGGTATGGACTCGACAATGGAATAACAGATAAGAACGAAAACATGGATTTATAAGACCAAGAAATCCAATCTTGATCGCGGCGTAATGGATAGAAGCGTTGAATCTCTACAGGTACAGGTGAGCATTTTCTACAAATAGCGGTTTCAGCCCTACCTGAAGCGGGTCAGAAGGATTATTTGGCCAAAACGTAGTGGAACAACAACAACTATGGAAGGCAGTAATTACTGGGCATACAGTTGAGAAACTGGGCATTTCCATGTTGCCGAGGTTAATCTCCTGAAGAAGGCCAGAGGATGAATTAGCCGAAAGTGGTGAAACAGTAGCAATTATGAAAGCGATGATAACAGTCTGACAAATAAATAAGTATCCCTTTTATATTCATCAACTTTTATTGTGTTTGCTTCCTGTTAAACGTCAATCAAAATGCGAATAAAAATATACAAGTACAACATTAATTAATAGGGGAAAGGAAGCAAACATTTTATTCGTGATCTTTTAGTTAATTGGTGTTAATGTTGAATTAACGCCCCTGCCGTTTTACATAATATAGCACTGAAAATATAAAAAGGCTTTCAAATTATTATATTTATTTGGCAAGTTTATTTATTTATTTTATTTATTTCTTATTTTTATTTTTATTTTTTTTCTAAACAAACAATCGAGGGAATAAAGCTTGGAATCGATAATGGCTGTGTTGTAGATATGACCCCATTGTTTAGAGTAATTTGAAGAATTTAAGAGATCAGAATAATTAAATTAATTACTTAATTGTTTTGGAGGGTTTCAGGCTTTTCATTATGTCTGAAGTAATTTAACGCTTATTTGGAGGTAATTGGATCAACAATGAAGATATAATAGAAAGATCTTAAGTGGTTCGTTTAAAATAGGTGTGTGCGTGTGTAATTGTGTTGATGTACGCGTCACGTCAACATTTTTGGAGCATAGTTAAGAAAGGTTAATATTTATACTGTATTTCATGTGCCATTATACACACACAGCTTCCCAGACCAGAGTTGATAGCAGCCATATCCCTCCGGCTATTGAGAGGGGGGGGTCGTCGGCATGATATCTAACAAAGTTTAATAGGCAGTTCTCCATTTGTATATTTCCGAAAAGCTTGGCATTAGCTTAAAGTAGTAGCAGGCGATATCAATTACTAACAGTGCTCGATCCGAGAAAAGGGAACTTACTAGATTGCTGCAAAAAAAAAATATATATATAAGAACAAGAAGTTAATAAAACATGTTAAAAACACTTTGAAAAAGAGTTAAAAACATTTAATTTTAGAATTGATATGTAGTTTGTATGAAGCATTGTGTAGGATAGGTCTGTAGTAGAAAATAGGAAGCACAAAATAGGTAGATAGTCCTATAGTAGGACTATCCACTTATTTCGTGCTTCGTATTTTTAAATTAAATGTTGTGCACTCTTTTTCCAAGCATTTCTTTAACATGTTTTATTAACTACTTGTTCTTATTACGAGCTCTATTTCCTATTTGGTTTTATCGAGCTGTAAAAGCTGGTTGAGATTACTTAATAAATATTAACTCTTCAATATTTATAATATACTTTAGTTTTACCATCTTGGATTATTTTGGTAAATTTTACTGTAATTCTTATTTCATTATATATATATATATATATATATATATATATATATATATATATATATATATATATATATACGAGGGGGGTGCAATAAGTAATGCCCCTGACCCACTCCCAATCGTCTGATCTAGCTGAAATGTTGCATGTGCAATGATTTATATCTCTACGGCTTATGTAGCAAATTACAGCTCTGAACTAATTGTGCTTTCTGTTTTACAGGTGTTTGAACTGAGTTGGGTGTGAAATGGAGCCTGTTGACTGTCGAGCTGTGATCCGGTTTTTGTATTTGAAAGGACGTACACCACAGGAGACTTTTGATGAAATGAAAAACTTATGGTGAAAATGGACCATCATATGACCTTTTAAAATGCTGGCATTCTTAATTCAAACATGACCGGAGGTCTGTGGAAACAGCTTCCAGACCTGGTTGTCCCCCGCCTTCTGAAATTGATGAGGCATCTGTCCGTCAAGTTGAGGCTGCCATTTTGGAAGATCGGCGCATTACTATTCGCCAAATAGCCCAAGATGTCAAGATTAGTACAGGGTCTGTGGAAACGATCATTCATGACCATTTGCATATGCCTAAGATGTCTGCCATTTCCAGTTGCTCACACCTTCCAGAAGCGAGAACGCGTCGAGAGCTTGAGGATGAATTTGGAGATGTGCCAAGAAGATGGGATGAGTCAAAGTTTTTTCAAGAGACTTAATACACACCAAAGCCCAGTCAATGCAGTGAAAGCACTTGGACTCACCACCTCCAAAGAAGGCAAGGCTGCAGCCCTGCGCTGGCAAGATCATGCTCACAGTCTTCTGGGGTCAGGACGGAGTGGTGATGACAGATTTCCTGGCAAAGGGTACCACAATTACAGGAGCCTATTATGCTTCACTTTTGAAGAAATTAAGGGAAGCTATCAAAATTAAGAGGCGGGGCAAGATCAGCAAAAGTACCCTCCTCCTGCAGGACAAGGCTCCGGTCCACGACTTGCATGTCGCCAGATCAGAAGCCCGGGCGTGTGGTTATGAAATCCTCCCCTATCCTCCATACTCTCCTGACCTTGCACCCTCTGACTTTCACCTCTTCCCAGTCATGAAGTTGTTTTTGAAAGGAAAACGTTTCCCAGATGATGCAGCATTGATTTTTGAAGTCACGTCTTGGTTGGAGGACCAACCTGGTGTGTTCTACAAAAACGGTCTCCAGAGCTTCATCAAACGATGAGAGAAATGCATAACTCTGCGGGGTTCCTATGTAGAGAAAGACTAATAACTATGCCAAGTTTCGTTGCTCTACTGCTATGGGAAGTGACCAGGGGCGTGACTTATTGTACGCCCCTCATATATGATAAAAACAAAACCTTATTTTTACTCCTAATATATAGTCATCCACAGACAGACTGTTTCTCAGCTCCTCAGTGCAGCTAGATGAGCACTCTTCCTAAACCCGGGAGCGAACCAACGACCATTGAGTTAGTAGTTTTATCCCTTAGGCCATCGAGACAGTGACGATATGTAAGAAAGGTTTATGTAAACATTGACCGCCACTAACACAGGATCCATTTCTTTATTTAGAAAGATCTTGCCTGGTACCGGCGGTATCGATTAGTTTCCTAGATGTAAATCCAATGAGACTCGGGTGATTATGAAAGAGTACTCAATGAAGGACAGAACCGGTACATACTCTATTTATTATACAAACATTATTAGTTACATATGTGCATACATGTTTCAGTGGAGTTCCAATTCAGGGACAACACTTCATCAGACTAAAAAGAATTGATATCAATTCTTTCTTGGTCTAATGAATTGTATACATATATATATATATATATATATATATATATATATATATATATATATATATATATATATTCATCTAGATAAAGTACTGCTTGCTGTATCACAGCTCATCAGTGCGGCTAGACTCACAACTCCCTTAAGCCATGATTGAAACTCGACCGTCAGCGTTTCTCACTGTTACGCTGTTTGGTTGCTGCTAAGATGGCAATGCGAAATTACAATGGTTAAACTTTGTTCAAACGCCTAAGCTCTATTTGATGACACAGAGAACATTGCTTTGTATGCTAGCGGCAGCATGCTATTTCGCTCCGAAATATTCTCAACCCAAGATAGAGAGTATTTTAAAGTCATTCACATACAGTACTGTTTCGGTGTATCACAGCTAATATATTATAGCAACACTAAACTATTTATTATCATATATAAGTTATGTGTGTGTTTGTTAGTTTCTTTCTTATAGGATAGGCTCCAAAACCGCTGAGCCTGCCTTTCGCATATTTTAAACATATTTTATATGTCTGGCAGTGTTCTTAAATATGGTTTGTACTAAAACTCGTCCGATAAGTATCGAAAACGAAAATATCTGATTCTAAATATAGACTTCCTTTCTTATAAATAAAAAAAGACTTTTTACAGGGGAATATTTAAGGTTGCACCGGTAAGGGAGAAAATATCTCAACAAATAATTTCTTAGTATAAAATACAGGTTAGTCGACATCTGGAAACATAGCTCAGTGGTAGAGCATTCGATACCAGATCGAATTAACCCGCATTCAAGCCGGGGTGTGCCTCACCATTTTGTTTGATTTTTTTTTTCGTAATGAATTCAATTTACGATAAACGAATACCATCTAAAATCGCCGCAAATCATTTCTTTAGTTCGCATATTTTAAAACTAAACATTAATCGGAAATGATTTTTCAGGGCGTTCATCGTACAGGCTGAAGTATCAGCTGACATGATATTTTAAACAAATACGCGGGGAATTTGAGGAACTGCATGATCATCATTATTTACATTTCTTTTTTTTTTTTTTTTTGAGAATGAGTCCACTAGGCAAATTATTCCTAGTAATATATAATATTCAGTAGATAATTGATTCTATAACAATACATACGCAAACTGCATAAATTAAAATATGATGATTAAGCATATTGTATGACTGAGCAGCGCCGGGTGTCCAGCTTGATCTAAATATATATATATATATATATATATATATATATATATATATATATATATATATATATATATATATACTAAGAAGGTTATTTCTGTTGAGATGGTTTACTACTTCTTTATTTAATATGGATTCCAACAACTTACTCATTACACACAGGAGACTTATTGGTCTGTACTGAGAGGGAGATGACTTATCACCTGAATTCTTAAATACAGGGCATATTGATGAGGTTTTCCAGATTGCTGGAAAGCATTTCTCCTTAAGGCAACGCTTAAACAGTTTTGTAAGTATGGGGGCAAAGTCTGGTTGGAGCTTTTTCAGCACTATAGCTGGAATGCCATCAGGGACAGTTGCTTTACTGGAATCAATGTTCTTGATTAGCTTGGCGACCTCACGCACAGATATTTGTATGTTGCATAGCGTGTTGTCTGTTATAGGAGGCAATACCGTTGATGGTCATTGTCGCATAGGGTAGAATTAGCTGCAGAGTTCTTGGCAAATTGTCTGGCCTTGTCTGATGCTGACAAGATGGCCTCAGGTCCATTGTTGATAGTTGGGATAGAACGCACGCTTCTGTTCAAGATCCTGTTTGCTATTTGCCAGAACTGGTGCGACTCAATCCGCTGCTCAGCTACTTTGGATTTAACAGACTGAGCATATAATTCTCTTGCATGTTTTTTTTTACTCTTTTACAGTGTTGCTGGCAGTCCTGAAAGCAGCTTTAGTCTCAGTACATCTATTACGTTGGTAGCTATGGAAAAAGTGATTTCTGTGCGCGATGGCAGCAGCACATTCAGGGGAGAACCATGGCTTGCTGTTGGGTTTTTGTTGGAATTTTTTGGATGGTATGAATCGGTCTATGCCTACAATTAACCATTCGGTCAGGTGTGATACTATAGAGGACACATCCTTTTTAAACATTGAATGCAGAGGTAGGTCATATATGAATGTACGAAAGCTATCCCAGTCAGCCATAGAGTATCGATATATAGTACGCAGGAGAGGTACGTTTGAAGACTTATTAAATTTCATTTTTATCTTAACTAATACAACGGAGTGGTAAGAGGATCCCAGAGGAAATAGAACGGAACATGAACACAGCTCAGGGGAAGCTGTGAGGAAAAGGTCTAGAAAGCTTGTATATTGACCGGGTGTATCGGGCCCACGGTAGGGTTCGTGAACAATCTGAGTGAGGTCATAGGCAATGGCAAAATCATGACAAACCTCCCCTGGTCATCGGTTTTATTTAAGTGGGTTAGTCATTCCAAATTATGGACATTGAAGTCACCGCAAATGTGAATGTTAGCCGAAGGATGAGCAGACAGGATGTAGTCTATTTTCTTAGATATGCTCTTAAAGATAGTAACCCCACTGTTGTGGGGACGATAAAGGGCAAATATAAATGCAGTGGTGTAAGTTAGTGCAAACCGGAAGCACATATAAGGTAAATTAGTGTCTTCTCTGAAGATATCTCTACCACATGGAAATCCATCTTTGATGTAGGCACATATTCCATGCCCATGGACATCGTGGGTCAGATTTAGGTGTTAAGTTGGAGTATCCTTTAATTATGAAGTCGTCTAGAGAAGTGGTTGGCCCTATCACTCAGAAAGAATAAGTCCGGTTTCGTCTCCTGTAATTGTGTTTCAACCTCTGGAAGGTTGGAACGTAGACCCCTGATGTTGGAGAAGGAGACCTGGTAGTAGAGGTCTACGTTCGAGGATGGGGTTCTATGTTTATTCGTGTTTCTTTTTTGGAGATTTGTCATGATTGTTGAGGTTTTGGGGTTTGTGGAGCAGGTCGGTAGACTTCTTTGGAGCAGGACAGAGAGGGAAAATAAGAGAGAAAAAGACAAGAATTTTTTTGTGGCACATGATAAGGTAAAGCCGTAACAATTACCCACTAGTATGGCATCGAGAGGCCCTACCAGAAACTACTGTATGGTCCAGAATCCATTCACCAAATGGCAATACAGCAGCCCCGGAACTTTGCACCTGCTGATAGGACAGCCTCCTTGGTGGTTAATCCAAGGTTCGGGTCCCTGACTATCAGGCGGGTAACGTCAGCTCAGATGAAACGTTTACCTCCAGCACTCTTACTAGTTACATGGCCACACGGACAGACATAGAAACAGAAATTTCCCGACATATCAGGCTACTCTTTACCAAGTACTACCGACCTGGAAAGCAGCTTTTTCTTCGCCCTTTGTCAGAAAAATCATTCATTGGAAAACAGGACAAAAAAGGAGAAGCGAGAGTTACTGGAGCTGCCGATAACACATCCACAAGCATTATCTACTCTCCATGGGGGGGAAGGTGAGAAGGGCTTATTAATATCTACTTAGTATAAGTCCGTTGCCCCATTCCCATCTTAGGGTAGTACTTGAAGATAGTGTCCCCTCCCATGTTAATTCATGGATACTTTTTGTCTTTATTTAGGTCGAGCTGGGATGATATATATATATATATATATATATATATATATATATATATATATATATATATATATATACATATATATATATATGCGCATGTGTGTGTGTTTGTGTGCGTGTATGTGAGTGCTTGTATGTGTGTGTCTTCAGGATTTTGGGGCATTTGGTCGATATTCAGAAAAACTTTCAGTAATGATTGTGATCCAAACAATCACTTGTAGTTTAGTGTTGCTATAAATGCAGATTTATTCAATTATCAGTTTAGGAAATCCGCGATTGATATTACGTAAATCTCATAGTTTTATATTATTTTAACAATATTAGTTTTTATCTACTTTTTCGAGTGTTTTCCCCATTGCCATTTTTTTGTCAAGATAACACTATCATGTGTACATCTTTCAAAAATGGTGCGGCCAGGTTCAGGATAAGGATTCTGTGTTATCTGATATTCTGTTTTTATGATTTGTCGTGCACCAAATTGAGAATGATCGACTGCGATGGTGTTTAGGTTTACAATCGGTTTGGGTATCAATTCAGCGTAAATGGTCATAAAATGAAACTTTTGTGTGCTAATTCAAGGTTTATATTTAATCGATGTTTGTGTTGTAAGATGTAGAAAATCAGCATGGTTATTTGTATAACTTAAAATGGAGTATTTTTTTTCATTGCTGTTTTTTTCCGACATTTATGTATGATAATATTTAATAGTTGGATTGTATGGTAATATTTTTGTTAGATTATAGGATGCGCAAAGTCGTATGTAGGATGAAAGCTTTTTGTTCAGTTCCCATTTTTCGCGATATTGCTTTCATTTTAAGTGTTTTTTTTCACAATGGTTTCGGCTGATGCAATGTTACATATTGAAGAAACCATGCCAATAGTCTTATTGTTAACTGGTCTGGGTTTGGATCTGTAAAATAGATTTGCTTCCAGGGTTGAATGAAAGATGGATGACAATGGGCAGGCATTAGATTCAAATAGCTTTGAACGATAACGATTGGCATAAAGTTTTTCGAGCGAGAGCAAAAATGTTTCCAGATCAATCTTTAAGTGGAAGACATGCGAAGGAGACACGACTCCTGATGTTGAGAACTGATAAATATCAGCAAATATTACTTCGATATAACCTATTTCGATAAAGTTAGAAAGTTCAGTTTAAGAAGTAAATATTAGAACGTAAAATCTGTGATTTAACTCACTACACGATTTTGTAGTGTAATTCAAATCTTGTCGGTAGCTTAATACTTGATGCTTTGCCAGGGCTATACATTGTATTTGTTATCGTGACTCCATAACTAGATGGGTTGTCTACAACGGCTTAAGAGAGACCGATCTACCCTCGAGAGAAGGATAGACCGCGTCAGTTTCACAACCTGGTATTTTACCTCGTGGTACATACAGCGCCAAAGTAGATCAGAAAAGATTAGTCTGTGTTTTTCTTATGTTCATTCCTTCCAAATAAAAGCTTGAAGAGCGTCCGACGAGGCAATAAAATATCCAGTGGTAAATACCACGCAAGCATTTCTTTATTTTGTTGTTTAAATGTAACGTCCCCTCCCATCTTTTGTAGGCGCCTATTGTCGAACTTTTTTTTTTACATAGGCATCACCACTTATCAAGGCCAAGGGGCCACTCGAAGATAAGGGTAAAGGAGTGTACAGTAGCCAATTAGACAATATAGTAATTGTCAGTAATGGGAATTCAGTAAAATTGGTAACTTAAGGTGAACGGCTTATCCAGAACTTGTTTACATTGGACTCGTGAGAAGCTTTGTGTCAAACTCGGTAACACACACACACACACACACACACACACACACACACACACATATATATATATATATATATATATATATATATATATATATATATATAATCCTGGGGAATCTTATCAGTATGAAATAATGAGTCTCAACACAAAGAGTAAATCATAACAAGTAAATTGTACAAACGTTCAATGTAATAAATAGATATTGACCATAAAACGTATCTTGAATGCCGTAGTTTCAAGATTCACTCACCACATCGTCTGATTATCGCTTTCTAGCATCTTTTATAGACTGAGTAATCTATTCTCTGGAGGTGGCAGGCCTACCCACTATATATATATATATATATATATATATATATATATATATATATATAGTCATCCACATACAGTACTGTTTCGCTGTTTCACAGCTCATCAGTGCGGCTAGCCAGGCAACTACCTCAAGCCAGGATTGAAACCCGACCGTCTGTACGACAGTCAAGGCTCATAACCACTACGCTCTTGGCGGCTGATGTTTGATGGACTCTTCCGTCGATTTCGAGGTATGAGGTTCCGCCACAACTAAGTTGCTAGGAAATCCATACAGATGATTTATTTATCGTGTTGAAGGTTTTGTGTAGAACCAACCACATTTGCACAAGTTGGATTTTCAATTAGATGTTGGTCAATGGCAGATTCCAAAGCAAAGTCTTCACTATAAGGAGACTGAGGAACCATCTTGATGCCTATCTTAGTCAAATAGTCTGTGACAAGGATGGAGTTGTGGACTGGTGTATTCGCGCAAATCTTCCGCATCTTCAGTTCCTCGCCAATAGATGTGTGCACAGTGCCCAAACTAAAATCAAACTGTGCACTTATTGTCTCTATAAACATATGACTGTCCTGATCCATGAAATTCTTTATTTGTCCAATAAACTCTGGCTTTCTGAATTCTTTACTCCTCCCATACCTCTCATCATCTCTCACAAACTCCCTGTTCTCTTGAATCTCTTATGCCATTCAAAATCTGATGTTTGGTAAATTCCAGATGATCCAAAATATTTGGAAGCATTTCATACGTTTCTCTGACGTTTTCTCGCGTTAAAACAGAATTTTTGCATATCGTTCTTCTAAAGGATCCTCACGTTTAGATTGCATTTTTTTATTCACCATTTATGACAATCATGCTTTACTAGGGTGTATTCTCATTCCTACTGTAGCTTTTCATTTAAACCTTAAATCATAAGCGTTGGTTAGTTATCTCATAACATGTATAGCAATAACATACTAAATTTTGAAGCGTCTCCGACAATTTTAAATGTGTGCAGAAAAAAATGTCTGTAGACATTTCAGCCACCTCCTATATCCCTAATTCAAATAGAAAACAAATAAAACTGATGTTTCCGATCTCATAATTGATAAGCAACTGCTATTTTCTCGTAAATAATGGATTTGAAAATGTTATAACGCAAAATAAGATCACTAAGTACTGTAGATCTTTTTATAGCCGTACTGGATATCCATAGATACTCGTAAAACCTTCTCTGTATTTCAATTTGAAACAGAAAATACTTATAATTTTTTCTGTCTAAATTGATAGACTATTCTGTTTATTATTCATAAATAATTGCTATAAAATGGTGTGACACAAACAAGATCACTAATCGATGAATTGTTGAAGAAAAATGTAATGAAAGCTAACTGTTTTTAATAACTATTTCAACGCTAATTTTAAAATCGAAGTCTTAAGGTACAAAATTAAAAGGAACTATACCTAATTTTCCGTAATTATTACATTAATTATTACCTTAATTGAAATGTTAGTAAAGTGCACTCCTCAGCCAAGTCTGTAAACAAAATGATTATTGCGACGCATAATTGTATGGATGCCAATAATTGCCAGAATATTTCATTTTATTTCTTGCAATTTTATACATAGAAGAACTGTATTGTAATAGTTAATACAAAATACAGTCATTATATGCCTGTTCATCCATAAATTTTAGTTCTTAATTTAATATCGTGTAATCGAGAACTTATTTCTTATTAGATTATTATTGATTTTATTAACACAATTTTTTTTTTAAATTTAAACAGATGCGAAAAATCAATGCCGCCATTGTTAGCATTTGTGGTGTGTTTATTTTCATTAAATCTTTTTAAATACTAATTCAGAGATCAGCTATTAAAATAAAGTATTATGATAATCTATTTTTCTTCCAGTACAATCAAGACGCAGGACGTTTAAAAGATTTTAAAGACGCAATTAAGACGTTTTAAAGGATTTTAAAGATTTCTATTTTCGCCCATCAATTTTTATCCTTTTTAACCCGAGATAGAAATAATAATAGTAGTAATAATTACTAGTAATAATTACTAGTAATTATTATTATTATTATTACTATTATTATCATTATCATTATTATTATTATTGTTTTGTTATCATTATCATCATCATATCTTTTTGACAGCCTTAATAAGCTATGATTCTGCAACACTTAAAAAATTATAATCATCACTCCTACAATCTTTTTAATAATGACATTGAATTTTACACTTTATAGAAAAGTCTGTTTCATTCTGCCGAGACAATTTCCGATCAGATTAATGTGAGCTTTCACGGACTCCCCCTCCCCCCGCTTGAAATCACTTTTTCTAATTAACTGCTGATGAAGGTTCTTATATTGGATTTCTCTCTTTTTACTATTAGGTCCCATTTTTCTAGGGAAAGACTACTGCACTGCCCGGAAAAAAACAATTTTCATTATTCCAGCTGTTTTGAAAACTTTCCAGTCGGATTATATGCATCATCACGCTGGACTTATTTTGGAATACATTCTCTC
Source organism: Euprymna scolopes (assembly GCF_053919585.1). Taxonomy (NCBI): domain Eukaryota; kingdom Metazoa; phylum Mollusca; class Cephalopoda; order Sepiida; family Sepiolidae; genus Euprymna; species Euprymna scolopes. Next base: position 42,635,235 of record NC_136505.1, read on the forward strand.
TAAAGAATTTTTTTGCATTTTGGATCAACTTGAGGGGAGTTTCATTCGACCTGAAATATTGTGCGCGGTTTGTTTTATATTAGTTTTTTACAGATCCAACATTTTTTTCTATTTTTTTTTATTTGGCAATTTATATCTACAATAAATTACGCTTTCACTAAATGCCTTAACTAGCAAATTCTAGCATTGCTACAAACATAATTTACTGATTTTTTTATGTCCTCTGATGAGAATAATAATAAGAATGGCATTCTTTGAAACGCCGCGGAATAAGGACTTTGTAAATTGTTTTTAGAGTTTTCAGTCGAACAATAAATTTGGATTGTAAAGTTCAACTTACAGTTTTAATTTTCTTTCTCTTACAATAAGCTCTACTCTCTATTGCATATTGAGCTTTTTTTTAATTCGGTTGGGATTAGATTTTCTATATATAAATACTGTAATTTATATTAGTTGAAGTTTACCATTGCGTATATCAGGTAAACACTATATCCCTTTGTTTTCATTAATATATATATATATATATATATATATATATATATATATATATATATATATATATACAGTAATGTGATTGATTATTTAAAATTCAAATTAGAATTAAATTAAAAATCCGTTTCACAAGAAGGAACAACAACAAAGTCAATAATTTGTACGATCGTTTCGGAAAACAATGTTTTTATTGTGGTAGACATTAAGCCACGGACAATAATTTTTACATATAGTATTTTTAAAAAACAAAGTTTCCTCAACAGCAAAAGTATTGGGAAGGGTTTTTATTATATGTAAAAGACACCATAAATAAATCTAGCATTAAAAGTAAGGCAGATGTATCTGGAAAAAATTAAAATAAAAGGTATGTATTTACTTGATAAGCAAATTAGTATGGGTTAAAGATAGAAATAAAATAGAATAAAATTATAAATCTGAATTTGGTTTAAATAGAATATTATAATAATATATTTCTAATAAAATTCATAGACACACACATAAACATATATATATATATATATATATATATATATATATATATATATATATATATATATATATACCGTCCTTTGGAGTAATTGCACCATGTTCGGGGTAATTGTCGCCAACTAGCTAAAAGTGCTCTTTTGGATACCACGCATGTAAAGAGCACTATTTAGTTGACGCAATTGCCACTGGATTTGGCGCAATTACCCAAAGTACGGTATATATATATATATATATATATATATATATATATATATATATATATATATATATATGTGTGTGTGTGTGTGTGTGTGTGTGTGTGTGTGTGCGTGTGTGTGTGTGTGTATATATATATGTGTAAATATATTTATATATATATATGTGTGTGTGTGTATGTGTAAATATATATATATATGTGTGTGGGGGGTGATTTTTAAAAATATATTTTAGTCTTTCAATTCTTATGATAAATTAAAGAAATAATAAAAATGATATGATTTTAATTTTGCTATTTGAAATACACATTTGTGTACCTTATAATAATCTAATTGAAGTTTCGTTACTATAGGTTAACCGAAACTGTTGTTGTTGTTGTTTTTTTAGTTAATCGACCGTAATATACGAGATATTATATAATATTTTATATATGGCTACACTTATTTACCGACTGCCAAGATAATTTACATAGTTTCATGATACGCAACGATGTACAACATTTTACACTCTAATTAGAGAACCCAACCAAGACCTCCGTAACACAGGCATGTATAGGAAGCCTTGTTTATTTGCTGACGTCACAGCTATTGGTAATACAGTGTGAACAAAAAACAAAATCTAAATGGAGGCCATCTAGAACATATGTAGAACGGAGAAAAAAAGGCCAAAGACCCTAGTGTTTTGATGTGATTTTTTGAATATAATAAACTAGTTATGACCAAAGTTTCATTACATTCGGACAAAACACTAAGAAACGGGGCCTAATTAGAGGTGGGGTCCGTTCTTTTGGGGTCACCCTGTAAGCCATTTCTAAACAGATATACAAACTCTTCAAAAGGATCGGTTATACAGAACATGTTGACATCTGAAGGCTTTAATTTTCTCCTAAATAATTCCATGTGTGATGTAGCAATAATTTAGTATTTACAAAAAAAGATAGTGTTTGCTCTGCTTTCAAGGTGGACGGTTGCTCTCTATATAGACACTGCTGAATTTTCTATATAATTCTATTTTTTCCGTTATTACGTTGTCCTTTATAGTTCTTTCAAAGCAGAAAAGTTCTATTTTTTCTGAAGAGTATACGTAGAAAAAGATTTGATATCGGCATAATAGCAAGAGTTTTTTTGGGGGAGGGGGGGTCTTCTTTACGAAACAGATCTATAAAAAATGTGCCCAAACTTTGGAATATTATGATAATTTGGTAAGGAAAATAAATATTTGGAACTTGGAATGTAGCAATACTGTTACTATATATATATATATATATATATATATATATATATATATATATATATATATAAATGGATAGTCCTTAATCCGCGGAGTTTCGAAGAAATGCTGTCCTTCTCATCAGAGGGTAGGATTTAGCAAAATGCGGGATCGGATTTTGCTTGCAAAAGTATTAAATGAAACTACAACTAAGTCATAGATCTTACTTGATAATAAAAAGTAAAGCAGAGGGAATAGGGTGAATAAAAAAGTGATTTCATGTGAATGGATAATCTGATGAACGATAAAATATCCAATGACAGTAAAGTCCAAAGATGCAGAATCTAAGAAAGTTAGTTAAAATCCCATTCGAACAAGTAAAATTCAAGGGAACCGCGTACTTGGAAGATTATCAAAAGTAATCTAAAAGGCAAAAATCCGTGGAATACTTCACAAATAGGTACAAAGAAATGAGAAAGAATTCCAATATATTATTAAAAGAGAGATAAAATGTGCGCAAAAAAGAAATGGAACAAATATGCAGCTCGACTTTCAAGGCAAGATAGTCATCCACATACAATACAGTTTCGCTGTTTCATCAGTGCGGCTAGACAGGCAATTACGTCAAGCCGGGATTGAAACCCGACCGCCTGTACGATAGTCAAGGCGCCTAACCATTAGGATAATTGGTGGCTGCTGTGAATTAACTATGTTTTGACATCGTCCGAAATACCTAGAGCATCGCTTAATACGCTAATGGTAATTCGTGTATCACTTCTCAATATGCTCAACTCAAGATTAGGAGCATTATATATATATATATATATATATATATATATATATATATATATATATATATATATTATATATATTATATATAATATATATATGATTTACATTATATATATATATTTTTACATATATATATTTACATATATATATTTACATTATATATATTATATTATATATATATGTGTGTGTGTGTGCGAGTGTTTGTGAATCTAGAAATATAATTATATTTTTATCGTAGAAAATATTGAAGTGAACGAAAACTCATAACAAAAGTATTTAATGAAACAACAAATAAGTCAAAGATCTTACTTGATAACAAACAATGAAGCAGAGGTAATATAGTGAAGAAAAAAGGTGATTACACGTGAATGGATAGTCTGGTAAAAGCTAAATAACTTATTTATCTTTTACCAGACTATCCATTCACGTGTAATCACCTTTTTCTTCATCATATTCCCTCTGCTTCATTGTTTGGTATCAAGTAAGATCTTTGACTTACTTGTTGTTTCATCAAATACTTTTGTATGAAAAAACCGATCCCGCATTTTGCTAATTCCTACCCTCTGATGAGAAGGAAAGTATTTCTTCAAAACTCCGCGGATTAAGGACTATCCACTTATCTAGTGTTTCCTTTTCAGATTTAATATGTTTTTAACTCTTTTTCAAGGTGTTTTAACATGTTTTATTAACTGTTGCTCTTTGCACAAGTTTCACGCTCATACATTAATTCCATAGCTAATATAACATACTGACCCAACGGGTCATGGGTAATCTAGTATATATATATATATATATATATATATATATATATATATATATATATATATATATGGGAACCGAACCCCTCCACTAATGAGCTGTGAAACACCGAAACAGTAATGTATGCGGATGACTATATATATATATATATATATATATATATATATATATATATATATATATATATATATATATATATATATATATATATAGTAATTTATAAAATATATATGGCGATTAAGCTACACTGAATATTCTGCGTTTCATCCAACTATAGGATTCGTCAGGCTTATATATATATATATATATATATATATATATATATATATATATATATATATATGCACACACGCACATAAATGGTATTGCTTTACTTTGTAAGTGTTTCCTTGAATAAATATGTAAAGATAATTGTTGTCTCTTGTTACTAATCAATATGATGAGCAAATCTTTGCTTTTAAAAGCCACGAAACATTACGCAGAAAAAAAAAAAGAAGATTCCTTTATTTAATAGTTTTTTAATATTAAAGAAAGTTTACTTTAGATATAAATCGTGCCTATTATTATTTTTTTTTTTCTTTTGAAACGCATTTTTTTTAACGTTCCCGGGTGCTTCTGTACAAAGTTCGTAATCATTTTCGATGTTTCGTGTTCGACAAATCTTACTTGCTCATACCTCGTACATGACGTCGCTGTTTAGTGAACAGGCCTTCGAGATGAAGGTCGTAGCTTAACCCACGCATCGATAGGTAGATATTTCTCACAACTCGCCTCCTAGCGTATACGTTGTTTACTGGTTTCATCATGAATGTATATATAGGTTAAATTATTTGCTCTCCCCTTCTCACCTCCCCCGCTCTTAAGTCAACGACCTGAGCGGCTAACATGTTTCGTAACATTTCTATACACATGAGTTAATTATTTTTGATTGCATTGAGGAAGCCATTTGTGCCACGTGTTTTTGTTCTTTTTTTTTAATCTTTTCTCTTTTTTTTTTCTTTTCAGCTTTCTCTCATTCTTGAAAATACGGCCTTCTGTTCCACAGCTTCCTTTTCTTTATTTTGCGCCACCTTCTTTGTCTCCAGTCTCCTCCCGTCTATTTTTTTTTCGTGCGTGTGCGTTCTTATTCTTCGCCGTTCTTATTTCTCATTTCGTAGGCCTTCAGTTTTTTGCTGACATTTTTCAGCCTTCTTTTTGTTTTCATTTTGAATTTATTTGTCATTATTTCCTTTTATTTTTTTTTAAATTGTTTTCTTTCTTTTGTTTTGTTCTTTTTCGTCGTTACATTCTGTATCTTTTGTTTCTCGTCACATTTACTTTTTTTTTACATGGGAGCCTACACTTATCAAGGCATTGAGCCCACTCAAGGATAAGGGTTATTTCGTGTACAGTAATCAATCTGATAATGTCGTAGTAATAGTTAGTAATGGATATCTGATAAATTGGATTACGTAAGGGTGCGGTTTATCGAGTTTTTTTTCTAATAATAATAATAATAATAATAATAACCCCATCCCCTCCTTCCCCAAAAAGAGAGACCGAATAGCCAAGTGGTCCAGGAGGAAGGAAAGACCGAGGAGTGAGCACTGAACAGACCATCACTATATAAGCGCGAAGAGAACTGGGATCTTGGGGGCGGGGGCTTATTGCCACTAAAATTCCAGTAAAGACCAACGGCCACTGCCAAAGAGAAATCAATGGCAAGCAGTTGTTGCGATAATGCAAATTTATTTGCAACTGTCATCGAAAGAGATGGAGAGTAATGGAAAATCTGGGGAGACTTGTTGTCACTCAGCTTCCAGGGAACACCACATACATGAGATTTTTTGATGACCTGTGTGAAAGCTCCTTGTGAGCCAATAATAATAACGAACACGAATAATAATAAACAAAAATAATAAACGAGCAAGACAGAAAAAAAGAGAAACAGGGTGTGAGATAAGAAAAGAAAAATGGGAAGAGAACCAGCAATAAAGATGACAAAAGATGAGAGGGACAAAAACATTTAAATATGGCTACAAAAAGAAATCTGAACTGAGAAGCAGAACCATTAATAACATCCGCGCAATATAACTCGATCAGAAGAAACTCCATAAATGCGCGTATCGACAAAACACAGGAAAACGGTAAATACAGATTCTGTGGACAAATAAACGAAACAAATAACTACATAATAAGCAAATACGATAAACTAGCTAAAAATATATATATAAAAACAGATATGATCAAGTGGGCAGGGCAGTACATTGACAATTATGCAAACAATTTATCGTTAATACACAGACAAATGTTACAAGCGCAACCCGGCAGCAGTACTGGAAAATGAAAGTCAGAAGATCCTATGGGATATGGGTATACAAAAGAATAAACCCATCCAAGCAAGATAAACGGATGTCGTAATAGTTTACAGGAATTAAGAGTCCTGCCAGGTTGTAAATTTTGTCCTCTAGCAGACCACAGAGTTCAGATCAAAAAGAGGCAGAAGCGGAGAAAATACATGGAACTGGTCAGAGAGCTCAAATGGGTATCTGGATGATGAAGAAAGTAAAGATAACGCCACTAAAAGCAAGAAGACAAGGAACAATACCAAAAACATTAATAAAAAAAAGGGATTGGGTAAGATTACAATCAGAGGGATGGCTGAAAACAAAAATACAAACCGGCAGCAATAATTGAAAACAAAAATCACAAAATCCTATGGGACATGGATATAGAAGCAAATAAACACATCCAAGCAAGAAGCATTAACAAGAAGAAAAAGTCCTGTCAGATCGTAGATTTTGCAGTCCGGCAAAACAAAGGGTGAATATCAAGGAGACAGAAAAATGATGCTAGACAGCTTAAAGAGATCTGAAAGATGAAGAAAGTCAGGATGACTCTAATAATAATAAGAGCACGAGGAACATTTCTGAAAAACTTTTTAAATAGAATGAGAGAGATTGGAATCTTATGGAACATGGATAGACAAACGGACAAACCCATCTAAGCAAAAAGTCCACATGTAATAAACGTTACCAAATAGGAAAAGTCCTGTCAGATTGTAGACTTCGCCGTTCCGGCAGACTACGGAGTGAAGACCAAGGAGACAGAGAAACAGCGCAGCTACACGGAACCGTCTCAAGAACTCAAAGGTATATCGAAGATGAAGAAAGTCAAGGTAACACAACTAATAGTAAGATCAGTGGGAACAATGCCGAATAACTTTGAATCAAGAATGGGAAAGATTGGAATCAGATAGATGGCTGAGAAGATACAATGGATAACAGTTGAAATACACAGGAAAACTCTTGAATGTGGCGCCTAATGCACATAAGTCGGATCTATAAAAACGGCTACAGGTGTAAATCACACACAAAAAAAACATAAAATAATGAAAACTGACTCTATTTAATTGTTAGTTATCACTCCTAAAAAATTGTAGTGTCGGCATGAACTGACGACACACCAAATAATCGAGTAGTGTCAAGGAGGATGGAAAGACTGAGGTGAGAACACACTAGCCAGACCTTCACTGGATTAGTTAGAAGAGGACTGGGACATTAGGGAAGTTTAATGCCACCCAAATTTCAGTGAAGACCAATAGTCGTTTCCAACGAGAAATCAATGGTAAACGGCTATTGCGATAACTAATTTGCAAATGTTATTGTAAGAGATAAAGAGTACTAGAAATCTGGAGAGATTGTTATCACCCAGACTGCAAGGAACACCATATGTTGTTCTCAAAGAGATATATTGTATGTTGATCTGTGTTTAAACTTTTAAATATTAATAACGATAATAATAATAATTATTCTGATTTCGTTTCAAAACCTCTCCCTGAACGAGATTGAATTCATTGTCAGAAGACTTTCGCTCAATTCCAGCTCCAAACCAGGAGCTTTAAAGATCTAAGGTCTTCCTAGGGATATTGGTGGTGCCTACAATAGCAGAGATCCGAAGGTCGCATAACACATTGAGGATTTGTAGTTTTTCAAATGTCCTTCCAGACGACGTAATACAACACGTAGCGTACCAGCTACCTCCCGGATTATTTTTATTTAAACCCTGTGCATACGTCATATCTCCAAGGCTAAAAACGCATAATGGCCATTCTTTTCGTTCTCCTCTCTCACATTCTTGTTTCAGAGCACTGAAACTCTACGATTTAAAACCTTCTCTTTAAAACCTTCTCAGTGGTTATAAAATATGCTCGATTATGTTCCAGTTGCTTGGTTTCCATGACACTTTTAATCCACCTCTACATTGCCACAATAACTCGTTCTCACTTTATAAGTTATCTCCTCAAACCACTACCCAGCACACTTTTCCCCAAACTTGCTACAAACCTCCTAGAATATTCTCATCCCAGAGCAGTCGTGTCTTCTACGATGCACTCCCTGGGCCAATCAACTATATGCTGCAAAGTGCGCAACTGACCCAGAAAACTTTTCACATATCCGCAGCAACATCTCTTCTCTGAAGCACATCATCATCATCATCATCATCATCATCATCATAATAATAATAATAATAATAATAATAATAATACTTATAATAATAATAAGAAGAAGAAGAAGAAGAAGAACAACAACAACAATAACAACAACAACAAGAGGAAGAGGGAAACGGTTTCATTAAATTTTCCAATACAAAATATGCACATTTAAGGTATTCCCCAATAACCGTCTTCGTCATTTATTTTTTTATTTTTCTCCCTCTTCTTTTTCGTCTTCATTTCCTTCTTCTTCGTACTAATCTTATTGTGGCTATAATGTTTATTATTAGTAGCGGTATAAGCAGCATTATGATTATGGTTATTGTTGTCATTATTTTTATTTGCTCACCAGAAACTTTCACGCAGGAAATCATCACTGCCAACAACCGGTGATATTCCCTAGAGTCTAGGTGGCAACAAGACTTCCCAGATTTTTAGTACTCTTTACCGCTTTCGGCAATTTTTGCTAATGAATTTGCATTTCTGCAACAGCCGCTTACTTATTATTTTTTTTTGCTGGTAATGATTATTCGCCGGTACTGGAATTTGTAATAAAAATAAACCACTCCAGGGTCCCAGTAGTATTTGCACTTTACCGGTTAGTTTATGGTTGGTGCTTTACGATCTCAGTTTTTCCATCTTAATTGACATTTGTCGATAGGATGTAGTGCCATTCTTTGCCGACACTACATTTTTACTTTTGCGGTGGATGTAGTTAACATTTTGCGCTTTTTCTCTCTTTTTTCTTTCTTTTTCCAGTTTTCTTAGTTCTGTGGGCGTATCCTATTTTTTGTTCTATTTAAGTTGATGGTTAGTGTTCGTAGATCACGTTGGTGATTTCCACATTCTAGGGTTTTCCTTAAGATTTATGTTGTTTTCATTATTGCGATCAGTTTATCTTCCCTGACTTTTCCTGATTCAAATTTCTCCCTTTGTTTTTTCGAAGTTTTCCGAGATTTTTTCTGGTGCTCCTGCAATTGTAGGTGTTATTTTGACTTTCATCTGGTTCCATATCCCTTTTAGATTTCTGACCAGTTCTGTGTTTTTGTTTCGCTTCTCCGTCACTTTGATGTGGTCTGCTGGGACGGCAAAATATACGATCTGACAGAATTTTTCATTTTGTTAATTACTACAACATTCGATCTCCTGGTATGTTTAGGTGTATCCGTTTGCACCTCCATGTTATATGATTTTCGTTTTCAAGTACTGCTACCGATTTGTGTTTGTACCACTTGTCTTAGTGTTCAAGATGCAATTGTTTGCATAGTTCCCAGTGTACTACATTCCCAAGATGTTCGTGTCCTTTTCATATTCTTTTGGGAATAGTAAGCTGCATTCACTTAATATTTTCCCACGCACTTATATGCATTATGTTACAATTATAACAGAAGATTTTGTCACGATTTTCAGTTGTATATAATTTTACTCAGATCTTTGATAAACCTTTCCGCTTACACGAAGCTGATATTGTGCAAGTCTTCTAGATTTTTTCGACAACTTGCCATAAACAGTGCTAATGTGCAGAAGGTCTCAAAAATGAACTAGCACTTTAACTGTTGTCTAGACAATAATGGTCAGCAATGGGAACATTTGCGAACATGATTCTTCGATTATATTTCTATTCTGTATTCAAAGCTATTCCATTTCACTGCATATACTAAATAAGTTTTATCGTTCTTCGAAGTGTGAGTACATTTTCAGTGTTTTCAAGACATCCTGTATTGCTGCATCTCATTTGGAATTCTCCCATTACTCAGTAATCTCTAGTACAACTACCCTCATACACGATGCCAACAAAGAGTTTACAAGCCTTGTTGGTCATTTTTTTTGTTATTGTTAAAAACTTGCATGAACATTACTAATCTATAGCTGAGTCTCATCTGAGATCCTCCCATCTTCCATTTGTCTTAATCTCGAAATTCAGTAAAATACCCGCCTTCATTTTTTCAGCGCCTGTATTTCGAGCGTTTTTCAAAACAATATCCATGACGAATTGACGGATGACTTGATTACTATCGAATTCTCCAACATCATTTCTGCTGGCCTCCTTGAATCCCTAGAGCGTTTCAGCTTTCTTGATGTAAACGTTTGCTAGTAGATACCACCACAAGAAAAAAAATGCTAACAGACTGAAAATCAAAACCATTTAAAAGATGTAATCTCTACTATTTATATAAAAGGAACTTTGTCAGTGTGTGTGTAAGTTCGTTCCCCATGAACTCGGAAACGGCTGGGTCGTTTTTTATTTTAATTCCACACGAAGGTGCATGGTGTGTCTGGAAGTGTTCTTACGTAGTTTTTGTATTGGAATGCCCCCGATAAGTATCGAAAATCAAAAATCCGATTAAAGAAGCAACAGTCCGATTTTGGCGAAAGTTAACACTTTTATGAAAACTAACACCACAAGTGCATCTAAGAAGTTTTATCACCTTTTAAAATGGGCAGTAGATTCTTTTATACGGCAGGAGCGAAATAAATGGTTTGAGAGCACTATTAAACCATCATACTTGATTTTCATACGTTTTCATTTAATTCAAGTGAGTATATAAAAATAATTTTATAAAATCAACAGTAGATACTTTGATAAAACAGTGGTGCGTTTCAAATGAGTGTTTTTGTTCAAAGCACAATTGAACCATGATACTTGACATTTGCATTTTAAACTCTAAGTTTAGCCATTATTCACAGAAATTTTTTATGAAATAAACAGTAGATCCCTTACAGTGTAATGTAGAATGCCATGTATTGTGGACTAAAACACTGCGGGAACTCATGTGAAGTTTCCTTCCGGTACACTGCCTGGGGGAGGAGACTCATAACATGAGCAGGCAATCAATCGATTTGATTGAAATATGGCCGATTTCACCGATTTCGATGACAATAAAAGTATGGAGGTGGAACATTTGTTGGTCCGCATTCAATCCCAGGCTACCTTGGGTCATCCTGCTAGTCGTTTATGAACAAATATTTTTCTCTGTTGTTTTTTGCAAACAAAGCTTCATCTTTTTGTTATCTTTTTTTTTTTAAATCTGATGAAAATATCATTCAAATAAAAAAAATTATTTTAATTAAAAACTCAGTCAATAATGTTCAAATGATTCTTTGGTTATCGTATACAAGATTACGGCAACGGCACCAACTACGATAACCTGTGGTGCACTTAGTATTTTTTATTGCAAATTTAATGTTTTTCTTGCTTTTTACAAACAAGTCACCACTTATCAAGGCCGAAAGTTGACACGAGTATTAGGATTTTCGGTTTAATATCGCAAGAGTTAAATATCGAAGGAATAGTTAACCATGGCTGTAACTGATTGGGTATTCATTATGTAAGCAGATGGTTTGATAAAGCATTTTTGTACATTGGACTCTTAAACGGCAATGTAATAGTCAACTGGCAAGCAAGCCGTAGTACCTTGTTTCCCAAAAGTGAAGTTCCATAAAGTAATATTTTCGCATTGAAGTTTCACTTGGTTCTAAGTACACAGCAGGAGAAAGGGAAATTATAGACAATAGTTGTAGCTAGAAAAGGTTTTGTTGCGAATGTTTCGAAAATGGGTGAGTATATATCCTAGTTCTGTCGAACATCTGCCATGAAAATAACGATAGAGTATGAATCGTTAACGTCGCTATTTGTTAAATACCTTACTTGTTTATCTCTGCTCTATCGTTTGCTTTAGCTGTGTTAACTTTGATTACTTAATCCTTCCAAAGCGTATATTTTTGTGCTTCACTTTATTACGGAGATTATTTTAATATAAAAATGTCAAAAGAAACGAAATTAAAATGTATACGCATGAACGGAAACTGACTGCATTTCTAATTTGTTTAAACAAATCAATGTGTAAAAATCATGATTTAGATTAATAAAATAATCGACATTGCTTAATAATATCAGAATAACTATGTTAAATATTCGATTACGAAGTAAAATTACTCCAATTACTATCCTCTTTCTTTCTCCAGTCAGTTTGTATTTGCTCTCTTTTTCAATTCTTAAAGCAAGCAAGTTTTCACAGAAACGTATTAACTCAAAGTATATTTAACCAATGAAAATCGTTTGAGTTATACGCTGTTCTGAAAACCCACTTGCTATTGAAATTGAAAAAGAGAGTTACTTCAAGCAAAATGGAGAAAGAACGATGATAGCAATTAGAGTCATTTGCTTTTTAGCGTTCGCTTAAATCGCTTCGATATTCAATCACTAGAAATATATTCAACGCAAAAATTAAATTATAATGTTAAAGCCAAATAGTTTGTAAAAATTTGTTTACAGTCACGGACAGCAGAGTATGTAAAATAACAAATAATTTATTCGAAGAGTCACATGTAAAACATGTTTCGTGCCTTTAACGTTTTAGTCACATTGTGTTTGCTGTATCATAAATCAAATATTAGGTTTTTCGATGTGAAAATACAAGTACGAGAGGTGTGCAATAAGTAATGCCCCTGACCCACTTCCCATAGCAGTAGAGCTACGAAACTTGACACAGTTATCCGTCTTTCTCTACATAGGAACCACACAGAGTTATGCATTTCTCCCATCGTTTGATGCAGCTCTGGAGACCGTTTTTGTAGAACACCCCGGGTTGGTCCTCCAATCACGATGTGACTTCAGAAATCAAGGCTGCATCATCTGGAAAACGCTTTCCTTTCAAAAACAACTTCATGGCTGGGAAGAGGTGAAAGTCAGAGGGTGCATGGTCAGGAGAGTAGAGAGGATTGGGAAGAATTCCATAACCACACGCCCGGGATTCTGATGTGGTGACATGCGAGTTGTGAACCGGAGTGTTGTCCCGCAGAAGGAGGGTACCTTTGCGGATCTTGCTCCGCCTCTGGATTTTGATAGCTTCTCTTAATTTCTTCAAAAGTGAAGCATAATATGCTCCTGTAATTGAGGTACCCTTTGCCAGGATATCTGTCATCACTACTCCGTCCTGGTCCCAGAAGACCAGAAGACTGTGAGCATGACCTTGCCAGCGGAGGACTGCACCCTTGCTTCCTTTGGAGGTGCTGAGTCCAAGTGCTTCTACTGCATTGACTGGGCTTTGGTCTCTGGATCATAGAGATGGACCCAGGTTTCTATCCTGTGTATTAAGTCTTTTGAAAAACTTTGACTCTTCTTCTTGGCACATCTCCAAATTTATCCTCGAGCACTCGACGCGTTCTCGCTTTTGGAATGGTGTAAGCAACCTGGGAATCCATCTGGCAGACACCTTATGCATATGCAAATGGTCATGGATGATCGTTTCCACAGACGCTGCACTAATATTGACATCTTGGGCTATTTGGCGAATAGTAATGCGTCAATCTTCCAAAATGACACCCTCAACTTGACGGACAGATGCCTCATCAATGGCAGAAGCGGGGGGGGGCTACCAGGGCTGGGAGCTGTTTCCACAGACTTCCGGCCATGTTTAAATTTACGATGCAGAGTTTTACAAGGTAATATGATGGAGCATTATCACCATAAGTTTCTTTCATTTCATCAAAAGTCGCCTGTAGTGTGCGTTCTTTCAAAAACAAAAACTGGATCACTGCTCGACATTCAACAGGCTCTATTTCACACCTGACTCAGTGCAAACATCTGTAAAACAGAAACCACAATTAGTTCATAGCTATAATTTGCCACATACCATGTAGAGATATGCATCATTGCACATGCAAAATTTCAGCTGGATCAGATAACTGGAAGTGGGCCAGGGGCATTACTTATTGCACGTCTCTAGTACCTCATATTTTGAGCACGATCAGCTGTTTCGACGAGGGAATCCAAGATTTCATACCCACTTAAATAGTGTTACATCTATATATCTATAAAAGTGAAATTTTCTGTGCGTGTGTCTGTACGTGCACATTTCCCTACCAAACTACTCCGTCAATTTTCAGTTTAAAAACTCGGGATTTTACATAAAGGATATTGAGATTTGAAAAAAAATCTTTTTAATCTGATTTCGGTCAGTAATTTGCCTGTAAAGGTGTCAAAATTCAACGATTTGTCTTTTGAAAACTCTACCAAACTCCTCCGCCAATTTTGGGTCCAAACACTTCGAAAGTTGAGATGTAGGTCAGTTGGACATGGATCAAACTTTTTAATTTGATTTGAGCCCAAAACAATAAATTAACGGGTCAAAATATGGTCAAACTTAAAAAGTATTCGACCTCTTGATCTCTACCAAAATACTCAGCCAATTCTTGGTCTAAACATTTGAAATTTTACATAATGTGTATTCAGACAAGCTTTTTAATCGGTTATTGGCCAAGGATTTTGCTGCAAAGGGTCAAAGTTCAAAAGATATTACTTTTGTGGTCTCTAGCAAACTATTCAGCCAATTTTGGGTCTAAACATTTGAAATTTTACATAAATGGTAGTCAGACATTCAGCAAGCTTTTTAATCAGTTTTTAGGCCAAAACTTGGCTGCCAAGATGTCAAAGTTTTAAGAATTGAACTTTGCAGACTCTATCAAACTCCTCCGCCAATTTTGGTGTACACTCTTGAAATTTTAGATGTAGGTCACCTGGGCATGAGTCAAACTGATATATATGTATATGCACATAAAATTATGAACAGTACATACGGCCCGAGCAAAGCCAGGCTGAACAGTTAGTAAATTAATAAAATTGATTCAATTAGGAGTTAACTTTGTTCTGCTATCCCATAGTCTGTGCCGCTATTAATTTATATATATTATCTATTATTTTGTGTAAGAATCTTTTTGGCGGGGGGGGGTATTTGGATGTTATTATCAATTTTTTGTATTTTTCCATTTTTATTTTATTTTTTATATTTGACTGGGATTATCATCATGATTTTTTCATTATTTTATTTTTAAAAATGTGTTTATTTACCCACTTTAATTTTTTTTTCATTTACTGTACTTGAACGATTATTTTGATCCCTTCTCATGATGTTTGCATCACTCGACATTTCTTTGATGTTTGTACACGATATCCATTGTTATTCTAAAAAAAACATCCCTTATTCGATACTCTCTGTTTATTTGCGTCATACATTTTTTTTTTGCCTATTTCGTCGTAGATGTATTCCCATTAATTTTATTTCTTTTTATTCATGACTTTTTATATATTACTCGTCATACGAACGTTCTCCTAAACTTGTTCATATTCATATATGGTTGAACAGGATTATTTGCGCGCGCGCGCACACACACACACACACACATATATATATATATATATATATATATATATATATATATATAATAAGCTTTCTTGGAAAAAGAAATATAGAGAGTGCTCAATTATAAGGAAAATCCAGAAAAAAGAGCGTATTATTTATATTTTGTCTACAGAAAGATTTAGATGAGACATGTCATTAGTACCGTCGGTTTCAACCCCGATAATTAGGACTGTTTTAGATACCCATATTAAGCTCTCTTCAGCCAATAGTCATGTCTTATATATATATATATATATATATATATATATATATATATATATATATATATATATATATATATATATATAATTTAAAGGAGATTAGAATAATAGTCTAAAGAGCTAAGTGTATTTTAATGTAATAGTGAAATTACTAGTTTAATTAAAATACAGGAAATGCTCGTTGTATATATATATATATGAGTGAGAATGTGTGTGTGAGGACAGTTCTCCATCTATATACTCAACGATTTTTTATCCAGAGACTTGAAACTTTGTATATAGGGTATTCAGACACGTAGAAAAGATTTTTATCGGTGTTCATACGAAAAAAAAAGGGTTGCTAAAAGGTCAACATTGAAAAACTGGCATTTGGGGGTCATGTCTGGTTCTCAACTGTTTTACGAGGTTTGAAATAACTCTCCAAAGATCTTGGCAAGCTGGTCATATACATATTTATACTCATATAAAGATACACATACTCATAAATATAAAAAAAATTAAAAACTAAGATTCTAGGTTAAAGAAAGGTACATTATCCTATCAATAGACATATGTAAGAATTGATTAAATATACAACTTAAATCAAATTTTGATGATCAAATCAATGATCATATCAACATTTTTATTATACAACTTTAAATATAAATTATGTAGATCGAAACAATGATAAAATGAATAAACCAGATTACGAATTGAATAAACAAATGTAATGTAATCTGAAGCGAATTAATAATGAATCAAAATGATATTAATAAAAGATGATATTTAGTTTCTTAGTATTGTGAGCTAATATATACGAGAACCTATTAAAGTAATTTAATATACTGGGGAAAAAATCGTTGCATGATATAGGCCAGGACAGTTTAATCCGGTTATCATTTATTAAATATGGATACATTATTAATTAATAAAAATTTATAAATAAATAGGTCATAATAATTGTTGGTTTAAAGTGAGTATCAAAGTAAACATTATTATATATTCAGGCTTAACGAGTTTAGCGTAAAATATATAGAATTTCATATTAGTATAGAGTTAAAGATAGAATTAAAAGGATAATTATTATATATAGAATAGTGCATTATTCACAGGAATTCACTCAATTTGAGTATGGTAGCACAATCTTTTTTTTTACATTTTCACCCCAAACAATGCACATTGCCACTGTAGTGTAGGGGGCTACTATCAGGGGCAGAAACTACTGGGTCACTATGTTGTTATTTGGGCAGCAAGATGTCGATTCACGTTACATTAGAACTTCTGCATGTCAGTACAGTTGGGGAAGCAGGGACCTGGAATGGAATTCCAGAGTCTAGCGGTTCTGGGGAAGAAACTACTGGAGTAGAAAGATCTTCTACATCTAGGGATCTCTACTGTGTGGGGTGGGATTTAGCTGCCTGTCGGGTTTGTCGAGGGTGTCTACGTCGTGGGGGCACAAGTATCGGCAGTTCGTCAGAGCATTCACCATTAAAATACTTGTAGAACAGGCAGAGGGATGCGTGCTCACACATATATAATATTTATACATAGATATGTATACACATACATATATATTATTATTATGAATTTATATGAGGTTAGTTAAGTTATTACAAACTGGCTGTATTTGAAATTTTCCCTGTGCTTGCATAATGAAACTAGTTCATTTTTAGTGGTTATTGTAACTTTAGGAAAAGTAATTATTTTAACAGCTTCTGAATTACAGAGTTTAGATCTTGAGGTGCAAGACTTAGATTTTTTTCAATACATGCCATTTTAACGAATATGGAATTTTCTTACGTGAGCGATTTTTAATTAAAGTTGTTAGAGAAGTGCCTTTATTGTTATTTGTGTTTTCATTTTTAAAGGAACTTATATGATTGGGGATTTTTAGTTTTATTAGATTTGCCGTTGCGCCGATATATGTATGGGTTTTAAGAGTAGTTTTTTTTTAATGATTTTATAATTTAAATATCTATTCTGGATAAAGTTTGACGTTTATCGAAGAAGCAAGAATATTCTAATCTGTATTATTTTCATAAGTAGTTTCATGCATAACCTGGGTGGTAGATAGTGTGTTATCCATGGACACATTGTCGTAGTGTTTATCTAAATTCTCTAATATGGTGACTTCTATGGGTTGAATATTAGATTGGAATTATTGGGGATTATGTCAATTATATTTGTTGCTTTTATTGGAAATTTAGTTACTGTGTATGAATATATAACACTTTTGTGTATACGATCATTATTTAAATGGAAAAGTTGTTTGTTTTGGCAATTATACTTTTGTATAGGTAATAGAGATGGGGAGGAGCTTGGGCTTTTTTTATTTTAAAATTATTTGAGGGTATTATTGTTTGTGCTAGGTGCGAGATGGTAGAGTAAGATATTTTTATCAAGTTTTTATTTAATATTTGCTGTAAATTAAATTGTGTATATAAACAAATTTTAAACTATTTGAAAAAAAATCCCTGTGTATGCTAGTCTTAACGTTAGGGCTATATATTTTGCTCTATTTCTATATATTGGGCTTTATATTTTTGGCTGGTATCGTCTTTAAATATTATCTCATTATAATATTTAACAATACCATAATTTCTTTGATTATCAAATCTGTGATTTAACTCATATTATATATATATATAAATTATTATTATTATTATTATTATTATTATTAATTGTAGTAGTAGTAGTAGTAGTAGTAGTAATATTTAATTCTAATAGCAAAACATCAGCCTTTACTAAAATCTTTTATATTTTTTCAATGACACAATTAATGATGACTTCATTTCTTCACAGCATTATTCTAGAATTACAACCCAGAAACCAAAATAAAAATAAAACAATTAAAAAGATGTCATAAAAAAAAGTCATCAACAGACAGAACTCACGTTAACCTTCTCATCTCCGGATAATGAAGTGACAAAATTAAAATAGAGCCGCCATTAGCAAACTATCATGCGGAACCACGCCTTTAGAAAGTCATGAGACACACACACAAATAAATGAATAATAAATAAATAAAGTTAAAATCGAAAGAGGTTAATTAAAGTTTTACATTAAACTGGCTAATTATTTTTTTTTTAACTGTGTGAGATAAAATTCGAAAACACGGTTCATGTTAGTGAATTCAACTTTCGGTTCGTACAAGTAAGGTTTCTTAATCAAGGTTTCCACATCAATATATTTCAATCCTTTCTTGAATACAAATATATGTTGAATATCTTGTCGAAGTCGAGAGGGATTTTTCTCATTCGTCTATTTGTACCGACATTCTACATTTTTCATAGAAAAGACAGTTAAATATGGATAAAAAAAAAAACACCTTTAACTTTTAAAACTTAAATCATATTTTTGCGTAAACATACTTTCTTGGCTTTAATTCGAAACGAACAAGCCAAGAAACACATTTCTTTAAAGTATTGTACAGGCATTGTCAATTTTACCTTTGGAAAAATGGATGAGTAAAGAGTGGATTAAACGTATTATTATTATTATTATTATTATTATTATTGTTGCTGTTGTTGTTGTTGTTGTTATTATTATTATTATTATTATTGTTGTTGTTATAATTATTATTGTTATTATTATTATTAATTTTGTTGTTATTATTAATATTATTATTATTATTATTATTATTATTATTGTTGTTGTTATTGTTATTATCATTATTATTGTTGTTGTTATTGTTATTATTATTATTGTTATTATTATTATTGTTGTTATTATTATTGTTATTATTATTGTTATTATTATTATATTTATTATTATTGTTGTTATTTTTATTATTATTGATGTTGTTGTTGTTATTATTAATGTTATTATTATTATTGTTGTTATTATTATTATTATTGTTATTGTTAATGTTGTTGTTATTATTAATGTTATTATTATTGTTGTTATCAATATTATTATTATTATTATTATTATTATTATTGTTGTTGTTGTTGTTGCTGTTGTTGTTGTTGTGGTTGTTCCTATTTACATTGCCTCCCCACGGGACAGAGTTAGACACATGGGTCGTTTTTTAACGTGGAGAAAAGGAACAAAAATAAAAATTGTCTCAGTCGTGAAGGATTTCTCCTCCACTGACAGAGAACAAGAAATTGAAGTGTAGATCTGAAGAACAGATACTACATTTGATCTTGTCCCGAAGGAATTGTTATTATTATTATTATTATTATTATTATTATTATTATTACTATTATTATTATTATTATTATTATTATTATTATTGTTTTTGTTATTATTATTGTTGTTATTGTTATTGTTATAATTATTAATGTTGTTGTTCTGATTATTATTGTTATTATTATTGTTGTTGTTGTTGTTACTCAGTAATGTTTAATGCTAAGTGAGCACGTAATTTGAACATTCTTAGCAGTCTTTTTAAGGGATATATATCAAAAAGGTATATATTGTCTCCATAAACTTTGACATACACATATAAATATATATACTAGCCGGGAAACCCGACGGTGCTCGGGATTTAATGAGGACCAACAATTGTTTCACACTCCAATATTTTTATTGTCATCAAAATCGGTGGAATCGTTCATTTTTCAATCAAATCGATTGATTGCCTCCTCTATTTAATTACCCATCGCCGTGTACCGTGAGGAAGTTTTACATGCCCTCATGCCGTGATTAGTTCACAATACGTTGTAGTTTACATTGCACTGAAGAGAACCTACTGTTGATTTTATAAAATAAAACAACATATATTCATAACGGCTTGAATTAAAGTTTAAAATGCAAAACTAAAGTATCATGTTCTAATTGTGCTTAACAGAAGCATTCATTTTGAACGCGCTTCTGTCATATCAAAGAACATAACGTGGAGTTTATATGTCGGACCTTTCGGCTTGTGTAGTAATAATACTTTTCAATTGTACTTGTGATGATAGAATGTTATAATATGTTAACGTTGGCTAAAATTACACGTTCCTTCTTTCATCGTACGTTTTCGATTATCAATACATATTGAGGACATTTTGATACAGATCATATCTAAGAACACTGCGAGACACATGTAGAATTTCATAAAAATCGGTCAGCCGGTTTCGAGTCCCTTGTGAACGAACTCACACACGCAGATATAAACACAAATATATATATTGTCTGTTTATTATACAAGCATTATTGATTACACATGCTCATATATGTTTCAGTGAAATCCCAATTCAAGGATAACACCTTATCAGACCAAAAAGAGAAACGATATTCTTTTTTGGTCTGATGAGGTTCGAATTGGGATTCTTCTGAAACATGTATTATGCACATATGTAACCAATAATGTGTGTATAATAAACAGGCTATATACCAGCTCTGTCCTGCATTGAGCAATCTTTAATAATCACATTTAGGAAACATATCGATACAACCATTATATTTATATATATATATATATATATATATATATATATATATATATATATATATATATATATACGCAGCAAAAAGAAAGTCTGCACTTGAAGCTAAATTATATGTAACTATTTAAACAAACTATGAACAGGTAAAATTATAGAAGAATAAAAGGCGAATAAAATCACGTATAGGTCATTTAAACAATTACATTAAATTTAGCTTAAATTTGCAGTTTTTGAAAAAATTACAAGTTCTTTTTGCCGTCACTATATATATATATATATATATATATATATATATATATATATATATATATATATATATATATATATAGGACGATATTTGTGATATTAGTCGTGACAACCTCTGAGGATAAAATAATCACATGTTTAGCAATATCGGCCGCCCTAAAAAGCAGATTACTAAAAAAAAACGCTGTAAAAGGTTTATCTTAATTTTGTGTCTGATGCAGCAAGCACCCATGGTTACATTGTTAATAAAACTGTAAACAAGGTTCTATCGTAAAGCTTAAGATATATGTTATTGATACAACATTCGTTTTTTTTAACGTATAGCTCGTTAGTTAAATGATCCCAGACAACGCTTATGTTATTTTATCTATTTTTTTGTGTTCGAATCATGTACGCCCACCTAATGGAAGAGATAAAGGTCGGATTATCTGGAGAATGAAATAAGGGAACAGTGGAGAGCAGAATCACCAAAACATCAAACTCTATTGAAACTTAGATTACAACAGAACAGAGAAAGGAACTGGAAATGATTCCTCTAGAAATCTCTAAATTACTACAAATGTATATGAATAAATACCGTATATTTCGGCGTATAAGACGACCCTTAAAATTAAAAAAATCATCTTTAAAAAACAATATTTCATAAGATACCGGGTGTTGTGATCTCTGGCCTAGGCTAAACAAACATGTTTCGTGATTTAACAGTCGTCTTATACAACCGGGATATGATAAATTTATTAGCATCTTCTCCAATTTTGTACTTCATTTTATTTGACGGTCGCCTTATACGCCAGAATATACCGTATTAATGAGATGAGGTGTTGACCGTTTTTTTTTTGTTTTGTTTTTTGTTAATTCAACTGCGATAGAGTACAAAACGAAACAGATGATTACAGATATGTTAATGGTGATATTTTAAAAAGTGATAGTCGGAGATAATTAGTGAATGAAAAGATAATTATTGCTTTTCTTATTAGAAATTGACTTCTAATGCTTATGGTAACAATACGGGGTGTCTGGAAACGTAGTAAACATACGATATGAAAAGAAAACAATGTCCCTCATTTAAGCACTGACCAGGCTCAACGTTGCTTAACTTCAATGATCTAATAGGAATCGATGTGCCAACGTGAGCATACAGTCTACGGTTTTTATCCTCGCCCCCTTAACTCAACAAAGATTAGACCATTCCTATAATAATCGAGTCCAGGTTGATTTTGTGGTAGGAATTTAATTCTGCCAAATTCTAGAAGGTCTACCCTTGGTTTCCTTTTTGAGAAGGGGTTAGTTTATTGCTAACTAACTTAAACTTATGAATCATATAGCTAATAAATAATAAAGTGCCTGGGAAGCCCCGTCAGCATTCCCCTTATCAGCGAATGATGTCGAGGCTGCCCAGGTACCATCCTTCTGGGGGACAACGCTCCGGTCCACAACTCGCATGTCGCCAGATCAGAAGCACGGGCGTGTGCTTATGAAATCCTCCCCCATCCTCCCTATTCTGCTGACCTTGCACCCTCTTACTTTCACCTCTTCCCAGCCATGACTTTGCTTTTTAAAGGAAAGCGTTTCCCAGATGATGCAGCCTTGATTTCTGAAGTCACGTCGTGGTTGGAGGACCAACCTGGGGTGTTCTGCAAAAACGGTCTCAAGAGCTGCATCAAACGATGGGAGAAATACATTACTCTGGGTGGTTCTTATGTAGAAAAGACTAATAACCGTGATAAATTTCGTTGCTCTACTGCTATGGGAAGTGGATCAGGGGCATTACTTATTGCACGACCCTCGTACATCTTTGCAATTTATGACTATCATAAATTGCGGTTTAATTTAATGCCACAACCAGGAACTTATAGCATTACTACAAATATAATTTGCTGATCTCTTTCTGTTCTCTGAAATTAGAAGAATAGGAAGATTAGCATTCTTTGAAACTCAGCGGAATAAGGATTTTGTAAATTGTTTTTTGGAGTATTCAGTCGAACAATAAATTTGGATTGTAAAGTTCAACTTAGTTTTAATTTGTTCTCTTATATCTATCTAGCTATCTCTCTCTCTCTCTCTCTCTCTCTCTCTCTCTCTATATATATATATATATATATATATATATATATATATATATATATATATATACAGCCACCCATATACATATATACAGCCACCCATATACATTACGCTAACCGGCAGCTGCTGTACGGGTAGTGAATTAACGATTTTTTTACATCATCCGAATACCTAAGCTCGATTTGTTTACACAAAGAGCATCGCTTAATACGTTAATGGTATATCTTGAATCACTTCCCAATATACTCAACTCAAGATAAGGAGCATTATTGTCATTCACATACAGTCCTGTTTCGCAGTCCTGTATCACAGCTCATCAGGCTATATATATATATATATATATATATATATATATATATATATATATATATATATATATACAATCATCTAAATGCAACTTTGTTTCTGTGTGTGTGAGTTCGTTCCTTGCAGACTTCGAAACAGTTGAACATATTTTCTTTAAAAGTATCAGAACTTCAGTGTATAAGTCTGGGAGTGATCTTAGTTAAGCTTTGTCCCAGGATATCCCTGATAATTACCGATAATCGATAATCGAAACCTTGTTTTAATTTATCTATCACCGGTAAAGGCATTTTTCCGTGTCGTTGCTACGCAACAATGATAAAACAACAGGTCGTGAAAATCCTACTGTGGGTAAGCTGATAGCGTGTTTTTCTTATTTTTTGTTTGTTTGTGTGTTTATTTTTTTGCATGACGTGGTCTGTAAGTCTGCACTTAAATTTCTTAATTTTTTTTTCCATTAACTGCAAAGAATTTTATAAGACTTGAAAATTTACGTGGCTTTTTTTTTTGTTTGTTTGCTTTTTGCATGACAAATAAAATTATTATTTAATGTTTTTTTTAGGATAACTAGAAAGAAGTTTATATAAAATAATTTTATAAAAGAAACAGTAGATTCTCTAGAATTTAATGTGGAGTAACATATATCCTGACGTACGTTACTGCATGGAGACAAGCTTCCCTTCAGGCGATTCCATGGATTTCGATGACAGTAAAAATATAGAAGTGTGAAATATTTTTTGATCATTCAATCCCGGGCAACCTCCAGTCTTCCTGCTAATATATATATATATATATATATATATATATATATATATATATATATATATATATATAAAACCCACACTTTCATTTTACTATATGCATTTACTTACTTTTTTTCCTGAATTTGCAGATACCGGCCATCCTCTCCCCTTATATAATTTTTATTTTTTATTTTTATTCTTATCTTATTTTATTTTATTTTATATTTTATATTTCATTTTTTATTATATTTTTTCTATATATTTATTACTTATTTATTTTTATTTTCCTTTTAGTGCCGTTTAACAACTCTTGCTGACATTTTTTTAAGTGATGACTTGTACATTTCAGTTGACCTATATTATTTTGCCCTATATATTTTTTCGCGCCTTTAACATTTCCTGTCTGGGTCATTTTGACTTTTGTTTCCCTTTATTTTATATTTTATATTTAACTTTATCATTATTTTTTATTTTTTATTTTTATTCTTTTCTCTTCCCAGATCTTTCTTATTTATATTTATGTCTCGGTAGTAGGGTGAAAAGCACATCTTATTTTTCTTTTATTAATATTATTGGAATCTTTTCTTTTTTCCCCTTGTACACATTTTTGTGAATTATTCCATGGATTTCTGCCTTTGGATTATTATGGACCATCTTCTTCCATTTATGGGATCTCCTTGGATTTTACTTACTTTTGAAGTTTTGCATTTGGATTTTACCGTCACTGGATTTTTTTATCTTCCACCAGACTATCCATTCGTGTGCAATCACATTTTTCTTTACCATATTCCCTCTGCTTCACTTTTTTTGTTTTCAAGTAAGATCTTTGACTTACTTGTTGTTTCATCAAATACTTCTGCATGCAAAATCCAATCCCGCATTTTGCTAATCCCTATCCTCTGATGAGAAGGAAAGTATTTCTTCGAAACTCCGCGGATTAAGGACTATCCATTTATCTAGTGTTTCCTTTTCAGATTAAATATGTTTTTAACTCATTTCAAAGTGTTTTTTAACATATTTTATTAACTGTTTGCTCATATATATATATATATATATATATATATATATATATATATATATGTATATATATAATCATCCACATAGACTACTGTTTTGCTGCTTCACAGCTCATCCGTGCGGCTAAACAAGCAGGTACCTCAGGCCGAGATCGAAACCCTATCACCCAAACGACAGTCAGAGCTTTTAACCGTTATACTATACGGCTGCTCCTATGCGGTCGGTGAATTAACAATGTTTTTACATTGTCCAAATACCTAAGCTCAATTTGTTTACGCAAAAACAACGCTTCATACGCTGATGGTAATTTGTATATCACTTTCCAGATGCTCAAGCTAAGACAGGGAGCATTATAGTCATCCATATACAGTACTGTTTCGCTGTTTCACAGCTCATCAGTGCGACTAGACAAGCAGCAACCTAAAGCCAAGATCGAAACCTGATCGCCCAAACGACAATCGGAGCTCTATAAAGTGTGATGCCCTTATATATATATATATATATATATATATATATATATATATATATATATATATATATAGCTTAATGTCTGTGGGTGTATGTGCGTGTGTGTGTGTGTGTATGTCTGGTCACGAATAGGCTCCTATATGGTTGACTATTTTAAAAAAATGATTACATATAATGATAGAAGAAATGAGTATGTTTGATCCTGCAGAACGATGGTTCCTTAAAATTGTGGGGCTGCGTTCGTGCCGGGTTCACTAAGTATGAGAAATAGAAAAAATTAAAACTTAAAGAAAAACGTTTACAGGTGTTTTTGACATAGATGTACATAATAATACTTTGATAAGTATGTTTTAACTTAAATAGGGATGATATAATAAAATTGTGGGGGCTGCGTTTGCACCTGGCCCCAATAGAATGGAAATATGCACAAACTTTAATAAAGACTTTTCATATCTATCTGCGTAAATATACTTTGATAATTATGTTTTAGTTTGAGGAAATATGGTATAATAAAATTATGGGGTGTTCGTTCGCGCCTGACCTCCATAGAACGGAAATATGTCACAAAGTTTAACAAGGTTTTTAATATAGATCCAGAGAATATTGTGATAAGTGTTTCAGTGTGAACAGGTATGGTATAATAAATTATGGGGTTTTTCAATTTTATTTTTACTTTCATCATATTTTGCTTTTGTTTTGATTCCCCCAAATTCAAAGCTATCTCTTAACAACCTTTCCTTTTCATAACCTATCATACATTAATAAATCAGAGTCCATTTTCTGTAGGCTGTTTTTGAACCCAGTCAACGACGGGTATTTTTGCTAATATATATATATATATATATATATATATATATATATATATATATATATATATATATAAGGACCTCACGCTATATAAAAAGTGCTAGGGGAAATCAAATGAACACATCTCTAAGGAAATAGCAGAAACACTGGAGGAAGGCTTCCAATCTGTAGTGGGATGGGGACAAAAATGGTGGTCACATTCAATGCTGCCAAGACTAAACTTGTTTCCTTTAATAATTACAAGAAACTTTCTCTGCCATCAATAGCAATGGCCAAAAACTCATTACCTGAGAGTACTTATTTTAAACTCCTCGGCCTAACGTTCACGGGGAACATGAATTGGAACAGATACATTGAGAGCATTGCCAAGGCTGCTGCGAATAAGATGGGCCCACTAGGAAACTACTTACGCCTGAAAATATCCTGTACCTTTATGATGTCATCATTCGCCCATGTATGGGGTATGTTGTCACATTTGGGGGGGGTGCATTTGTTACTAGTCTCTCACTCCTGAACAGGGCTCAAAAGACAGTCGTCAACCTGATAGGTCTGAACTGTCATATATGCTTCAGTCCCTGTCCCATAGCCGAAATGCTGCACACCTGTCTGTTCTACAAGTATTTAATGGTGAATGGTCTGACGAACTACAAGCACTTGTACTCCCTCGACGTAAATACCCCTGAGAAACCCGACAAGCAAACAAATCCCACCCCTACACAGTAGAAATCCCTAGGTGTAAAGCCTTCTACTCCAATAGTTTCTCCCCAAGAACTGCTAGTCTTAGGAACTCCCTTTCAGGATCCTGCTTTCCCAACTGGACTGACATGCAGAAGTTCAAGTGTAATGTAAAAAGATACCTTGCTGCTCATCTCCGTTCATAATATCCCTGCAATTTACGCCCCCGATAGTAGCCCTCTACTTCAAAGTGGCACTGTGTCTTGTTTGGGGTGGAAATTGAATTTATATATATATATATATATATATATATATATATATATATATGTATGTATATATATGTATGTATATATGTATATGTATATATATGTATGTATATATATATGTATATATATATGTATGTATATATATATATATATATATATATATATATATATATATATATATATATATATATATATATATATATAAGCAACTCTCCCCGAAAATGATAAAATAAGCAGTAATAGCTTATCGTAACACTGCTTAGCTGAAATCTATTAACATTTAGGACAGGTGTCTCAATATTAGGGCGATATTTGTGAAATCGATAAAGGATGCGCCCGATAATGTGATATTTATTGAAATCTTGCATTTTCCCACTAAACCACTAAACGAATCATCTGTAAACGACACATGATCACAAAGAAAAAAAAAGCAATAAACTAAATTCATTTCCCCTTTTTTTAAACCTTAAATGAATTGATTTCATTAGCTAGGATTTATAGGAATGAATACAAAAATAAACTTCCCAGCTTTCACTCTACAGAGACAACATTCAACGCTTAATCATGTTTATCTGGTTCTATACGGCCATTTTTCTGAAAATATACTATATATATTTTTCTGAAAATATACTATATATATTTTTCTGAAAATATGCTATATATATTTTACTGAAAATATACGTATGCATATGTCAGTATTAGAGTGTATATATGTTTAATAATATTAGTAATAACAACGGCTATGACAACAGCATATTATTTTCATTGATTTTAATCTCAAGTATATATCCGACTCAGTTAGACACAATTAATCAACCGAGAACACCATTACGCTATATAAAGGCATATAAGATATCAAGGGATACACACTCGCGAGTCAAAACAATAAAAATAATATTCTGTTGTAATAACCCTAGTAATAACATAATAGAGATTTTGTTAATGGCTTAATTGATACCGTCGTAAACTATGTAATTAGCCAGACTGGGTTTTCATTCTAACAGATCACGCATTTTTACAAATTATAAAATATCACTGCTGATAATAAAAATGATGGGTCGGTATAGAAAAAGTCAGAAGGATGGTATGCCGTAAAATAGACAGATGAAATTAAAAATAGTTTAATCTTTTCTTTCTTCGTTGTTTTTTTCTCCCCCCATAAAATGTCATCAACAGCCTCACTTTACACGCAAACTATACGGTTGTCTTGCATGTATCGGTATCGTATCTCTACACATAAACTTTTAGTTGGGCGTTTTTTCAATTATTTTTTTTTTCGGTTTTGGAATATTTAAGATGTGTATGAGTGATAGTAGGAAGGCAGGCCCCAACCCCTGCCGCAAAGGAGGAAAAGAACCGGAAAAAACCTGATGCCTATGCTTTTATGACCACCGCTAAACCAGAAGTGACATTTTTTTTAAAATTAAGTTTATTTTAATGTACTAGTATTAATACTATTAAAAGAAAACGGTGCTCATTGTACTGTAGATATATAATAAGTTAGATAGGTATAGATAGCCTACATATATTTTAATTTTGAGTAAAACGATTCATAATTTTTAATTAAAAATCAGTTTCAAAAGGAAAACAAACAAAATCAATAGATTGTACGATCGTTTCGGAAACGATGTTTTTTTATCGAAAAAGACAATATGTCTTGAACAATAATTGATAAAAGATTTTCTTTAAACAAAGTCTCCTCATCAGAAAAAATATGGGGGGGGGGGTAAAGATAAAAATTTCAAGAAGGGAGTAACTCATACTGAAATATAATTACCGGCAGAAAAAACGCGAAACTCTCTCTCTCTCTCTCTCTCTCTCTCTCTATATATATATATATATATATATATATATATATATATATATATATATATATATATATATATTAGTCTTCACAAATCAATATAGATGTATATATATTAGTCTGCACTAATTAATATAGATGTATATTAAAAATAAAATTAGTATCCTTCTTAAAAGTTAGATTTAAAATTTAAAAAATTCTCACTAGAATTGTCAGCCAGGACTCGTGAAGTATTGTATTGAAGTTCTTGGTAAAATCCAGTTGTATCTTATACTGATTTGCAGGTTGATCCTTCAATCCACAGTGCCAGTGACACTAAAAGTTCAATTGGCAATGAGTTAGGACTTCTTCCCGGTCATGTTTGACAGAACTGGAGCATGCTAGAACCATGGATTAGATAAATAGTATCATTCGAAATTCTGTGCAGATGCATGTGTCCACAGAAAGATTCCGGAGACTGAAAATGCACACTTGAAGAAGGTCGAGGGATACATCGGCTGAAACTTTGTGTAACACTTAAGATGAGAACAGTAGTACGCAATATCCAAAGAATACGAAAAATGAGTCTCCTTCCATATACAACATAACGATTTGTTTCGGTTTGTGATTTAGTTCATAAATGGTTGCATATTACTTAACTTTAATAATCTAAATTATACGAAGTAGAGGAAACTGAGCAAAAACTCTTCAGTAGAAATAAAGGCTGAAGTCAAGAAAAGGTTTAGAAGTAAAATTTGTTCTCTTCCAAGTCAAAAAAAATGGTTAAGAACAGCACCTCCCTAGATTTGGCAGCAGAACTCTATCCTTGCACATATCTCATTTTTGTGTAGATAGCAGATTGTGTCAGTCATAGTGTTGGGACGATTTAACGGAATCGAGAATCGGAAAATTCAGAAATATTTGACGCATCGGAATCAGTATTGGAATCGGACAAATGTATGTCTTTTTTTTTATCTGATACTAAAAAGCAATTCTTTTGATGGTTTATTTGTTTCCCTTTCTTCTAAACTTTAATTTTCGGTTACTTGTGCTAATGATGAAATGATAAATATTTATTGATTTTAAATTATCAGCAAATATTTTTAGAACACCTCCCACATTTGCATCGTAAGTTTGTCAAGACTTGTGCATATTACATGGATTTGCACGGTAATCCTAGAATTAAAAAAAAAACTGTAAGACCCCAATCGGCGATTGTATCCGAATCGATATTCTATCGGAATTGGTAATTATATCGGAATTGGGAATTTAGAAAAGAATCTATAATTTGATTAAAATCGGTACAAATTCGTTCCAATCGTCCCATCAGTAGTCGGGAATGACGTACTTTCAACAATAAAAATGTCTCAACCATTTTTTTTTTCTAGAAACATTAGCAACAGATGTTGTACGAGTCTCCGATTACATATCTAGGTCAGTCCTAAGAGCTTAGCAAATATTTAGAAAAATCTTTAAACATGTTCTTCTAACTCTTTTTCGCTCCAAACCAGGCATATTACCTCTTTGACGGGATCGTATTAAACAAGGGACTGGGAAGCGTAAATGAAGGGTGTGAGATTTTGCTGCTTGTTAGATTGTATTGTAAGAAATCATCGATATCATATAATACGATTAAATGAATAAATAATGAATAAAATAATAATAAATGAGCATTAAATAAATCTAAAAATAATATTCAGCAATGAGTAAAAAATAATGAAAAATATATTTTGCATATGGCTTTTTTAACGAATAACTAAGACGACGTTTTTTGAAATATAAGCTTTCAAACTGCAAGAAGTGGGGCTTTATTGGGGTCTCTCCCTGATAATAACTCTACGAAATAGAAGTGAATTACTTCGATATATATATATGTGTGTGTGTGTGTGTTTGTTTGTGTGTGTGTGTGTTATGAAAATATGTATGGCAATTAAGCTACATACAATACTCTGTTTCATTATCGTGATAATTCATCAAGCTTCTCACGAGAATGAAACGCGGAATATTCCGTGTAGCTTAATTGCCATATATATTTTAATAACTATCTAGCGCTACCTATGTATTGAGCATTGTTGAAGTAAATACTGAAAAATTTACAAATAAAATTATATCCTCGTATATTAACTAATGTGATTAAATGAAGCAGTCATATATATATATATATATATATATATATATATATATATATATATATATATATATTAGCATCTCAGCCCGGCGTTGCCTGGATATTTGGATGTGTATGAGTGGTAGTAGGAAGGTAGGCTCCAACCCCTGCTGCAAAGGAAGAAAAGAACGGGGAAAAAACCTGACGTCTATGCTGTTATGACCACCGCCAAACCGGAAGTGATATTTTTTTTTAAATTAAGTCTAGACAATCGAAAGGAGAGGATGACTTTTAAAAATATCGACGAAAAAATGACCCTCCCCGTAGAAAAGTGCCCAGTTTAAGGTGAACATATAAATGTTTTTAGCCAATTTTTTGATATTTGTCGTCTGAACATCAAAACGCTACTGATCTTGAGAAAATCCGTTGCCTCTGTCGAAAAGATTGGCCAGATATGCAAACATACATACGTGCATTTATATATTGGTAACTAAAAATTTTCGACCCAAACCGATGAAAAAGTCTGCCCTATCTCTGAATACCCTTTATGTAAAATTTTAAATGTTTAGACCAGAAATTGTCTGATTAATTTGGTAGAGACCACAGAGGTCAATTTTTTAAAAACCTTGACCCCTATTATGACCCCTTAACATTTATTGTTTTGGGATCAAATCAAGTTATTTACTTAGATCCATGTCCAAGGAACATATATCTAACATTTTAAGTGTTTAGACCGAAAATTGTCGAAAGAGTTTGGTAGAGTTCTCAAAGGTCAAAGTTCAACACTTTGACCCCTTAACAGCCAAATTTCTGACCGAAAACCGATCACATTGATTTTTCCACATTTCAGTACCCTGAATCTGTAGACTAAAAATTGACAGAGTTATTTCGTAGGGAAATGTACACACAGAGACAAAGATACACAGATACACAGACAGACAGGCACTTTCACTTTTATAGATATATAGATAGATTACTTAATTTAATCACATAAATTAATATACGAAAATATAATTATATACTAGTAAAGATACCCGCGCTTTGCACGGGACTTTTCTGCACACATAAGTACGCAGTAGGGGCTGGAGCCTAGCTTCCTACTACCACTCATACACATCCAAATATCCGGGCAACGCCGGGCTGAGATGCTAGTATATATATATATATAATTTTTAGTTACCAATATATAAATGCACGTATGTATGTTTGCATATCTGGCCTATCTTTTCGACAGAGGCAACGGATTTTCTCAAGATCAGTAGCGTTTTAAAGTTCAGTAAGTGAATGTTTTAAAGTTCCAGTAAGTGGATGTTGTAAGAGGGAAGTAAATTTCAAATCGATGCTTGAATCTTATCTAACGCATTGAATACCGAAAACATACCACAATCAGATCATATCAGTTTTTCATCATATCCTTTTGTAGAACTTTTCATTTAAGAGCCTCGTGGTAAACTACATTTCTTCTTCTTTGATTTGGAGCCAGAATGTAGAGTTTTTTTCTGAATTTCCTGTCCTGATGGAGATGTAGAACATACTGTGGCTGAAGCAGTCTGATGTCAGTTCCACGCGAATGGTTTTAAACGTCTGACCATGTCTTTTATTTATGCTCATTGCAAAACACATCTTCACAGGAAACATTTCTAGATAGTACAATTACAACAACGTCCCAAAATTTCCCCCGGTCGCCGTCGATACCCCCCCCCGCCCCAATATAAACAAAATGTTTTTTTTTGGGGGGGGGGGTAAACGTGTGGATGCTTATGTTAGGTTAAATTATCATAGAAAAGTGATCCCCGACTTTATTGAAACTAACATTTCTTCAAAAAGTCCCAGGGTCCAGGAGTTCATACCATACAAATGGTAAATTTGCGACGGGTTTGATTATCAGATTTGGTGTCAGAAGAAAAAAAATCGGTGCTTTAATGCTTTAATGGTTCAATAGTTAATATCGGCATGTTACTTACGGAAAAACGGTTAATTCAACTATAAATACACCTGTTAAAAACTATACAATTTCTATAATTGAATAGCCACCTAAAAAAACGCTCGTCTAAGCTTACTGACGGCATTATTAGCGTCCTAACTTATAAAAAACTGAACGAATCTCTTAGTTTGTTAAAAAATAAACCGGTCCAGTTTTCGGGGGTGCTAAAAATGAACATCGCAGTTAAAGTTTTTTTTATGATATGAAGAAATTATTAGGTGGCCAGAATTTATATTGGACAGTGATCCCTCATTTTTTGAAAAAGTAATTTCTTCATACCATGTCCCAAATTTAAATGTGATATTCATTTTCAGCACCACAGTAGATGCGTTGCGAGCCTTTCTTTTATAGTTACTTCCATGGCAGGTGCTCGTCTGAACTCCAATCCCTGGTCTCTTCTCGCCGATCTTTTACGAAAACCCCCGTCTAGCTGAAACCACAGTCAAAAATTTTCACCACTCTTTATCTGTGCCAAAAACAAAACGTAGGTTCCATGAATGAAGATTCTTTCGTAGAAGTGCACGCCTGTGGAACTCGGTTCCGTCTGCCTGTTTCCCACCTGATTACAACTTGGATGTCTTCAAGTCTAACATAAACAAATTCCTAATGAACCGCCGCCTTAAGTAGACACTTTATCAAATCTCAACATTAACGTACTGTATACGAAATAACCCTTATACCCGAGTCGCTTCCGGGCCTTCATAAGTGATGGCCACCTTGTAATAAAAAAAAACACCGAAAACCAATAAAAGTCGTCATTTTAAAGTTTTTTGAGGAGTTGGAAAGAAACTTGACATTGACTAAAAAATCTTTGACATTATTTATCTAAAAAATATATGGTGCTAATGCAGAGAGTGATCCGCGCTATTTTTTAAATCGTATGTCCACGTTTAATTAAAGTTTTATGATATGTTTTTTTTATTCAATTGTAAGGTTAAAGTACAGAATAGGTAGAGAACACCCTCCCCTCCCCATGTTAAGAATGGCTTTTTAAATAATAACGTTATTATTTCAGCACGGATCACTCTCTGCATGAGTACCAAACACACATATATATATATATATATATATATATATATATATATATATATATATATATATATATATATCGCAAAAACAAAACAAAACAAAAAATATTGTTATAAAATTTTTTTGTTTACAGTTAATAAAACTTAAAATTTAAGGTAGTTTTTCTTTTCTTGTTATGCTTTCATCGGCGACGCTCGGCTTAATTTCCTCAACAACGCTTGGTTTACTCCGGCTGTTGTCGTCATGTTCCGGAGACAGTCGGGTGGACTCTGAGTTCACTCTCTGCATGTGTACCAAAAGGTTACTTAAAAATTAAGAATTAGCGAAAAAAAAATTACCTCCGATATAAAAATAGTAATTGGACTTAGTAAATATTTCGAAATGAAAACAAATCTATTATAGAAAGTATTTAATAACGTGCTCAAATAATTAAACAATCAGTTATTCCCCCTTGGTTTTCTGGTTTGAAATTTTAAAGATTTCAGATTTACGATAATAATAAGTAAATTTAAGTTAAATAAAATATAAATTGAAATGAAAATAAATTAAATAATTACATTTTAAATTATATTTTTAAATAGTACAGTATTAACGAGGCTATTATGTCGAATAAGTAATATAATCGAGCTAATTATTTAAAATGATTTAATTTAATGTGATATGCTATTAAGCATTACTCAATCGATGTATATGTTATGTGAAGAATCCTATATCTAGAAGTTACGCATAAAAATAAATGTCTCCTTTGACAGAAGCATCCTACAATTGGCATTAATATTTTTGACCAGGAGAGGTGTACACACACTATAGAGACTTTATATTTCTTTGATCATAGGGAGTTGTAAACACAGACAAACACACACGCTAATGCTATTACTTTATATATATGTATATATATATATATATATATATATAAACATTTTATATTTTTCTTCTTTTATTAAACCTAAAAATGTTCCAGATCATTTGGCATGATTCTGTATACACAGGGTGACCAAAAAAAAAAAAAAAAAAAGCTAAATGGCGGCTATCTAAAACATATGCTGTAGAACGGAGAAAAAAGACCAAAGACCCTTGTGTTTTGATGTGATGTTTGTAATATCATAAACTAGTTATGACCGAAGTTTCATTTCATTCGGACAAAACACAAGGAAACAAGGCCTAATAATGGAGCCCGTTTGTGGGGGGGGCTCACACTGTATATATCTATAATATAAAGCTGAACGTCAGTGTGTGTGTATGTGTGTGTGTGTGTGTGTCTGTGTCTGTGTCTGTGTCTGTGTGTGTGTTCGTTCGCGCCTGATCTCCATAGAATGGAACTATGTCACTAAGTTTTACAAGGTTTTTTAAAAGGGGTGAGGGTCCACAATAACACCTTAATTCTAATTTTAATTCACGTTAGCTTTTATTTATTTTTTAGTTGAATCAAATTGTGTCGAATAAATTCACCTCATGAAGTCACGTTCTTATTAAAGTGAAAGCCCCCCCTCAGAAAAAAGAAAGTCGGAACTTTAGACAATTCTCGACACAAATTGTGCATAACTCTGTTTTTTTTCCTTCTCCACTTGCAAATGGCACTCTTTCGAAAACAGACAAATAGATAAATAATAAAAAATAAGAGCGTTACTTGTTAGCGAGGCAAAAGAAGGAAAATATCCTGCTACACTTGATTACGTGTCTTTTTAAAAACATTTACATAACCTTTTCATTTTTATTTATATATCTGTTTAAGCTTTTTTTTGGTCAGTGTACTAGAAGGAATTCAGTTGATTACAACCCTTTCTGCGTGTTCTTTACATTACAATAGTACAACTCTGAATCCGACGGCGCAATACTATACCGTTCAGTACTGTAAAACTGAAACGAAGCTGTTCTGCTTGAAAAGGGCGCCATTTTCTTCTTATTCATATTTATATCGATGCTTTGCTTTAGAAAACTAAAGTAATTACGTGTTTACTTTTTAATGTCCCATTTTGCTGTTTCGGATTATTTTACTAAAGTAAGTAAAGCTTCATTATTTTTCAAAACTGTTTTTGTCTCTTTGTTTTTCGATATTTAGTCAATATTATTTAGGAGAAAAGCCAACAAACGACTACCCGAAAAAATAAATATACAAGAAATAAATATTACCATAGTCAATAATATTCAGTTCATGTTTTTAAATTATTTTTAATACTCTTTACTTGAAATAATTTCAACCGACATTAAAACGAAATTTGAGGCGATTAACTGAATTTTTATATAAACTATACATGCATTAATCGAATATTGCTCAAGCACAAAATAACGGAAAACATTAAAATATGTTTATAAATATCCCTTACGTTGACGGAACTCTCTTAAATTGTTAACACAGAATGCTCAGGTGCCCCTCCTTCAAATTGAAAACGGGCTCTCCATTTCAAAGTCGCTTCCATTTTGATTGTTTTTAAACCGGTTCGTGAATTAAAAAAAATAATAATTTTACAAACTACTTAAAAATACAAAACAATGAACTTTTCTATCATAAAAGTAACTTTTATTGACTATGGCAACATTTATATTATTATGTATATAAATTTATATTATTATATATATAACATTTTCTCTTTGTAAGAAAACATCATTTTGTTGGTCACTCTTGGCTACGAATGGAAGCAAAGTTGATATAAAAAAATATTTTCGCGAAAATTATCTTTACTTTCATTATATTTTGCTTAGTGTAAAATTTTCGCGTATCAAAACCTATCTCTTTACAACCCTCTCCTTTTCATAACCTATCATACTTTCAACACAGTCAACGATGAGGACTTCTGTTAGTATATATATATATATATATATATATATATATATATATATATATATATATATATATATATATATATATACGAGCCAACGGTTAATAAAACATGTTAAAAACACTTTGAAATGAGTTAAAAATATATTTAATCTGAAATGGAAACACTAGATAAGTGGATAGTCCTTAATCAGCGGAGTTTCGAGGAAATGCTTTCCTTCTCATCAGAGGGTAGGAATTAGCAAACTGCGGGATCGGATTTTGCATGCAAAAGTATTTAATGAAACAACAAGTAAGTCAAATATCTTACTTGATAACAAAAAGTGAAGCAGGGGTAATATCGTGAAGAAAAATGTGATTACACCTGAATGGATAGTCTGGTGGAAGATAAATAATCTAGTGACGGTAAAATCCAAATATATAACTTCAAGAAAGTTAATTGAATTTCCATTTGCACAAGTAAAATCCAATTTAATTGTAATTTTTATTGTATATATATATATATATATATATATATATATATATATATATATATATATATATATATATATATATATATATAACTACGGAGTAAAAGATACAATATTTCAACTTTGGCTTTTCTTACTTTAACGAAATTTTTTAAAGTCATGCAAAGGATTATATTAAGATAATCAGATTTATCAACATGTACATCGAGGAGGCACATGTGCTACGAGTTCATCAGAGCACATTTTATTAAAGGACTTGTAAAACATTGCGTCGATGGGCCAGTGGTTGAGGCTTAGTCGGTAGTGCAGAAACTATTAGATTTGAATTCGTGTTGAGAATGGTTGTAAAGAGGCGGTGTGAATAACATGCGTACATACTCTATTCGTTTGAAGAGCAGTTGGGACTGTTTTGTAATCTTCTCTAAAAGTGAAACTAATTAAGAGTCACCACTTGAGATACGGCAAAAATACTCCATGAGTGGACGAATTGTTGCTTTGTAAATATATAGGATACACTCTGATATGAGTCATTTTCTAGCATAGTAGAGGGAGCCCATCTTCTTCGCAACCGCCTTGTATTTAATATATGTTGCTTGTTGATGTTTAACAGTGGAATTTTTACGATGAGCACTCGGGTATATTATCATGTGTCATGTGTGAGTTAGCATCGTTTGTAAAGTCCGTTTTTTTTCATCAAACGCAATGAGGATAACGATTTAATAAAATGGATACATTTGACTGATTATTCCGATGATTTTGCATGATATTATCTTCGCATTGAGCACAAACGAATAGAGTATGTACGCATGTTATTCACACCGCCTCTTTACAACCATTCTCAACACGAATTCAGATATATTGTATATTGACAAAGTTAGTCTCCGACGTAATAAAGAACAACTTCGCCGTTTTTCTTTTCACAACACAGCCACAACCACCCTATTCGGACCTCGATTGTAAAGAGGAATATCGTGTTGCACGCTTGATTTCAGATCGTACAAGGCGTCACCGTTTGTGAATAAGCACTGTAAACGAAAGAGTTTATTCACGTTACTGTGCTGAAGACTGTACACTTGTTTTTTTTTTTTGTTTTTTTTTTTTTTTATATATATCTCCACTCCTTCCATTCTTATTCGAAAAAACAAACAAACGTAGTGATTTGGAAGGCAGAGGGAGAGATTGTGTCGATATTTACAGTCCGAGGGGAGGGACACCACTCCCACGTTGCTGGCTACGCTTAGCAGCTGTTTAACAAAAACCATAAAGCAGACAAAAGTTAAAAAAAATAAATAAATAAATAAAAAAAACCCTTCAAATTAAATGAACATATAAAATAAATGATAATTTTATTGGATCGTTTCATGGTTGTATTATTGACTGAGGAATAGCATAAGAGTTGAACTTTATATAGCTATAACTCTTGGTCAGTCTTTCTAATTAATTACGCATGCGCAAATCGAGAATTTAAAGTTCCTATTTAAAAAAATAATAATACGATATAATTTTTCAATCCAATCGATTGATTGCCTGCTCTAGTTGGGGGTCCATCATCATCAATTAGTGCTCACTACATTGTAATCTATATTGTACTAGGGAGAACCTACAGTATATTTTATATAATTATCTTTTTATATAATGGATTGAATTGAGGTATAAGATGACAAAGTCAAGTATCATGGTTCAATTTTGTTCTAAATATAAACATTAATGTCGAACGTTCCCCTGTGATATCAAAGAATCTCCTATTGATTTTATATGCTAGTCCTTGATGCTTGTGTGCTGATTATGGCTTGCATTTTAAGTTTAAAATGTAAAAGCCAATTATCATGGTACAGTTGTGCTCTAAGCAGGAACATTAATTTTAAACGCGCTCCTGTTATATCAAAGAAATTATCGTTGTTTTTATATATTGGACTTTTTGGCTTATGTGGTAATAAAACTTCTTTAATGCACGTGTGATGTTAGACTGAATCATGTGCGAACTTGGTCAAAATCGCCTGTTCTTTTATTCATCGGATTTTTTTCCATTCTTGATTATTGATATTGTTGAAGACACTCCGATAAAAAACATATCTAAGAACCCTGCCAGATACATAAAGTACATTTGTGTAAAATTTCATAAAAATCGATCTAGCCTTTTAGACCACACCAACACACACACACACACACACACACACACACACATATAACTTTCAGAATGCGAAAGAATATATAATTGTTTCCACAGCCAAACAACGTCGCAGTTCACAAGAGCCACGATAGTAAACAAACTGAAAGTCCAAGACTCGAGTTTCGCCCTTATTTGGGCTCATCAGTTAGAGACATCCGAAGTTAAGATTCGAACCCCGAGGATCTTTCATACGAGCTCTCTACCAACTGAGCAAACGCGCCACACACACAAGAAAGTCTATTAACTGACACAGATCAAGCAAACCGCGGTGAAATCCGACAGTGGAAAGAACCTGCTTCGTCTCGAACAAGGGACGTCATGATTACGGCCAACTATAACCCAAGCTGTTGTCTTACAAGTGGGAATTTTTATACTCACTTTGGATGTTATCATGACGAGCTTACCAAGCGAGCAATAAGCAATAGAACTTTCAGAATATGAGAGAATATATAATTATTTCCACAGCCAAACAACGTCGAAGCTCACAAAAGCCATGACAGCCAAAAACTGGAAGCCAAGGACTCGAGTTTCTCCCTCATCAGGGCTCATCAGTTAGAACCATCTGAACTTGGGATTCGAAACCGGAGCATCTTGCTCTCTAACAACTGAGCAAACGCGCCACACACCAGAAAGTGTATTAACTAACACAGATCAAGCGAACTGCAGCGAAATTCGACAGTGGAAATTGGTGAAAACTTTTAAACCAGCTTGATATATAAATATATATATATATATATATATATATATATATATATATATATATATATATATCCCTCATGTATGGAGCAACACTCACACATCAGGCTAACGATACACCAGAAATATACATAGGCATGACGAAAGGGACGTTTAAGCAGAGATTTTACATGCATAACAGTTCCTTAAGGACAAAAACAAGGATAAGGGCAACACTAGCCGTCCGAGTATGGGTGCTAAAAGACAACGGAACACCTTTCAGCATTAAATGGAGGATCATAGAGAGAAGACCAGCATACTCACAAACCTCAAAACGGTGCCAACTTTGTGATGCGGAGAAATACCAGATTATAAAGACTATTAATGACTCTTAAAATACCTGTTTGAACGTACGCAGTGAGACCCTCAAGGCCTGTTTACATAGGAGACAAGCGCTCCTAATAAACTGGGAGACCGAACAATGAACGAAGACCCCACCTAAAGGAATTTCTTCAAGAATATTCTAGATGCTGTCAACTTATCGCATAAATTAGTAAAGTGAAAATGGACATTTAGACAATTATAAGAATAAGTATAAAAATTAAGTATAAAAATGAAGAAAATATGGCTACCTTAAAGAATACAATACACATATATAAAAGACATAGAAATCAAATAGCTTGCATACCTCCCTCAACTATTTAAAGTAAAATAAAATAAAAAAAGGTTAAAAATAAATAAGAAAGATTAATTACCTCCCTTGGACAAACTTAAACATGAATTATCTCCCCTTAACTGAAACCAAGAAGAAAATCAATAAGATAAATTATCTCCCTTGCACCAGCTAAAATTAACAAAAGGCAGACCGGAACCCATGCAAAAACAAGACAGTACATATTTACTAAAATGCATTACATAAAAAATTAGAAATTTCATATTAGAATAAAATAAAATATACAGAGATAGGAATAAGCTCTAGTTAAATAAAAATGGACATCATTA
Source organism: Euprymna scolopes (assembly GCF_053919585.1). Taxonomy (NCBI): domain Eukaryota; kingdom Metazoa; phylum Mollusca; class Cephalopoda; order Sepiida; family Sepiolidae; genus Euprymna; species Euprymna scolopes. Next base: position 42,676,989 of record NC_136505.1, read on the forward strand.
TAAAAAAATAAATGCAAGCATTAAAATTTTTTTCCTCAGACAGAAACAACATTGCTGATTAGAGCCTAACATCATTAACGTTTTACCATTAACTGGTCCCCTTTATGTTGGGCTTGGAACCGATGGTACCGATGTTTTTCTGAACTGCTGTACAATTAAATATATATATATATATATATATATATATATATATATATATATATATATATACATATACATATATATATATATATATATATATATATATATATATATCAGATCTGTTTAAAAGTTTTTGCCGATTAGTAGAAGGGACATTTTAATCATTATTTTATTTTATGCATATTGGCATTACTTACCATGATTATTTTATAATTGTTTGTTTGTTTTTAGTTTATTAAAGCACTGTTTAACTTCGGTGATCTGGCGAGAACCGGTGTGTCAACGTGATTATGCCGTATATCTGATCACCGAAGTTAAGCAATGCTGAGCCTGACTAGTACCAGATGGATTACCATTTGGGAAAGCGAGGCGATGTATGTACCGCAACGTAAAATACGAGGTTGAGAAACTGGCGCGGTCTATCGTTCTCTCGGGGATAGATGGGCCTCTCTAAAGCCGTGGTAGGTTACCCATCTAATGATGGTGTCACAATAAAAAAATATGTTCGATACCCCTGGCGAAGCATCAAATATTCAGCTACGGGCAAAAGTTGAATTACACGACAAACTCATGTAGTGAGTTCAATCCTGGCTGTGGCCCCATGTTACGTTATGTGATGTTAACTCACGGTTTATATTTTATGCAACATTCTAACCTGTGTTAATCCGAAAACGACCTTTAATCAACAGAAAAGGGGCCATCTTCCATTGTGATAATGCTCATTCCCACAGTGAGCTAGTGTCTAACAATCTCCTAGATGAATTTCGTCAGGAAATCTTGCCCCATTCTAAATATTATTTTGGGCTAACTCCTTCGGATCATAAATTATTTCGAGAATTACATCACCATTTAGATGAACATAGTTTAACATCACGAAATTGTATTAAATATGAGTTAGATTCATAATTCACACCAAAAATTGAAGAATTTTATAAGTGAGGCATTTATAAGCCCAATGACAGATGGAACCAAATTATGGATGCAAAGGTCGTTATTGCTATGAATAAAGATTTTCAAAAACAATTTTTCATTTTCAAGATGAACTTTGAATCCGTATAAACTTTTGCACCGACCTGATATAAATGCAGTTCTGTGCTCTAGCATTAAAAATATTTCAATGCAAATTTGTTTTTTTTTTTTTTTCACATCCGTGGGAAAAAATACGTGTTTTGAATTATCGACAGTCTCTCACTGTAAAGAGATCTTGTTTTGTGTCAGCGGCAGGTCAGCCTGATCCAGATTACCGAATTAAAAGCAGAAGTAAATGCTGTTGGCCAGGTGTCAATTTCATATAATACCATGTAACAGGATATAAATTACTGGTCATGATTCTTTTAATGGACATGTATTCATTCTAAGTACGACGGGACGTCAAAGCCAACAACAATCAATCTATTTATCATATTTGCAACCAACTTATGAATAGATTTTCATCAGTCTATAATAAAAGTATTGTTGTACTATATGTCTCTCTGTAACGATTTATCTATTTATCGCTCACGTATGTATAATCATGTTCGATACACTTCTATGAAGTTCGCGCTGTTAAATAAATATATACACACGAGCTTATCCCAGCCTTTGGAGAATCAAACACCGAGACGGTCTCATAACAAAACCGTTTTTTTTATTTAATTATCATTGTGTCTGCAATGGTTTTCGGACGTATCGAGGAAGGGTCGAAGGTAAGGTTGGGGTTGATGAGCTAATTACGTAACGATTGTGCTTCTCTCGCCGTCTCTCATTCTGTTTTTTTGTTCGTCACACCTTTCGCTTTTATTGACAAATTCTTTCGTTGTTCCCTCAGAGGTCAACATATGTGTCAAAATCCGACATCGTATTTGCTGCGTTTCGTCAGAGGTCAATATATGCGTCAAAGTTCGATATGGTATTTTCTTTGTTCTTTGTTAACCTGGAATTTTTCTATGTGCACAATCTCCAAGTTACTTTATCCCACGTACTTTTGTACTAGGTGAAAGTCACCTTCTATGTCGTGCGAAAAATTAGAACTGTAATTCGTTTTATGTTTTGTCATTCATATTGTGACTTGGAACGTAAATAGTTATACTTTGGGGTCGTGTTTAACAGGGGGCCGTTTGGGAGTTGAACAGCAAGATATCTGTTTGCATTACATTTGCATGATAGTATAGACAGAGGAGCAAGAAACAAGGAAGGAATTCCTATGTCTAGCAATCCAAGTTAAGAAACTATTAGAGTAGAAGGTTTTCCGGGACATCAACACAGAAGGGGTAATATTTTACTGCTTGTCGTGTTAGTCGGGATTATGTACTTCGAAAGGGCACAGTGCTATGAAATCATGAAAAAACACGTCATTAAGGTACTTGTAAAACACAAAAAAAAACAACATTGCCGTGATTGATGTTGGTGTTTGGTCGGTATTTCGGCACTTATAAAACGTGAGACTTTTTTTTAAACCCTTTCATTTCATTGTCGCGGCCTTCAGTTTTTTATAAACAAGTGAAGCAAGATTGCGCAATCTCAATCCGACTCCAATCTGGTCCAAGCTTATTAGGCTTCTATTATAAAGAAAACTCTTATACAACCGCAAGGAGCACTGTGATAAAGAGAGAAACACTTGTAATATTTTCAAGTTTAAAATCTCTTATCAAATTTTTAGAGTCTAGTCTAGACTGCTGCTCCTTCTATTGCTAAGACATAACAGACAGGTTTGTACCATTTAAAAGACTATTTAAAGAGTAGTTATTGTTTCTTAACATCAGTTATCCCACATCAAACGGTGTTTAAAAAAGAGTTCGTTATGTTGTTGTAATATGAGTTTATTTTACCTCACAGCTCCGTATTTAAAATAAATCCTTAAAATATGAAATAATAATGGAGTAACACCAAGATTAAAATTTTTGGTGCACGGGGTTCGCTGGCTGCACGCCTTCAATGGTAAAAGTTACTAAAAAGTATAATGTACGTATGTTACTCATCATGTCGCTGAGAGTATGGTATCTTGTACATCTATATGGTCACCATTCGCTCATGTATGGAGTATTGCTGTCACATTTGGGCTGGTGCAGTTGCTACTTGGACAGCGTTCAAAAGAGAGTCGCCAACCTGATAGGTCGTGAACTGTCATCTAGGCTTCAGCCTCTGGCCCATCGACGAAATTTTGCACTCCTCTGTATTTTAACAGTGAATGCTCTGACGAATTACAAGCACTTGTACCCCCTCAACATGGATACTCCCAACAAAACTGACAAGCAGCAAAATCCCACCCTTTCACAGTAGATGTCCCTAGGTGTAAGGGTGCCTTCTACTCCAAGAGTTTCTTCCCCAGAACTGCTAGACTTTGGAACTCCCTTGCGGGATTCTGCTCTCCCAGCTGTACTGACATGCAGAAGTTCAAGTGTAATCTGAACAGACATCTTGCTACTAATCTCCTTTCATAATACCTCTGAAACTTATGACCTTGATAGTAGCCCTCCACTTAAAAATGACACTCTGCCTTGTTTGAGGTGAAAATTGAATATATACATGTATATATATATATATATATATATATATATATATATATATATATGATTGATATGTAGTTTGCTTGAAGCATTGTGTGGGATAGGTATGTAGTAGAGGTTTAGAAGGCTGTCACAATGCGAGGAATGAAATATAGTCGTTGTTGGTAAGAGAAGACGAGAACAAGTGGCGATTTACAAATCAATAAGTACATAGATATATTTCATATACACATATATTTATTCAGTTGTATTGGTAAAATGTCTTACTTGTTATGTCTGCGACAATATCCATTATTAATTTCGGGAAAAATCCCTTTTAAAATGGTGGACGTAACAGAGCGATTCAAAGCAATATATATATATATATATATATATATATGTGTGTGTGTGTGTGTGTGTGTGTGTGTATAAATATATACATACTTACATATATATATATATATATATATATATATATATATATATATAAATCGTCCATCCTAGAAGAGTGGAATGCGCCACACTGAAATTCCTTTAAATTTGTTGCCATATTTCCAGTGAACACAGCCTAGAAAGTAATCGCACACACATACACAAAAGGGAACTTTGAAACAGATTTTCTGGCACATTTGTCTGCTTCTTATCCAATAATTATAAAACATCTCAATAAACTATAATCTTTCAATCAAAGTAATATATTTTGTTAGTTAAGTTATATCTTCTTGCGGTCATTTCTAAATACTTTTTATTGGGTCAGATCTTGCTAACTGGTGGCGCATTCCCAACAGTCATGTTTCCTTACTCATCTTTTTGATCCATCAATTTAACTACATTGAATGAATTGAGAATGGTGTTGGCTACGTGCACATCAAATGTTAGCGCTGTTCTTGGCACTTGTCTGAAGCCAGGAGAGGCGCTACATATACTTACCTAACTTCATACAAACAGATGTATTCTATTATTGAAAATATATTTTTTTATTAAATCTATTTTTGATATATTATTTAATTGGAATTCATTATTGAGATGAGTATTATTTATTAATTTATTTATTGCGGACTATTATCCTCATCTTTCTTAGTTGGTGCGTCAAGACGTTTCGGCCAACTATTTCTCAGTTCTTCGTCAGGTGGTAACCGCAACGCTATAGGAACTCCGAATCTCCAAACTGCATTCTCGGCAATTACTGCCTTCCATATTTGTTGTCATCTCACAACATTTTTGCAAGTAGGCCTCTGACCGGATTTGGGTAGGATTGAAACCGCTATCTTTAAATAATGCCTACCTGGAACCGTAGAGATTCCACGTCTCTATCCACTGCGCCAAGGGCGATCAAGGTTGGATTTTTTGGTCTTATAAATCCATGTTTATTTATTATCTGATCTTCCATGGCGGTGTTCGTACCGAATGGTATATTTATATATATATATTATTTAATTGGAATTCATTTTTGAGATGAGCATTATTTATAAATGTATTTTCGAAGGCCAGAGGAATAGTTGGCCGAAACGTCGTGAAGCAGCAACTAAACCGATAAGAATAATAGTCCGCAATAAATAAATTAATCTCTTTCATTGAAACAATTATTAGGCATCAGATTTGAAAAAAATAATGTAATAGTCGTCATCGCAACGGAACGACTGGTTTTACGATAATCACATCGTGTATCCTCGTGCGTATCGCTTATATACAAAGAATTGAGATGAGACATCGTTTTAGAAAGGTTAAGAATGCAGTTGGTAACATTTAAAATGTAGCTTATAATTATAACATATCGAATATGTTGATTACAAATGAACAGTAACTATGAGCTCCTCGCCGTCTGGCACTGAAGAAAATCGATAATGAGGAGCCGATGATTCACGAAACCGGATGTATTGATTACTTTTGCTTCTCCGACAAAGAACATCAAAAACAAACGAAGAATTGCAGCGTTGAGGTCATCCCTTTCACCAACTCACGAAGATGACGCGTTTCTCAAAATAAGTACGGACATTTAAAATCAATCCTCCCCTTAAGAAAACGGATTATTTACATAAGAATACAGACACCCAGTGTTCCTATTTACTTGCCTTCCCGCGAGGGCAGAGTTAGACACAGAGTCGGTTTTTAATGTGGGAAAAGTCCAGCTCCCCCAAAAAAGAACAATCTGGATAATAACAAAAAATAAACATTTTCTCAGTCATGAAAGATTTCTCCTGCACTGACCGAGGACAGAAAAGTTGAAGTCTAGCATCAGAGCAGATACTACACTGTGATCTTAGCTCGAAGGACTTCAGAAGAACGTGACTTTTTTTAAATTTTTTTTGTTTGTTTTTTACTTATAAGAAACAAAAGCGTAAAAGATGGAGTACATACAAGTGTTGTTTTTATTAGCTAAATATGTTACTTACTAAATATGTTTTCATTAATAAATTAAATATGTTACCCTATTATGCTACGCAACCAAAAGGTCCGGGTTTTTTTCTGATGGTTATACAAATTTTAAATAATAAAAAAAAAATACAAAGCAAACACCGGAAACGGTAAATGCAGACTGTGTGGACAAGGAGACGAAACGATGAAACATTTTATCGCTGTGAAAAGGTGTTAGAAATAGGCTCTAGATGTGTGACATTACGGGCAAATGTCTCAAGGCCCATAATATCATTCAGGTTATTAATTTTCCAACGAGCTTTCATTCGTTAATTTCTGATTAATAGCTGCTGAGATTTAGAAATCATAAAATTGGAAAAAAGGTAGTATACCTATCTATATATTTATGTCTGTCTGTCTGTCTGTCTGTCTGTCTCTCTCTCTCTCTCTCTCTCTCTCTATATATATATATATATATATATATATATATATATATATATATATATGCTTGTAACCAAATTCAATATTGGAATGCTCATATCTTTTGTTCTATGAGACGAAACTACATACAAATTTGCAGGCGTTTTGAAGATTCTAATACTATTCTATAGTAAAAATTTTATGACAATTGGTAAAAAGAACCTATATTTTCTAATCAATAAAATATGTTCAAATTTGCCCACACTTGTATGCATAATATTCTGCAGGCCATTCAGTTTCGCTGCGTCAATTGTCTCCCCTGTGACCTTGCCAGACCACTAATATATATATATATATATATATATATATATATATATATATATATATACAGAGAGAGAGAGAGAGACAGACAGACAGACAGACGGACAGACAGAAAGAATACGTTCATGCATACTAGGAATCTAGATAAATACCGATAGAAAAAGTTAAAAACAGGAGAGAGAGGATGATATAAAGTTGTAAATTGCTGAAAGAGCAGACGATTGGTGGGGGGAGGGCACGCTGTTATTATAAACGCCTGAGTCATTAGAATTGTACGTACGCCGGTCGTTCGTTCTGTTCCAATAGATAGTCATCTCATTTCAATGTCGTATGAGTCAACGACTGTCAGAAGCGCACTTCGCTTTCTTATCATTTAACAGCGTTTCAAGCCAAAATCGCGGCATCGTTCTCAAAAACAAGGTTGATCGTGTAATTGATGTGTAATCATCTCAACGTTTCCGAAATACTATGATCGTTTTCGATCACGTAATGAATATTTTTTGCACGAAAAATTTTTAATGGACACGAAAACGTATCTAGTGACTTCCACCCGATGACAGGGACATGCCGGTGACAAACTGATTAACGAAACGAATTTACAACTTTGGAGTGTAAAGTTAGAATCCAGTAAGTTCTACAGAAACACGTTCTCTTTCAATTAGGGACGTTGGCAATTTTCACGTGGCCCCTCTCGTGAATGGCACATGCATTTACAGAAAGAATTTAATCTTTAAAAATAATAACAATTTAAATATCAGTTATAATCTTCTGATTCGTTTTAAACCAATGAATGACGTTGGAAAACAAAATATTAAGCAACACACAATTACATTAAGAACATTGGCATGACCGCTGCGAAGAAGGTAGGTGGTATTTATTTGCTCCCCCACCGAAAAAATTAGGCACAAGGCCGATTTTTAATGTGAGGAGTGAAGGGGAAATGGGGACCAACTATCCGGGGAGTAGGGGAGCTTGATAGTGACAATTGGTATGAAGGGTTGCCCCTACAAAGTCTTATATGTGGGGTTACCGCCATATATGGTATTTGCTTGCAGTATCTGCCTGAACAGATACTACACTTTGATCTTGGCTCGAAGGCCACAAAGGTGTGTTCCCCCGCGAGGGAGGCGGGTGATATTTATTTGCTCCCCCACTGAGCAAATTAGGCACAAGGCTAATTTTTTATGTGAGGAATGAAGGGGAAATGGGGACAAACTCCACGGGGAGAAGGGGAGCTGGATAGTGACAATTGGTATGAAAGGTCGCCCCTACATTGACCAAGGTCTTATATGTGGGGTTACCGCCATATATGGTATTTGCTTGCAGTATCTGCCGGAACAGATACTACACTTTGATCTTAGCTTGAAGGCCACAAAGGTGCCCGCGCGAGGGAGGCGAGTGATATGTATTTGCGCCCCCACCGAGCAAATTATGCACAAGGTCGATTTTTAATGTGAGGAGTGAAGGGGAGGGGGACGGGAAAAGGGAACAGCTCCTGAGAGGTGGGAAACGGGAGCTGGATACTAATTTGCCAGCTGGTCCCTGTGGGGTTGCCCCTACATGGACCAGAAGATTGCCAAAATGGCAATGGTCTTTGCTTGCAGCATCTGCCGGAACAGATACTACACTTTGATCTTGGCCGAAAGGCAACAAAGGTGCCCCGCGAGGGAGGCGGGTTCGGTATTTATTTGCTCCCCCACCGAGCAAATTAGGTACAAGGCTGATTTTTAATGTGAGAAGTGAAGGGGAAATGGGGACCAACTCCCCGGGGAGTAGGGGAGCTGGATAGTGACAATTGCTATGAAGGGTTGCCCCTACATTGACCAAAGTCTTATATGTGGGGTTTCCCCCACATATGTTCTTTGCTTGCAGTATCTGCCGGAACGGATACTACACTTTGATCTTGGCCCGAAGGCAACAAAGGTGCCCCCGCGAGGGAGGCGGGTTCGGTATTTATTTGCTCCCCCACTGAGCAAATTAGGTACAAGGCCGATTTTTAATGTGAGGAGTGAAGGTGAAATGGGGACAAACTCCCCGGGGAGTAGGGGGGCTGGAGAGTGACAATTGCTATGAAGGGTTGCCCCTACATTGACCAAGGTCTTATATGTGGGGTTTACCCCACATATGGTCTTTGCTTGCAGTATCTGTTCTGGCAGATACTACACTTTGATCTTGGCTTGAAGGCAACAAAGGTGCCCTCCTGAGGGGGGTGGGTTCTCTCTTTACCGTGCTAGAAAGCTACTAACGCTCGAAAGTATACTGTACCTCTATAAGACCACTATACGCCCATGTATGGAGTATTATTGTCATATTTGGGCTAGTGCATCTGCTACTAGTCTCTCGCTCCTAGACAAGGTTCAAAAGAAATTTGCCAACCTGATAGGCCGTAAACTGTCATCTAAGCATCAGCCTTTGTCCCATCGACGAAATTTAGCATCTCTCTGCCTGTTCTACAAGTACTTTAACAGAGAATGCTCCGACGAACTGCAAGCGCTGGTACACCCTCGACGTAAATACCCCCGACAAACCCGACAAGCAGCTAAGTCCCACCCCTGCACAGTACATATCCCTAGATAAAAGAGAGCCTTCTACACCAGTAGTTTATTCCCTAGAACTGCTAGACTTTGGAATTCCCTTCCGGCTTCCTGCTTCCCCAACTGTACTGACATGCAAAAATTCGAGTGTAACGTGAACCGACATCTTGCTGCTCAACGCCATACATAGTACCCCCGTAGATTATGTAATTGATAGTAGCTGCCTACATCAAATTGGCACTGTGCCTTGTTTAGGGTGAAAATGTAATTTAAAAAAAAACAAAAAAAAAATAACGCTAATTTTGTGTTCCAAACGAATTGGTCGTTAAAAGTAACGTACTCTTTCGGTACTCTGAAATTGACCTAATGTTTACGATTCCAACTTATATCATCTGACGGTTTATTTATTATTATTATTTTTTTACAGCATATCAACCATTTTCGGGTTTTTACTACTAAAATTAAGGCATTTTTGGTTAACTTTTGTATGTTTAAAAGGTACAATACTTTACATATTTGCAGAAGACACTGCTTAGATTGCTTCGTGAATATTTTTCATAGTAATTGTCTGTAAAGACATTGATGATATCCTAGTAGGCACACATTTTTCAGGGCAGTAATTATATCAAATAAGAGTAGACTCTGAATTATTTAAAGTTTCCGAATGGGGGATATGTTGTTAACGACACACAGTAACAATTTCGAATTTCTCGAAAAAAACGCGACTGTTTTTGCAGAACTGATTCAATGTTTAGACGATAGAAGTCTGTCTCTGATTATAAGAGACGCATTGGATGATGGGAGGAAAGCATTGAACATATTACGAGAACATTATCATCACCATTAATAGTGCTCAACAAACAAATAACAACAGCATGACTTCCGGTGTGTATTGTAATATTACAGGCAGAAGCTGAACCCAAAAGTCAGCGGTAGAACATGATAACAACACGAGGACAACAGATCTAATCGGAGGACGTGGCAGCGAGTTTGTATGGAATCTTTTCCGGATGATCCCGAGTGAACACTGGGTTGTCTTTGATGCCGCACTATCTTGTTGGACCCTTATATCATCCGGATATTAACTGAACAAATTAGGATATTAAAACATTTGGAGGAGTTCAGAATGATAGTCGCTGTCGTGGTGAGCCTTTTATGAGTGAGGATGGCTACTACGTCCTTACAAATGTCTTTTTGCCTGCGTTTCTTCTTGAAAAATTGAAAAGTATTTGTTCGCTTAGCCACAATCACAATCCACGTGGCCCTGTTCTGGCCTCGAAACTCTAACAAGTCGATAAGGCATTTTTTTTAGGTTGACCTTTAGAACTTTTAAAGTGCTTTTTCTGACTGTGGTTTGCTTTTACAAGTTGTCCATAGGCAATCTGTATTAACAGTCAGAAGTTCGACATTCTGATAACGTATATAGTCTATCTATGTTGGGTTTTGATGACGAAGGCTTCTAAGTGAGCTGGGCCTCCTTCCGACGCTGTTTAATTTAAGAGTTACTGTAATAACTTTCTATTCAGAAACATGAGGATCTCGTGGACAAAACTCTGGCACTGCGCATCAGACAGTAACATTTGCATCGCTGACTAGTCGCAACGTGATGTTCATCAGAATAATTGATTGACCGATACCGAAATTTCTGTTTGTTAATCATCTCTAATAAATTAGATTGTATTTATTCACTGAAGATCAGAACAGATGCTGGGAAGATTTTCTGGATAATAGTGTGACCCAAATTTGCCTTGATTTCGTAATACTTAAAGACAATTCCGATAAACTTTAAACAGTCGTGTGTAAAAACAGATGTGTGTATTCTTATTAAATAACGGATATATGTTGAACATTGATTCACAATGTTTGTTTGGTTTTTGTTTTTGTTTTTTCTCCGAAGTATTTGATATTTTTTAGATGATTCGCATTATTTGGATTATTCAGACTATTATTTTTATATTGAATATTATTTGCCCAACTTTTCTTTCGATGTAACCTCCGCTCTTCTTCAGGCGTATCGTGTCAATCTAATCGCAAGGACCAGTGGGATAGTGGATAAAACATTTGAAAGCATTTAATTGTAAGTTACACTATTCTGTAGGATGAAAGTTCAAGTGTCAGTTCGGGAGACATTTAAAGATACAACTGCGAATTACTTAGAAGGTTCAACCGGTCATGGCCCACGATACGAAAGCGCGTTGCTCCCGTGAATTTAATAAAGGTTTCCAGTCAAAATTCCGTGCATACTCTCGAGTTCTATCGGAGACTCGTGATCAAGAGCAAAGATTAAAAACGGTGTTTGAATAACATTCGAGATGAGAACAGTAGTCTGAATAATCCAAACTATACGATGAGAGAGAGAGAGAGAGAGAGAGAGAGAGAGAGAGAGAGCTGTATTAAGTTATCAGAGCTTTACAATTTCTGTGCACCTAGCTGTCCTAAGACGGGCGGAACTTTGCTAGTTTAAAAACTCATGGTGTTAGTGTAAAATTAGAAACTCAGCGATAAATTGTTAGTCTCTCGAACGCAAGACGATGACGATAAAACCATGAAGCGTTTTTCACATACACATGCGCAATGATATGCTAGATATAACTTCAAATAAAACAATGACGTTTCTGAATTTTTGAGATGAGGATTAGTTATTCGTATTACTTAGATTCATAAGACTACTGTTCTCATCTCAGGTGTTATTTTAACAAGGTTCCGGTCGATGTAACCTCCAACCTTCTCCAGGTGTATCTTATCGAATTCGAGAATGTTTCTGTCGAACTCAAGAATTGGGACGGAATTTCGAGCAGAACGGTTATTTACTTCACGGGGATAGCGTGCTCTTTTTCCGTCAAGGTCCCGTGGCGCAGTGGTTAGAGTACTTTGAAAAATCAGTTGTAATATTGATATTCTCCTGAAGGTTAAAGATTCAATCCTCAGTGTGAGCGACCGAAAAATACAATTGCGAATTACTTAGGACCTCTATCCAGTAACGACTGACGAAACAAGAGCATGCTACACCCGTGAAGTAAATAAAGGGTTCCGTTCGAAATTCCGTTCAAATTTACGAGTTCGACAGAAACATTCATCTCTCTCTCTCTATATATATATATTTATGAAAGTGAGAATGTGTGTGTGAGAACAATTCTCGACCTACATAATCAACGATTTTTTATCGACAGATTTCAAATTTGATATATAGGGCATTCAGCCATTTGAAAAAAAAGGTTAATCGGCTTTCATCCGGAAAACATGACAGCTAAGAAGTTAAAATTTTAAAATGCGCATCCGTGAATCGTTCAGATGACAGATTGCTTATGTTAAGAATAAGTATGTTTTGAAACACTTTTTAAAGCACGTGTCAAGCTGGCTTAATAGTTATCGTACTTGATTTACTATCTTTAGGTTTTGCCTTCGATCTCAGCGCGATCATTTTTTTTTTTTTACTAACAAGACCTGAACTGTTTGGAAAAAAAAACAACAATCACATGCAAATGTTTCAGTTTCTGTATGGATTAAAATATAATATTTATGCGTATTTTACGACCGGGCAACACCGGACAGCGTGGTAGTATCTTATATGACGGTTCCGTATTTTTTCTTTTATCTTTAGTTTGCTTGTGTTTTTCGTTGTTGTTGTTTTTTTTTAATTTCTTATTTGAATTCGATGTCATCTGTCTGTTGGGTTGACTATGTTTTCTCATTTTTCACCGTCGGTAGAAGCAAATGATACTTTTTTAAAATACACCTAACGCCATTAACAATATTCGTCTTCTCCTCTTTTTTTTTTTCGAAGTAACCTCGAGAGAGAAATGGATTTGTCAGTTTTATCGAAGATTTAAAAACTGGATATTTTTGCTATTATATATTTTGGAATTGTAGATGCTGTGATATAAATACATATTTCAGATTTCATTTTCTATGTATCAACGAGCGGATTTATATAGACCAAATCCCATTGGTTCATAGAAGGTAATTTTGTCTTCGCGACCTATATTTACTGTCGTTTAATGAGATTGTATTAGTGCGCGCATTATGTATTCTAATGATAAGATTTTTTTATTGTTAAAGTATTTCTTAAGATAGAAAGCGAGATTTTAAATAAAATCTGAGTATTGAAATTATTAACATTGTATTTGATTCTTCGTAGATTTTACACGTAAAAAGATTAGACATCATATCTGACTCTGAGAAGCAAATAATGTTTTTTTACGACGGAAAACTCATTCGCGTATATAACAACTAATTTGTCTCTCAGTAAGGTGCCTAACTTTATTAATTCAATTCATGTTTAGGTTATTTTTTTCCTAGTAATTATTAAATCTTATTATAAGATTTTCCAGCTGATAATTTATTTAGAAACAACATATTGTGGGTCATTTACTATTTTTTTTCTCGGCTAAATACAAAAATCTAAAGAATTTGTTTCTAACTTTTCTGAATCCAATATGGCGGCGTATAATATTACTCACAGTGTTTAACAATTCTCATATGTTGGGTCGTATATTTTTATGAATATTAGCTAATGTGTTTTAAATTTCTGTTTGTACTTATATTCATCTTTTTTCTTCTTCAATTTTTTTTTCTGTTTTTCATTCTATGTCTTAGAATTAGTAGCGTTTTTAGGGAACATCCATTTGTGTCTGAAGAGTTGGTTAGAGACAAGACTTTCCGTTATCCAAGTAAACACGTGTAAAACGTAATATATATTTTAACAATATTTAAAATTATAGGCGTCTGTCTAACTTAACAATATATATATATATATATGTATATATATATATATATATATATATATATATATATATATATATATATATTAAATCCCCGAAACAGTGTTTCATGGTAAACAACTGATGATCCCTTGACAAATAAATTATTGGTACTATAGTAAATTCGAGAGCGAGTTGATGCAGTGATTGCAGGTGATTAAATAACTTACCGACTAGATGGTTTTCTAACGAATGATAAAAATATTTTTTGTATAGTTTTAATGGTTAAAAACTTCAAAGACTATATATATATATACATATATATATATATAATATATATATATTATATATAAAGCGAACAAACTTTTTCAAAGTAAAGAACATTTTTTAAATCAAGAAAAATAATAAGTGAAAATTAGTTCAATATTGTTGGCGTGTGGAATGAAAACTAATACTACATATATAGCAGGTTGACAAGAAAGTGCTTGCGGTGTTTTAAATTTAAATTAAGATGAACATATTTCGACTCAAACAAAAATGTGATTGAAATGAGCACCATCAAAACCAACACACTTTTGCCAAGGCAAAACAAGTTTATTTATGCCAGTAACGTAAAAATCTTGCGTTCTGGTGGCGATGGAATCGCTAAAGGCGTTTGTTGTATCGCTTAGATATTTTAAGTAATTCTCACACAGAAAGTTGTCGAGATGCTGAAAAGGTTGTAGCTGGTAGGTGAGAAGTCTGGAGAGTATGGCGGATGATGCAGAGTTTTGTAGCCAAATTCGTTCAACTTCTGCAGGGCCGGTTTAGCAACGTGCAGTCGCCCATTGTTGTGGAGGAGAATTAGGCCGTCTCTGTTGACTAATGATGAGTTTTGTTGTCGAAGTTTCTGATGCATTCCATCGATTTGTTGACATTACTTCTCTGCCGTATAGGTTTCACATGCGTTCAAAAAGCAATAATGGATGAGACCGGTCGCAGACCACCAAACAGCAAGCATCATTTTCTTTTGATGCAACTCTTGCTTTGGGAAGTGTTGTGAAACTTCGTCTGCGTCTCAGCACTGAGCTGAAATCGCCGGTTGTTGTAAAGAATCAACTTTTCCTCGCAAATACAAAACCCGGTCGAGAAACGTATCTTTCTTGTTGCGTAAAATAAGGGAATATGACACTTCATGACGGCGTTTATTTTGTGTTTGTTTTTTTGTGTTGTCCAATTCGTGAGGCATACATTTATCAAGTTTTTTGTCTTCACAATCGTCCCCAAATGGTTGGAAATCGTAGTATAGATTACGTCTACTCCAGAAGCAAATGCTTGAACAGTTGCGCGTGGATTGGTTTCAACTAAGGATCTTAATAAATCGTTGTCAGCATCCAACGGCCGACCACCACGCTCATTATCTTCAAGACTCTCGAGCAGCCACGAAATTTCTTAAGCCATTATTGTGCTGGGCGTTCAGTAGTTCTTCCTGGGCCAAACGCTTCGTTGATATCGCGAACTGTTTCAGCGAGTTTTCGGCCTAGCTTGAATTGAAATAAGAAAATTGTGCGGATTTGCATTTGTTCATCTTGTATTCAACGTTCTGAAAAGAAGACATAATTGTTTTAAACAATTGTAATTTAAAAAAAAAGCGAAACCACTCTTTAAAATGATATATACAGTAAATGTATTATAACGAAAACTTATTGTAAAATACATCATTTGAAATCAACATTAAATATTCCGCAAGAACTTTCAGATCAACCTAATATATATATATATATATATGTGTGTGTGTGTGTGTGTGTGTGTGTGTGTGTGTGTGTGTGTGTGTGTGTGTGTGTGTGTGTGTGTGTGTGTGTGAGACTAAGGGTAGTGGTGTTTCATCATCACTATCCCCGAAATAGTTTCATGGTAGACAACTGATGATCCCTGAAATAACATTGGGAATATTTGGAATTCAAGAAAGCAAATTAACGCAGCGATTGCCGGCGATTAAATGACATACTGACGAAATAGTTGTCTACCGAATGATAAGAAATATAAAAGTTAAATAAGTTTTTCTTATAAAATTTTATAAACTTGTAAAGATTACAAACCCTCCTAGACTATATATATATATATATATATATATATATATATATATATATATACAGAGAGAGAGAGAGAGAGAGAGAGAGAGAGAGAGAGAAATGAAAAGGAACAAACCGTATTATGTGTTCATCAACGTGTCGTCTTTATTTCGAGACTTCCTCTGGATGAAATAAAGACGAAACGTTGATGAACACGTATTACGGTGTGTTCGTTTTTATTTCCCTATTCTGTCGGAATACTATTTCCATTATTTTCATCATATATATATATATATATATATATATATATATATATATATATATATATATATATATATATATACAGGGTGACATCCCCCCCTCAAAAAAAAACAAAAGCTAAATGGAGGCTATCTAGAACATATGCTGTAGAACGAAGAAAAAAAGGCCAGAGACCTGTGTATTTTAATTTAATGTGTTGAATATAATAAACCAGTTATGACTCAAAGTTTCATTTCATTCGGACAGTACACTAAGAAATGTTTTTTTTTGGGGGGGGGCACCCTGTGTATATATATATATATATATATATATATATATATATATATATATATATATACATATATATATATATATATATATCAAATTTTTGTGATTCAATGAATTTAAAAAAATTATGACGTGAAATGCTTGAGTTTCATATCAAGATTTTTATTATTCTATGTAAGGCAAAGTGTATTATAATAATTTTAACCCCTTATCCTATAGGGTTTCGATGTCTCTTCAGAGGAGAAAATATTAGTAAATAGCTATAATGTTATACACCCTATTTGCTAAAGTCAGTGAGACATGGAAAATCATTATTAAAAAAATTATTAAAATTGAATGAGACCATACCAGCTGATTGGTGGATAATTTTATCAAAAATATAATACATATTTATATGACTTTTGTTCATCAGCTTGAATCGAAACCCAATCCCAAACTTTATATATATATATATATATATATATATATATATATATATATATATATATTACGTGCAGATCATCATATAATGATTAGATCACTCTGACAGAAGTTACAAACGCATTAAAAAAATAAAATGTTCAAAATTCAACGGCATTTCTCACGGTTAACGGTAGCGGAATGGATTAGGTCTATGTAATGAAGCTAGGAATGGCTTCTGTTGCCGGGTTCGAATCTATTGACTGGTGTTAATCGTGATTCGATGCACTGATGATTCCTAAAACGATGAAACACTAGTGTCTGTAGGTATTTAATAATCATTATAGTATATACATATATATATATATATTTTTTTAAACAGTGATCACCACTTATCAAGGCTCCGAAGCCACTCAGGGATAAGGGTTATCGCAAGTACATTACGTTAGTGTCGAGATTTGATGAAGTGTTTACTTAAGGGGGCGGTTCATAAGGAATTTGTTAACGTTGGACTTGAAGACATCCAAGGTGGGAAGCAGGCAGACGGAACAGAGTCCACAGGCGTGCAGTTCTAAGAAAGAAGCTTTTTTAATGGAATCCACGTTTTGATTTAGGCACAGATTAAGAGTGAGAGAAGTTTTCACAGTGGATTCAGCTAGACGGGTGTTTTTCGTGAAAGATTGGCGAGGGGAGACCAGAGATTGGAGTTCAGACGAGCACCTGCCATGGAAATAACGATAAAACAGGGATAGCCTCGCAACGTCTCTTCTCTGGGAGAGAGGTTGCAGGGTAGAGAAAATTGCATTTATATATATATATATATATATATATATATATATATATATATATATATATATATATATATATATACTAGCATGGGTGCCCGGCCTTGCCTGGGTGTTTGGAAGTATGTGTTAAGCAAAAATAAAAAAAGTGGTAGTATGGAGGCAGGGTCGAACCCGTACCGCGGAGAGGAAAAGAACGTGAAAAAACGTGACGTCTTTGCTATTAAGACCAGCGCCAAACGTAAGTTTAATTTAAGGCTAGAAAAAAGTGGATGAATTTCGAAAATATCGGCGAAAAAAGCAACCCCTCCCTCTAGAAAAGTGCCCAGTTGCGGCTGAAGATATTAACGTTGCAGCCAATTTTTCGGTATTTGTCGTCTGAAGGGCCGAGCTTCAAAGCGATACTAATCTTGTGAAAATCCGTCGCCTCTGTCGAAAGTTTTAGGCAGACATAAAAACATACATACACGCATTTATATATTGGTAGCTAAATTTTTTGACCCAAACCTTGCCCTTGACCCAAACCTTGCCCTATTTCTGAATACCCTTTATGCAAAATTTCAAACGTTTAGACTAGAAATTGTCTTTAGTAATTTGGTTGAGACCGCAGAAGGCAATTTTTAAAAACTTTAACCCTTATTGTGACCCCTTACCGTTTATAGTTTGGGCTCAAATCAAGGTATTAAGTTAGATCCATGTTCAAGAAACCTTTTCATTGGTTAAGGACTTTGGTAGAGTTATCAGAGGTCAAATCGTTGAACTTTGACCAGTCAACAGCAAAACTTCTGTCCCAGAATGGATTACAAAGATTTTCCCAAATTTCAATAAACTGTATATAAAATTTCGAGTCTGTAGACTGAAAATTGACGGAGTTATTGTGTAGGGAAATGTACACAGACAGACAGAAACTTTTACTTATATATATATATATATATATATATATATATATATACATATATATATATATATATATATATATATATATATATATATATTACATGGAGGTCACCACTTATCAAGGCCCGGAGGCCAATCAGGGATAAGGGTTATTGCGTGTACAGTAATCAATGAGATAGCATTGCAGTAATCATTATGGATATTTGATAGAGTGTCTATTAAGTTTTAGTAGAAGGAAATTTGCATCTCCCGACGAGATCGTCTGTTATTTATAACTGATCGACCGTAACACTGCCATGACCATGCAGTGACAATAACTAATGTTCACTTGAATAGAAATAAAACACACACACACACATATATATATATATATATATATATATATATAATAGCAGTTCAGCCCGACCACATATACTGTTCATAACTCTATGTGCATATGTATATATCTATTAGAAAGTTTGGCATGTCCAGATAACCTACATCTAAAATTTAAAGGCTTTAGACCCACAATTTTCGGAAGAGTTTGGTAGAGTCTGCAAAGGTCAACTCCAAACTTCGACATCTGGGCAGCCAACTTTTTGACTTAAAACAGATTTATAAGTTTGTCCTATCTCTGAATACACTTTATGTAAAATTTCAAATGGTTAGACCAAAAATTGGCTAGGTAATTTGATAGAGACCGCATAGGACATATTTTTTTTTATTTTGACCCAATTTTGCCCCCTTAACATTCATTGTTTTGGGCTCAAATTCAATTAACTAGTTTGATTTATGTCCAAGTAGCCTACATCTACATAGGCAAAAATCAGAAGCTCACAGTATTAATGCTGGAGTCCCTCAGGGGTCCGTCCTGGGCTCAACTCTTTTCCTGATCTACATTAATGATCTTACAAATCATATCTATACATCATTTGTAGACATTTATGCTGATGACACAACCATCTATTGTAGCACATCTAAGTCAGTAAACGACCAAGTTCTCTCCAATTCTCTCTCCTCTTATCTTGAGCACGTGGTACAATGGAGAAAGGAGTGACTGGTTACTTTTAATGCATCTAAAACCAAACTTCTCTCCTTACATCATCAACGTTCTGATCCCCATCTGGCATCAGTTGAAATGAATGGCTCTCGTCTTGAGGAGGCCTCAAGTTCTGACAAGCTTCTGGCCTTGACCTTTACTCCTGATCTGAAAGTGAACAGTTAAATCAAATCTGCTGCCAAGGCCGCTGGAAAAATGGTGGGATCCTTCTATCAATCCAGTATATATCCTGCTCCTGATGCAATTCTTTATCTATATAAGAGCCAGGTACGTCCAAGGATGGAGTACTGTTGCCACATCTGGGCAGGAGCTGCTAGAAAGGACTTGTCCTGCCTTGATAGAGTTCAAAATAGACTTTGTAGTCTCGTAAGAAATATCCTTTCCTCTTCCCTGCAAAATCTATCTCAAAGAAGAGATGTTGCGAGTTTGTCTCTGCTGTATCGTTTTTTTTTTTCATGGCAAGTGTTCGACTGAGCTTCAGTCTATGGTCCCCCATCGCCAAGATTTCACAAGAAACACTCGTCTAGCTGAAAACACTATCAATAATTCCACCCACTCGTTATATGTGCCTAAACCTAAACGTAGATTCCATGAACAAAGCTTCTTTCTTAGAACTGTGTGTCTGTGTGTCTGTGTGTGCATGGAAATCCATGGAAGTTTTTTTTTCTTTAGTATTATTCTCGTTTTATAGTTGGTGGATTTATAAATTTAGCAATTAATTCAAATTTTTACGTCATGAATTTTATTGCATATATATATAGAGAGAGAGAGAGAGACAGAGAGAGAAAGAGAGAGAGAGAGTGAGAAAATAAAAAGGAACAAACCGTATTATGTGTTCATCAACGTTTCGTCTTTATTTCGAGACTTCCTCTGGATGAATGAGATTAAGAAACAAAAAATACCAGTACAAAATATTTGAAAATGTTTCACGTGCACAGTGTGACGCAGTTCTATTTCAGAGAAACGGAAAAAAAGACGTTGGAAATTCAAAAAGGAGGGGGAGGGCTGGCGCTGTTAAAGAGAAGAAATTTTAGTGACGTCATATAGTCGTTAATGTAATTTTAAAACCATGAACGCAAGTTAATATTCTTATTGGGAAAAAGATATATCTGTTGAAATTCAAATATAAGTTTGTAACAGAAATAAAATGAGTGTAATTTATTGATTGAGATTATGCGTTAATTATTACAGGGGGTGTTTGAATGGTGTGAGAAAGTTAACCTGTGTCTACAGTTAAATAATGTTCTTTTAATAAAAGTTTACTTATTAATGGCGCTATGTTATAGTATATGTTATATACATTTATACATATATATATATATATATATATATATATACATTTATGCATATATATATATATATATATAATATTTGACATTGTTATCTAAAAATTAGGTCAGACCACCTATATCTGTGACTGTTTCAGTATTATTTGGTTTATTTAACTCTTGAACATCTGAAGTGGCCATTCAATTCAGGAACTCTTTTGTGTTGTAAGAGAGCAAAATAGACAGTTTGGCGCCAGCAACGCAGAGTCGTTCCTATTACAGTTGCCGGTTATCGACGGAGCCTTATTGTGCAGTTACGTCATCAGAACCACATGGAACTTGATTATAGAAATATGGCGTACGTTGACGGTAAAATATGAAAGTAAATACAAAGAAGAACAATTAGAAGATCCAGCAATTGTTACAAAAAGGATGTCTTGCATAGAGGCAGAATCATATTAACTAAATCCTGAAAAAGAAAACGTAACTTAATCATGAATCCTATTATAGTATTTATAATGTTAGTTATAAAAGGCCGGTCATGGGCTTTAACAGGCCGGACATATTTAATTACAGTAATGAAAATACTAATGCTTGAAAATGGGGGCCAGTTAATATTTTTAGCATCTATTTTGTAAGAAGTTATGAGGGCACATCAGAAGAGCAGGTGACTCCAAGTCCGCAGCAAGCGTTTTCAAATAAAAAAATGCTTAATTATTTTTTGCAGAAAATAATAAATAAAATGTTATTGTTTCAATGTTTTGAATTTGTTTTTAGTATTATAAAAAACTATATTACTTTACGAAAGATTTATTGATTCTTTTATTTTTTGTAAAAAAAAAATATTTTTTTATCTGACACTGTTTGCTGCAAACTTCGAGTCGCCAATTCTTCTGATTCAGCACAATAAGAAGTCTACGATCATATATGCCGATATGTAGCAAATATGTATATGTAGCGATATGTAGCAAATGAAAATACGAAACAATTGTAACAAATGAAAAATAGAAATTCTTTACAAGCAAATATTCATAAACGAAACCAAAAATATCAATTAACTTATAGCCAATCAAATTCTAGGATTGAATATCAGTATGATCAAGGCTGTTTTTCATTTTTTTTCTATTTGTCGTGTTGTTTCAATATGTGATGTAACTGCATGTTTATGTAGTTCAATTTAGAAATGCTTTTTTTTCCAAGATGGCGCTCGCTTAATAGAACAAAAATATAAATTGCCCCAGTTGAAAAAATAATTATTTCCCACTGACTTAGAACCTAACAGAAACTATACTTTTATCTCAATCCAAAGCAGTTCGTCTACCTTGCTCCCGTGATAACAAATTTAGACAGATTAAAGTGTTTGAACTTGAATCTCATCACAAAAAAATGACGAAATTCTGAACAGGTATAACACTAACCATGATCACTCCCGTTTATATTCCCGGCTGAGGGAGTCTCAGGCGATAAATCCACCCGTTCTATTTCGAAATGGTATTCTTTGGTAAGATGGTTTTCTGAGATAAAAAAAAACAGCAACAGATACTCCACATTGAACATGTATTTTGTTTATCTCCTTCTTGCAGCGGTAAGATTGGGCATAGCATCAGTTTGTTGTGAGAATACAGCTCCCCTGTAAAATTGATGATTCAACTATGATCGGAGTAATCAACATTAACCAAGAAGGTCGTCTCAGGCAGTCAGTCATCAAGCAACATCCATCCCCAAAAGACCAAGACTTTGTGTTTGAAAGCATGACCACCTGCAATTCACTAGGGCAGACTTTGAGTCTGGCACGAAGGTGAAATAATACGGAAGAATTGTCAGATTTTACTAAATTCCAAGCATTTAAACCAATGAATAAAATTCCAACCGTTATGCGAGGAGTAGGGACACAAACTCTATTGAGGTCAAATCAGGCTGAGAAACATCATCAGCTGTCTTAACAGTGTTCAATCACACGTCTAAGGAAAAAAACTCTGCTATAAACAAAAGATACTTTTTATTTATCTAAGCTACTATGGGAGATTATTCCTTTAACAAAATTGAATCATCCACCGAAAGCGAGTAGCGTAATTAAATTTGGTAAACAATTACAACGTTAAGCGTTTGCAGTCAATGCAGTTCAAAGTCTGAGGTTGGTACTTCCTTGTGTTGATTGTAGTAATACGGATGATCATTTGCAAGACGAAACACCTGCCTGCAAATGTTTATGCACATACATTCGCTTATGCATATATACATATATATTAGCAGAGGCGCCCGGCGTTGCCCGGTTGTAAATACGCTTAAATATACTATTTTCTGTGTCAAGCAATTTTGAATTCCATATCCACGGTGTTTACTATAAACAGTAGACGTAATTACGTAACACATACACGCTCGACCGGCGTCTTCTACGATATCAACATTTGAACCTTATACTTTACCAACATCTGAGGGATAACTTGCCAAGCATTACCATCACCATGATACGCAACAAAGACTGTATTTCCTGATGAAGATTCTGTTAGGAATCCAAATATTGAATTTAATTTTAATAAATATATTTATTTATTGAAAGAGATTCTGCACTAGTCTGGCGTTAAATCGTTTAATTTTGGAATTTTGCATATATAACCCTGTTATATGAAATAAATCACATAATGTACATATTGGCAATAGCCTTCTTATAGGTATTCTGCCTTAATTATGAGTGACTTCTTAGTCGAATTAAAAATTACGGCTGATTAGAATAATTAAAATGGAAGTGTCGGTAATCTGTATCCTAGAACTAAAGTATATGCTATGTCATTTTAGGGAAACGGCATCATTAAACGAGTGTTGGTGCATTCAACTTTAGTATAAACAGTAAATTGTGGACTGTAATTGGTGGGAGACTATAATATAAATCTCACTTGTCTGTTTAAATGTATTTATGTATATATGTATGTATGTGTTAAGTTTTGAGACATTTGTGTTGAACAAAGATGGCGGCTTAGTTCAGATCAGTAACCAAGATGGCGGCGTAGAATTAAATGTAGTCCGTGACGTAGCGTAATATCGATCTATGGACCTCTGGGTTATGGGCCCAGAGGTCCGTAGATCGAAACTACGCTCTGCTCCCACATTTTCTACGTCACGGACCACATTTAATTCTACGCCGCTATCTTGGTTACTGATCTGAACTAAACCGCCATCTTTGTTCAACACAAATGTCTTAAAACTTAACAGGTTATGCGCCCAGCCACCGTCTTTTCTTTGGCGGATCGGGATCTAAATTCGAATTGTGGCAGGTAAAATTTCTGGGATATCTAAGGATTCGAAAACTTAACAGTATTTATGCCTTAAACTTTCGACAAAGGCGACAGATTTTCACGGGATCGTTATTGTTTTGACGCGCGACCCTTCGGACGATAAAAATCTTAAAATTGGCTAAAAACATTAATTCGTTCACCCTCAACTGGGCACTTTTCTACAAGTAGGGATCGCTTTTTTCGCCGATATTTTCGAATGTCATCCCTTCTTTTCGATTGACTAGCCTTAATATAAACCTTTGCCACTTCCGGTTGGGTGATGGACGTAACGGCAAAGACGTCACGTTTTTTTCTTTATGTTCTTTTAATGCCTGCTTTCCTACTGCCATTTTTTTTCACCAGACACCTCTAAACATCCGGGCAACGTCGGGCACTCAGGCTAGTAATACAGTAAAGTGTTTCACTCCTTTTTCAGGATCACACCATTAACCCTTCCCCTTCATATTATACTATGATGGGAGTTCATTAACTAATACCGCTGACCCATTCCCATTTGTTTGATCTAAGTGAAATTTGGCATGCTCAATGCATTCTATCTTTATGGGTTACTCGTATGTGACAAATTACAGCTCTGAACTCATTGTGGTTTTCAGTTTACCTGTGTCTGAAGAGAGCGAGGTTTGAAATGGAGTATTTTGAGTGTCGGGCAGTGATCCGGGTTTTGTATTTGAAAGGATGCACACCGCGGGAGATTTTAAATGAAATGAGAGAGACCTGTGGTAATGATCCCCTATCATATGATCTGGTAAAATCTTGGCATCGTGAATTGAATTTGACTGAAAATCTGTGGAAACCTGGTCGCTCACCATTGCACTTCTGCCATAGTTGAGGCCGCGCTTTTGGAAGATCAACGTATGAATATTCCATAAGTAGCGCAAAAGGTCAAAATTTTGTTCACTCTTATTATCTCGAACAAAGCATATTTCCACTAGAAACATAACGGGTTACTGTTTGGGGTCGTGTCTTACAGGGAACTCTGTGGAGTTCATCAGCAAGATCTTTGTTTACATTACATTTAAACTTTGACAGACTCGTATAGTCAGGAAAGAAGAAACTATTTCCGGCGTCTAGGGACCTTAAGAGTGAGGGGGGAATTTTGCTGCTTGTCTGGTTAGTTATTGGTCTGTAGGTCGTGGGGGCACAATGAGTTTATCAAAATACATTCCATAAAAGCATCTGTAAAATAGGCACAGGGATGCGGCACTGCGGTTATGGAAGAAAGGTTGGAGCTTGTCTGACAGTGCGGGACCTGATAACGATAAGACTCATTTTAGATCATTAAAACGAGACACATTTATTGCTTCTAAATTTCGGTGACTACGTAGAAAAATTAATTTAGCAGTACAAAATATAGCTCGTTTTAATTGTACGCTCCCGTCTTGGTAGCTCTTCCACTTTTTTTGTACAAAAAATACGAGGCTTTACTTTTGGAAACGATCTTCGTATATATTCATAATATAACCCCACCCCACCCCCGTGTTGATTATACAAATAAAGTACACTGCACCAATATTTAGTAACCTTTTTTTATGGAAAGGGTTATTGTCTATACATAAAATATACAACAATTTCACTTTAGCTATTGATCAATTTTAAATCTGCCATATTTTCGTCGCTATTGTTAAAAGGGTGTTGTATTACGGTCGCTCCTGTTTGCTTTCTTCTTAAGAAAAGGTCGAGGACCATCGGATAAAAGTCATCTTTGGAAAGTCCTTGAGGGCAAATCTAAGGAAAAGAGAAAGAAATAGTGTACTTGTGGAAAGAAGCCAACCATTGGAAACAAAATAAACCGGATAAGTTATTTCGATAAATCTGTCTAACAAAGGCGAATCTATTCATCGCCATTGACGTAAGCTGTAAGCAACGCCATACGAATAGGATGGTGGTGGCTCCCCACTCTTTACCAGAAAATAGAAGAGGCGAGTTTAATGCTAAGATGTTTTTATTCGTAATCGTTAGATAAATTACGAGCGTTATGACTGCACATTCAATGATTTTTGTGGTGGGAAATGTCATTCCTCAAAAAAAAAAATACTACCGAATAAAAAAAATGTGATACATAATCCCACTTTATTTGTTACATCTATAGAACATTCTGTTTGTTCCTCACTTAGTAAGTCCTTTCTTTGAAAGACATGGCAAATACATTTTTGAGCGCGACAGTGAAAAAAAAATAAACCAAATTAACTAAATTTCGCCTGGAAAAAGCAAATCTGGCAAGATTATGAGAGTGACCTCCCTTTGGTGTAACCTCGTCTTCATATATCATTACAATAATGATATTATCATTGTTTTAAAGGTACAAGAAAGAAACTCATATTAATTTTTCGCCGAAGTCAGCGAAACTTGATGTAAAAAGGAAAAATTTAAAGCAACATAGCAAAAACGAATATTGAAGTGTTGGACTGAAAGAGTAAATTAAATATTCTCTCTTACAATGTGATTTTATTATTTGTATTGCACTATGTAGCACAATATTACTTTTTGTGTATTTATTAGTGTATTTATTTCTGTTCAGTTATTAATTTATCCACATTTGTGTGGGTTCTATATGTAAAATACAATGGAGACTATATTCATAAAAATTTTAATAAACTCATATTCGCTTCGTGTTATTGTTTTTTCAGTCGAAAACAAAAATTTGCGCTGCCCAGAAAAGTATTAGGCAGTGCTGACTCAGTAGAAGTGTGATTCTAGATTGCGAACACTTGCTTCAAAATTACATGAACAGACACTGACAGGGGGTATCCATAAAACGGGGGTCATTATATTACATTATCTTTGTTCATATTCCGCGAATCACAACGAATTTGTGATTAAACTCATTAATTCGGCAATTCAAACACCTTCAGCAGAGTGAAATCGACTTTTCTCGGAGAGTACCAACCAGTAATAGAACATTTTTAGAAGTTTCTCGATATTTCCCGAAATTCCTAGAACCTTCTATTTATTTTTCTCAGTTATTAGAGCTATTCGTGTCAGAAACTTTTTTCTGATTTGCTAAATAATAACTATATATATATATATATATATATATATATATATATATATATATATATATATATATATATATATACTAGCAGGGCACATTTACAGCCAAACCGAGTGGAAGAAGGTGTGTCACTTTGTCCGGTGCCCCACAGAAAATGTTATTCGTCGTAAACTGTCCATCGTATGCTATTGTCCCGTAGTGAATGAGCTGTATTAAATGTATATACACTTACACACACGAATGAGCCGATATTATGTTATACATACATTCAAATAGATGATCATTAGACGTCATGGGTTACGTATATATAGATATTACCCGTTGATATACAGCCTAGGTAATAGGTATAGTTATTTACAGGCCATACTTATATTTACAGACAGATACATTTACACATATTGGTACAAAAAGTTAAGCATTATTCATACGCGTAAATATGTATACACATTAAATAGATGACTGTGTATTATTAGTTATACATACACCATTATACGACATACGGCTATTTGACGCAAGCAGTATACAACACTCAGGCATAGGAACAATTAAGCAACTGATATATAATATATAAAAGTATTTCATTTAAGTCTGCAGGTCATAAAAAAAACATTAAATGCAGTAGCAGGTGCTCTGGTAACAAAACGAAGATTTTTCATTACCGTGATGACAATGTATGAGCTTTTTTTTAAATAAGTTTCTAACCTTTTTCTCGTCGTTACTTTTCTTCATAGTACACACATAAAAAACTCTAACGCTCTCCGAAGTAATCTCCTCCGGCTGCAATGCACTTGTTGTACCGTTCCAACAACTTCTGGAAAGCTCCATGAAAATTCTCTGGTGTGAGCGTTTCAATGACCCTCGTCATAGCCTGTTTCATCTCCTCAATTGTTTCATAACGACAGCCTTAAAGGTTTTCCTTGAGCTCAGAGATAACCAGAAGTCACAGGGAGCAAAGACTGAACTATAGACAGTCTGAGGAACTGTCTTATGCTTATCTTGGTGAAATAGTGTGTGATAAGGATATAGTTATGGACTGGTGCATTCACACAAATCTCCAGCATCTTCAGTTCCTCGCGAATAATTATGTGGACAGTTCCCACGCTGACATCAAACTGTGCACTTATTGTCTCTATAAACATACGACGGTCCTTATCCATGAAATTCTTTATTTGGCCAATCAACTCTTGGGTTCTGATTTCTTACTCCTCTTACACCTCTCATCATCGCTCACAGTCACCCTGTCTTCCTTGTATCCATTCTGCCACTCGAAACTGATGTTTGATTCATGGTCCAACAGCAGTCTCAAGCATTTTATAAGTTTCCCTGGCAGTTTTTCCAAGTTTAACACATAATTTTATTGCATATCGTGCTTCTAAAGTGTCCTCACCCCCAGAGTGGATTTTTGAAACGCACCAGCTATGACAATGCTGCAGTTGTTCATTTGAATCTGAAATCGTAATGATTCGTCAGTCATCTCATAGCATGTATAATATACTGAATTTTCAAGAGTCTACAACAATTATAAATGCTTTTACAAAAAAGTCTGGAAATTATTGAAGGCATCAATGGTTTCAGAACGTTACTTCGTTACTAAATCTTTATGAAAATGTTAAAAATGTGTGGTCAATTGAACACAGGGATACATTTTCTTTTAACAACGTAGTAAGATTACAATCACGTCGCCTATTCGCCAAATCGAAACACAACCTATCTGTGATTTTCTAAGAATTTTCCCTGGTAGGTAGGTAGGTAGGTAGGTAGGTACGTAGGTAGGTAAGTGTGTTTGAAGAGAAGTAAAAGACAAAATAAGGAAAGCGAAGTCACGCAACTTTCTTCCTTTATTTTGTCCTTTAGGCCTCACATTCCAGAAGAAGAATTGCTGTTTTCCGGATCATAATTCATCCATTTAACACTAATAGTTGGTTAGATATTAATCTAGAAAGAGTATTGATTTTTTTTGTTTTTATTTTTTGCTTCTTAAATCAACCTGTTTTTGTTCCTGTATTTTCTATACTACTGACTAATATGTTTAAGGGTGTTAGAATTGTCTGCAATAACATGTGGATAAAGTATTCCCAAAAATATCAGTTATAAGAGAAACTCTGCTGGAGCTTGGAGATTCTATTCTCAGTGCAAACGATGCTCAAAATACAACTGCGAAATACTTAGGATTTCTTTCCAGCCATAAGTGACGGAACAAGTGCATAAATGGATTTCCGTTCGAAATTCCGTGCAGATTCCCGAGTTCGGCAAAAAGATTCCCGAGTTCGATAAGATGCACCTGAAGGAGGTCGGGGGTTAAATGGACAGAAACGTTATGAAAATAACATCCAACATGAAAGTGGTAGTCTAAAAAAAAAATCTAAATTATACGAATTATCTGTCCTCATCTAAAAAAAATTCAGAAACAAAATTTCACTACGCCTCAACATGTTGATAAGAATTACTGCCCAGTATCGAAATGGTTATGTATCGCGATATGTTTAATCCTAGTTACGTATGATTACTTGCTGAATACAATTAATGTGCATTGGTTCGTCAAAATTTGCCAAAAAAAAATTCATCTGAAAAGAACTTATTGAGGAAAACAGACTTCAATCGTTAAGGATAGAATAAATAAAAGTGCTCGACAGAGCTCTCTTTGTGCCATCTTTATAAGACATTCACGGCAAACATCTTTATAAGGCATTCACGGCAAACATCTTTATAAGACATTCACGGCAAACATCTTTATAAGGCATTCACGGCAAACATCTTTATAAGACATTCACGGCAAACATCTTTATAAGGCATTCACGGCAAACATCTTTATAAGGCATTCACGGCAAACATCTTTATAAGACATTCACGGCAAACATCTTTATAAGGCATTCACGGCAAAAATCTTTATAAGGCATTCACGGCAAACATCTTTATAAGACATTCACGGCAAAAATCTTTATAAGGCATTCACGGCAAACATCTTTATAAGGCATTCACGGCAAACATCTTTACATCTTTATAAGGCATTCACAGCAAACATCTTTATAAGACATTCACGGCAAAAATCTTTATAAGGCATTCACGGCAAACATCTTTATAAGGCATTCACGGCAAAAATCTTTATAAGGCATTCACGGCAAACATCTTTATAAGACATTCACGGCAAACATCTTTACATCTTTATAAGGCATTCACAGCAAACATCTTTATAAGACATTCACGGCAAACATCTTTATAAGGCATTCACGGCAAACATCTTTATAAGGCATTCACGGCAAACATCTTTACATCTTTATAAGGCATTCACAGCAAACATCTTTATAAGACATTCACGGCAAACATCTTTATAAGGCATTCACGGCAAAAATCTTTATAAGGCATTCACGGCAAACATCTTTATAAGGCATTCACGGCAAAAATCTTTATAAGGCATTCACAGCAAACATCTTTATAAGACATTCACGGCAAAAATCTTTATAAGGCATTCACGGCAAACATCTTTATAAGGCATTCACGGCAAACATCTTTACATCTTTATAAGGCATTCACAGCAAACATCTTTATAAGACATTCACGGCAAACATCTTTATAAGGCATTTACGGCAAACATCTTTATAAGGCATTCACGGCAAACATCTTTACATCTTTATAAGGCATTCACAGCAAACATCTTTATAAGACATTCACGGCAAACATCTTTATAAGGCATTCACGGCAAACATCTTTATAAGGCATTCACGGCAAAAATCTTTATAAGGCATTCACGGCAAACATCTTTATAAGACATTCACGGCAAACACGTGCATTACACCGACCGCTATGAACAACTTCCCTTGCATTCTATCTGTGCCTAAAACTAAACGGATATTCTATGAGAAAACATATTTTCCCAGACCTATAAGTCTGGGGAACACAATATTGCGGAGCTATCTCTCCAATTGACTATAACATGGTCGTTTTTAAGAACAATGTAAATAAAGTTCTTGATATACGCTCATCTAAAAGAAATTAACTCCTATTCAATTCCCATCATCACCAAGCATTACGGTGTTGTCTCACCTGATATCTATTAACTCTTATCCTTGAGTGCAGTCTGGGTCTTGATAAGCGTATAGTATAATAATATTCTCATTCTCTTCTGAACACCAGCCCAGTTTAATAATAGTGAATAGACAGTGACGGAGTCATACACTTTGTATAAAAGAATACGACGTACGCCTGTATATTTTACCCACTTCCGGTCATCTACTATAAGATGTGATGTTATGACCCTTAAGGCTGTGATCATAGCGTAGTATCTGTTAGCTATGACAAGCGGGAGCTATGGTCAAAACATTATTATTATTGTTATTGTGTTCTTATTAATTGATTTGAGCGACGGATGCTCGCTGGATCAGTTATTATGATTAGAAGAATAAACAATTAAATTGAGGAAGAAATGATTGACGTGTAAATCGCAGAAGGAATGCCAAAATAGAAAACAGATGCAAACATTCTTTTGGATTTGGATAAACAAATAACTAGATGGAAACATTAGGTTGGTTTGAGACACGTAATTAGGTGACGTGGGAGAACACGTGATGTAGTTAGTTTTGGAGAGATTCAGGTAGTTGAGGATTGACCACCAGAGCGGACAGATGTCTAGACAGGGGTGGACAGACAGCTGGGAGCGAGCTGTATGAACAGAAAATGTAGACTAATTGCAGATCTGTGAAAACCATTTGAGACAACTGTAATAAATGTATATTACAAAAATATAAAGAATTGTTTTAATGGTTTCACAAATAAGAACAGTTGTCTCAATTATATGATGCTGATCGCTTCATGGTTCGTCACAGAGCAGAGGGAAGATACAGAAGAACTCTTCCAGAAAAAGGTATAAAGCATATATTATTATTCTTATATATGAACTGTAAAAATATCTCGTGTGACAAGTGTGATACAACATGACTCAGTTTACACGTCAATATCATGTCCCCTGGCTAACAACATACATAAGATTTATAGGTTTATTATCGGTATGTTAAAAGAACAATATCTTACATCCACTAGATAACAAAGAGATAAAAGATGATTATGATCATTTATTAAAATTATTCGAAGGGATATATTCGTTTTAATTAGCTGAGTGTGTTTTGCTATTTGGAAGAATAATCTGGTAAGTCGCCATATTGAACAAGTGT
This sequence comes from Euprymna scolopes, assembly GCF_053919585.1. Classification (NCBI taxonomy): domain Eukaryota; kingdom Metazoa; phylum Mollusca; class Cephalopoda; order Sepiida; family Sepiolidae; genus Euprymna; species Euprymna scolopes. The sequence continues at coordinate 42,709,341 of NC_136505.1, forward strand.
TCGTGGACGAATCCACCAGTCAGTATGTATGGCTTAACCGGCCAATCAGATTCTTGTGTGAAAAAAGGACCCGGATGTGCTCATAGTCATTCCATTAGTCCTCACGGGAATCATAGTTAATTACAGACGACATTTGTTCCAAACTTAAAGCAGCCAAATTCACTAACGCCTTGCCTTAGATCCAGAGGCTAGGAGCCATTTTAATAATGGTACTGATACAAAAATATTATCGGTGATGGATTTGAATAAAGCGTAGACAACATGGCGGATCTGTTATTTGTCAAACGTAGACATTCAAAGCAAAAGCTATTTCTGGTCAATTTTGACTTTTGAACAACATAATTGTCCTCATCAGTTCACAAATTTAATATGGCACCGGGTTTCCGCTTTATTAGTTCTTTTACGTTCGACGCAGTCTTTTAACCTGTGAATGTAATTACCTCATTTGACTGCAAGATTAAAAGATCAAAGTATGTTTGGTTAGTTAACCATAAACTTCTCGTACAGACTAAAATCTGCAGTTAAGCAAGCAACACGTTTTCTACGAAATTACATGCAATATATGTTGATAAATATAGAAATCATATACGCCCATACAGGATTCAAACCTACAACCCCTCAGCTTTACGTTCACAGGGAACATGAGTTGGAGCAGATATATTAACAGCATTTCCCGGGCCGCTGCGAGGGAGGAGGGGGGTATTTATTTGCTCCCCCAGCGAGCAAATTAGGCACAAGGCCGATTTTTAAAATGAGGAGTGAAGGGGAGGGGGAAGGGAAAGGGGGGCCAGCTTCCGAGAGGTGGGAAATGGGAACTGGATAGTGATTTGCCAGCTGGCCCAAGTAGGGTTGCCCCTACATGGACCAGAAGATTGCCACAAGGGCAATGGTCTTTGCTTGCAGCATCTGCCGGAACAGATACTACACTTTGATCTTGGCCCGAAGGCCACAAAAGTCCTCCCTTAAGGGGGGAGGTGGGCTCTCTCTACCGTGCTAGAAAGTTACGTACGCCTGAAAGTATGCTGTACCTCTACAAAGCCACCATTCGCCCATGTATGGAGTATTGTTGCCACATTTGGGTTGGCGCATCTGCTACTAGTCTCTCGTTTTTGGACAGGGATCAAAAGAGAGTCACCAACCTGATAGGTCCTGAACTGTTATCTAAGCTTCAGCCTCTGTTGCATCCCTCTGCCTGTTCTACGAGTAGTTTAATGGTGGATGCTTGACGAATTCCAAGCCCTTGTACCCCCTCGAAGTAAATACCCCCGACAAACCCGACAAGCAGCAAAATCCCACCCCTACACAGTAGAGATCCCTAGATGTAAGAAAGCCTTCTTCTCTAATAGTTTCTTCCCCAGAACTGCTAGACTTTGGAACTCCCTTCTCGGTCCCTGCTTTCCTAACTGTACTGACATGCAAAAGTGTAAGTACAATGTGAACAGACATCTTGCTGCTTAACTCCCTACATAGTATTCCTGCACCTTATGGCCCCTGTTAGTAGTCCCTTACATCAAAGAGGAATTATTTCTTGTTTGGGATAAAAATGGAAATTTAAAAAACAAGCTATCTATCTCTGTCCGTCCCAATCGCTCGTTTATCGTTATTTTGGTATCAAATTTCTACACAGCAACATTTTATTAAATAACATTAACCTTACATTCGTATAACATTTGGCACCTCTGCGGTATTTACCTCGGCACCAAAATCACGAATTTCCACCATTCTTTAAATGACCTTGATGATGGCGGTATGATGTTGCTCTTGCGCAGTTTTAACGGGTTAGGGCGCTTTATACGTTAAGGTATACCTGAAAGTACACTCCAAGACCTCATCCCGACAGATATAAGCCCACCGACATGGCCTAGTGTCTGCCGGACTGATTGTTGAAATCAGATCTTCGACGGGTATCTTCCAGTCAAGAGTCTATGCATATGAAGCTTCGGAGTTTAAAGACAAAATACTTTAAAAACGATCGTCATTAATAATCCATTATGTCCCACTGTCTAATAAATATGACACCAAATAATATATTTTAATATATTTTTAAAATTTATAAGATGATATATATATATAGCAGTACTACTTACTGTATGAATACTCTGAAGAAACGATAAGATTCATCTGGATTCATCAAATTCTGTCCGAGAGTTATTGCAACTCTCTTTACAATTTTTACGAAATTTACAATAATTTTATTTGTTCGATAATGTATTAATTTAGATGAATGAGTCTTTCAATAGTAATCCACATATTTATAGTGGAAAATGCAGTGTAACTTTCTGTGTGAACTGCTTTACTACTTAAAATAATGGTTTCTTTCTTTTTCTTGAATATATAACGTTTTGATTTCTAAAAAAGGTCGCCGTAGTCATGTGTCCTAGATGAGTCAATATTTCGCCTTCTAAATAAAATAATTTCTATCATCGAATTTCAATAATGAAAACTGAAGAAATATTAAGGAAACCCCTTGTATGTGGAGACGAACACAGCAAATAAACTATAAACAAACTGAATTATAGAAACGGCTACAGATACAAAACACTAACGAACATCACGAAATCAGGAAAACTGAAACTGTATAAATGAAAAAATGCCCTCGCCATTTTTTTCCTGTGGGTGTCACTATAAAAATACACCACACCAAAAAATGAGGAACAAGGAAGAGAGAAAGCACTAGCCAGACCTCCGCTTGAGATGAGTAAAGAGGATTGGGACCTTGGAGAGGTTTCTCGCCAACCAAATTCCAGTGAAGACCAATGGTCGTCGCCAATGAGAAATCAATGATAAGCGGTTGTTGCGATAACGCAAATTTTTTTGTAAAGATTATCGAAAGATGTGGAGAGTACTGGAAATCTGGGGAGACTTGTTGTCACTCAGACCCCAGGGAATACCACAAGTTGTTCTCAAAGTGCAATCTTTGATGGTGGGTTGTATGAAACTTCCTAGTGAGTAAATAATAATAATAATAATAATAATAATAATAATAATAATAATAATAATAATAATAATAATAATAACGCGATATACTTATGAAGCTTTCTACAGTTTACAATAGTTTCGTACATTGACGATCATTTGTAGATGACTATAGGTTGGAGAGTTCTTATTCAAATAATATTGTCTAAGACAGGGTTGATAACTTATATTACCTGATAACATTAGCAACAATCTCTTAACACAGCACCAACCAAACCCTAATGTAGATAGAGATCAAAAATCGAGAATGGGACTGGATTGGCCACGCCTTGCGGAAGCCTGCATACAACATCATCAAGCAAACCCTTGAATGGAACTCGCAAGGCAAGCGTAAAATTGGTCGCCCGAGGCAGACATGGAAATGAAGTATTGAGGCTGGGACCAGGGCTGCCGAAATTATATGGGCCGAACTGAAGAGGACCAGCCAGAAGTGGGTCCGTTGGAGGGCGTCGTTGCGGGCCTATGTTTCCCAAGGAATCAAGAGGCCTAAAAAAAAAAAAAAAAACATATAAATGAAAATTGAGATCATAAACCAATACTTTTAGTGATGCTGTATAATCTTGAATGTGTAAAATGGATCGATGAAACGACTGAAAAATGCTTACAAATAACATAGAAGGGATCCCAGTTCCATGTTTTGGATTCCCCAAGAATTTACCATAAAACATACCAAGAAAGCAAAACATTTTACAAGATAAATAAATAAAAAATAACAAAAATACTAAATTCATTATCATGTATAAAATATACTAAATTTAATTATACATTTTCGATCCAAAAATAAAGTATATTTTCTTGGAAACTTTTTCATTTAAAACTATTATATTTGTCAGTTTTATTGAAAAAATATGAACACATGTTTCAGGTAGTGTGTGTCAGTCGGCACTTACCCTATTCGGGTTTAACCTGCTTCCTCCAAAGGAGGAAGTTTCATGGGAGTATGAAATTCACAAGCGGTCCCCAATCGCATGTATATCCCCATTAGGGGAGATGACGACGTAAAGTTTTTGCAATTTTTGCAGTGAGGTGTCGACGTCTTCCTAAATACAGCACCTGGAATTCCTAACTTGGTCGCCCATTTTAGTAAAAACCAGGCTCAACCAGGCTTATCTTCCGTGATCTGACGGAAACCAGTATGTCAACCTGATTATGCCGTATAATGTATAATATAATATGTATATCGTGCTTCAGGTGGTAATGAATATTGAAAGATCGCTTGTGAAATTTCTGAAACCGTTTTTAAAAAAGTGTCCATTATAAAACTGGTTTAGCTAGGTAAAGTTATAAAATGGTAAGAGCCCTGTTCACTGACTGTGTATATAATGTATATAGATACTAAGATAAAGTATTAAATATACTAAGATAAAGTATTGAATATACTAAGATAATGTGTGTAATTGACACGAAAATTCAACACAAATATAAAACAGTGAAAAGAAAATTGATCACATAGAACAGCGGCACAGCCTCATCTCAAGCACAACTGAACCATACTGAACACCGCTGAAGTAATGCGTTTCACTTATAGAAATACATCGAGAGGCATATGTGTTGTTACTTGTTTGCTTTGAGAAGTACATACAGCAGTGGATGGTGTATCATGGCGGAAACGTCAAATGCAATCAGTTAAGCATCATTCGTGCGGAGCAAATAAGCAAGGAAATGTTCTTGAGCGAAACAAATGATATTCAAACCATGTTTACTTTCCTAACTGTAATTTATATTAAATTATACATGACTATCGGGGGGGGGGCAGTTGTAAAATACGTTAAAATATGATATTTTAATTTGTCCAGATTTCGTATATATTATTATAGATTCGTGATTTCAAAAGTAAAAAAAATATATTTGGGTGCATCGACTAGAATCGAAACCGAAAACAAAACTATAGCATTCAGAGCTGGTGACGTTACCACTGTACCAACGTGACAGGCATATGAATAGATTTAAAATTAAAAATGAAAATTAAACTAAAATGAATGAAAAGAAATGTAAAACGATTTTTTGAATTCTGACCCATTTTTGACCTCTTGAAAACAATTGTAGCCGGCTAAAGAACGATAAAAATAAAGTCCATAAAAAATCCGATCATTTCAGGCCCCTAGCGCCGCTCTACGACTTTTAGTTTCGGTAGAGATAGAGTTTGAATATATGGAGACAGACAGACAGACATTTTATATATTACATTTTGATGGAATTCTCAAGATTCCGATGGTTCATGTTAAGGTTTAAACTGAAATCTGAAGACCCTTGGAAAAAATCACACCTCTGGAATCCTATAACATAATGAGTACAATGTGTAGAATAATTTTAACGGCGTATTAGAATAAGCAATTGTTTAGTAAAAACATAACTTGCGACCATACATAAGGGGCGGAATATAAGGACTGTGTATACGCACAAACATCAAATATTAATAATATAACAATATAGAACATATAAGAAAGAGTGAAAGGATGCGAGAAAGAGCAAAGCTATTAATGATATGGCCTTATTTCGTATTTGACTAGATTTCAAAAATAAGTCAACTAAACAAATTAATTACTAAATCAGATAGGCAAATTAAACACAGATATGAAACAAGTTAGTATGATGCAGTATTCGGAGTAAACATTGTGTAGCGATTATTGTATGCTTGTGTTAGCTCTACAATTATATAAATGCAACTTTGTCCGTGTGAGTTCGTTCCTTATAGACTCCGAAACAGCTGAACAAATTTTCTTTAAAATTTACAGAATTTTAGTGTATAAGTATGAAAGTGATCTTAGTTAAGTTTTGTCTCAGAATACCCCCGATAATTACCGTTCATCGATAATCGAAACCGTTATTTTAATTTATCTATCATCGGTAAAGCCATTTCTCCATGTCGTCGCTTAGAAATAATGATAGAACAACGGGCCGTGAAAATTCTACTGTAGGTAAGATGATATAGTGATTTTTTGTTTGTTTTTTGTATGACGTGTTCAAAGTCCGTACGTAAATTTCTCATTTTTTTTTTTTTTTTAAATTAACTGGACATAATTTTATGAGACTTGAAAATTTGTGGGTTTTTTTGTTTGTTTTTGCATGACATGTTCTGTGGGTTCAAACCCCGCACATAAATTTCTTAATTTCTCTGCAACTCATTCTACAATTTTCGCTGCTCGTTCGATCCTGACTTCTTTTGTACTTTTACATGTGTTTTTTTCTTTTTTTTTTACATAAAAGGCTTTGAGTACTTCTTTTCCATTAATTTTTGAGAAACGCAAATAGGTCTAAAACAAAAATATGCTGTTTCCTTTTATTTCACCATTGTTTGTTATTTAAATATACCTTTCTGTTTATAATGTTTACTTTCACAGATTACTTAAAATGGTCACTTTCTTTAATATCGTTTACATGCATACTTGGTAACGTACAGGTGACTAGTTTCCTTTAAGGAACACAGAGTTTGATAGATTTTTTGTCACCATTACGCCAGTCTTGCCAACAAAAATACCTTGCCCTGAACTTTACCCTGAAACAAATTTTGTGACACCCCCAAGCAAAAACAATGGGGTGTCTATTCCGAAAACCATTTTTAACGTGAGGGGGTTAGGGGTTGGACAACAACAAAAACAACAGCCGTATTTTAACTTTTTACGCTGGAGGAAATACATGCTACCACCGGGCAACGCCGGTAAACAGATCCTGCTAGTAGTAAATTTTTGTCAGCCTCTTTAAGAAACTCGTTTCTTATCGTTGAGCAATTTACAGTTGAAATAAAGTCGGTCAATTTAGCTCGCATATACAGATCATGATATAATGATTAGATCACTCTGACAGACGTTAAAAACAAATGTTTAAATTTCAACAATATTACTCGCTGTTAACGGTGATCGAATGGATTTGATGCTTTCTAATGGAATTAGAATTGGCTTCGTTACCAGGTTCGAATCTCTCTACCTGTGGTTATCGTGACACCCTGCACTGATGATCCCTGAAAGAATGTAACACAAGTGTCTGTAGGCATTTAATAATTATTATAGTAAATAATTATATATATATATATATATATATATATATATATATATATATTACAGAACTATATATATATATATATATATATATATAATTATTTTTTTTACTATAATAATTAAATACCTACAGACACTAGTGTTTCATCCTTTCGGGATTCTTCAGTGCAGGGTGTCACGATTACTACCAGTCGAACGATTCGAACCCCGCGACACGAGACATCTCTGGCTCGATTAGCGGAGGCCGTATCCATTCGGCTACCATTAATCATGTGAAATAGCGTTGAATTTTTAAACATTTGAATTTAAATGTTCATTACGTCAGACAGACAGTGATCAAATCGTTATACGATGATCTACGCATAAGAGCTAAATTGACCGACTTTTTAATTCAACAGAAAGTGCTCAACGATAAGAAACGTATTTCTTAAAGGGGCTGTCATAATTTTTTTTTTTTACTATAATAATTAAATACCTACAGCCACTAGTGTTTCATCCTTTCGGGATTCTTCAGTGCAGGGTGTCACGATTACTACCAGTCGAACGATTCGAACCCCGCGACACGAGACATCTCTGGCTCGATTAGCGGAGGTCGTATCCATTCGGCTACCATTAATCATGTGAAATAGCGTTGAATTTTTAAACATTTGAATTTAAATGTTCATTACGTCAGACAGACAGTGATCAAATCGTTATACGATGATCTACGCATAAGAGCTAAATTGACCGACTACAGATCTGAACAATATCGGTATCGTCGGTTTCAAATCCTTACAAATAGAACCTGTAAATGACCACCTTGCCTGATTTTTTTCAGCCGTTGTTTATGCTTATCTCTCCGGAAAATGACGGCCTGCCATTCGTATGAATATACAATATCCTCTGCTTTATTTTAATGTTCATTAATTTTACCAATCGGCAATACGACCTGTAAAAGTTCCCGATAATTGCGTCATGGGAACTTTTTTTATCATCTCTGAATATAAATCGAGGTCATTATAAAGGCATTCTGACCTCCGATTGTCTTTTCTTCCCTTCAAGTCATGAAGAAATATAATTTGAATAATCAATTTTCTTTTTTAATTTTAAATCTAAAATTAAATCCTAACAATTAAAAATCGAAAAAAAAATCGTCGAATGGAAAAAGGTACATAATAAGAATTGGGAATTTATATTGGTTGCAATAATAAACGAAGAATCATGGAAAAACTATCCATAATAAATAAAAGGAAAACGTTTCTTTTCTGTGTTTGTTTTAAAATATAAGATATAAATGGTATAACTATTCACGCATGGATTTCCCAAACATATCACAGTTGGTTTTAGAATTTAAAATATAAACGGAATAATGATAATATTGTTATTAACTTGGTGTGTCAGAGACTGACCTTACGAATGCGTGGAAAAATATTGAATAATTCGACCCCTGTCTTTCCAACGTTATAACTACTCGAAATATGTAATTCAACCCCTATTTTTTTTCAATTAAAATAGCAAGGATCAGTGTTTCATTTAAAAAAAAGCAAAAAATAATGTGTTTAAAAAAAAAAAGATTTTAAACTTCGGACTTTACAGGTAAATTTCTAAAAAAACACTTCTTTTTTTGTTTTAAATTTGAATATATTATTTATTGATCTTTTATCTTCAATTTGTGATATATAAAACTTTCGTGAGTAAATTAATTATTTACTTTTTAATAGATATAATCGAAATAGGGGGGCGTGAATTAAAAAAACGTTTGTCTAAAATATTATATTCGGTTTATTGGAAAGAGCATAAAATTTCACATTCACTCTGAAAATATCGTAAAAATTGAATCAATAGAAAAATTTTGATAGATTTTTAAAGTTTAAACATTGAAAAATATTTAACTCGTAAAATTCAATTGATTTCATTACGTAAAAAAAGGTTTTATAAAAAATAAAAAATAATATTTATATTACTTTTTATACAACTTTAATTGTTTATTTTGGAAGTATAATCTATAAAGAAAATAAACAACTTACTTTTAAAAGAGAAATTACGAGTTTTTTTTTTATATTTTATTCGCAGTTTCGTGTTAGGAGACTTAAAAATTACCCCCAAATTCTGATACACCTAGTTATTAACTCGAAGTGAATAATAAAATATAAAACCATAAGAATAGAACAAAATACCTTGTATTTAAAACAGAAAATAAATAACATTTAAAAATATTACTTTTCTGATTGGGGGGGGTGAGGATAAAGTACTAGGCAAATTTCTGTTGCAAAATTAGACTCCTTTCGAGGTTGAGGGTACAATCATCAGTGCGGGCGACACCCAAAATACACTGCAGAATTGCACGCCTATGGAACTCTGTTCCGTCTGCCTGCTTCCCACCTGACTACAACTTGGATGTCTTCAAGTCCAACGTTAACAAATTCCTAATGAACCGCCCCCTTAAATAAACACTTCATCAAATCTCCACACTAACGTAATGTACTTGCAATAACCCTTATCCCTGAGTGGCTACCGGGTCTTGATAAGTGGTGACGACTGTATAAAAAAAAACTACTTTTACTCAGTTTGTCTGGCGTAACGAGTACATGCTACCCCTGTGGATTAAATAAAGCGTTCCGTTCTAAAATCAGTGTAGATTCCGGGTTTGACAGAAAGATTCCGAGTTCAATAGAAAGACTCCCGACTTTTACAAGATACGCCTGAATAATGTTGGAGGATACATTGACCCAAACAATGAGGAAATAACCTTCATGATAAGAATAGTGGTGCGAATAATCAAAATAAAACATTAATTTAGTTGTTTAAAAAACAATTTTTTATTCAATTTTCACCTCAAACAAGGCACAGTGTCACTTTCAAGTAGGGGGCTACTATCGGGGGCATAATTTGCGGCGGCATTATGAAGGGAGATGAGTAGCAAGATGTTTGTTCACATTACACTTGAACTTCTGCATATCAGTACAGTTGGGAAAGCAGAATCTCGCAAGGGAGTTCAAACACTTGCAGTTCTGGGGAAGAAACTATTGAAGTAAAAGGCACCTAGGGATCTCTACTGTAATAGTTTAATATAATAAAAGTAGTAATAATATTATTAATAATAAATTATAATGATATAAGATGAAGGAAAATGTTAAATATTAAGAAAAAATAATTTAAATAAATATTTTTCTTTTTACTTAAAAGCATTTTATTTTTGAATTCTCATATAATATCTTGATACGGTGAGGTAGGAGGAAAATCGACAACCCCCTCCCGTTCCCTTTAACTACTACTTTTAATGTACAATAATATTTCTTAATTCAGTCCCCCATCCCCAGTCGGTTTCTCTTACCTACATCACATTTTCTCTATGACATCACGCGTTACACGTACCAAAACTTCCGACAACGCCAGACAACTAGTGCTGGCTTCTCCACGGGTGTTCAATATGTTACAAAAGATTAAAAATTATTCTTAATTAATTGAAATATCCGATTCTTTTAGCTAGGATCAAATCGTAGTATCTGTTTTGTTACAGCGCATGGAACCAACATATTGTAGACTCAGTCGCAAAGTAGACAAATGTGTTACCGCCAATTCTTCGTATTCTTAGAAAATAACTTCAACTTGTATTTATGTTGTACGACATTTATTTCTTCATTGTAACGCCCCCTGATGTCACCAACGTCTAGAACGTGATCCACACACATGATCTTGAACGTTATCCCCGGCTCTAACATAATCTTCTTTTTAAAGTTTTTAATTTTTTTCTAGCGGTGACGTCATTTCGCATTCATTTGCATACGCGCACCCAAGCAATGTTAGAGGACTACACTTCATGTTCTTTCTGCTTCCGTCAGCGAATGAGAAATCGTTCTAAACTGAGGCAATATCGTAAATATATATATATTACTTTTATGCACGTAGTAAATACAAATTAATAAAATAATTAATAATTAATATTTAATATATATATATATATATATATATATAAGTGTGTGTGTGTGTGTGTGTGTGTGCGTCCCTTTTTGGAAATCCGGATTTCCCCTACATTCAAAACAACCCTTTTTCCAGCTCTACCCTCGAAACGAGCCAATTTAAATAGAAACGCTGTATTCATATAGAAACATACAAATATACTTATGTCAACAGGTGCGCACTTAATAACGTAAATACTTATAAAGAATATTGATCCGAATCGATTGCCAGAGTCGGTAAATTGCATTCACCTTTATTGTTAACCGGATTGCAACACATTCCAATCCGTCGATAAACTTTCTCCCCTCATCGCAAATAATAAGGTAAAATATATTCCCGTCAATTTTTCGTATTCTGTTTTATTATCGTGTTTCATTATCAGCAGAAAATGATGAAACTGTTGGAAGAAAAAGAAATGATGAAATTCATTATTGCCAACTTGAAATTTATCGAAATATATATACGGCTCTTACGAAATTTAGAATATTTCAAGATTCAAATAAAAGAAACGCCACGCTTAAAAAAAATGAAGGATTGGTCATCAACTCACACGAATATTGTCGCAAGTTTCGTCATTGACGCAATTGGATCAGTGGGAATATATTATAAGATACATTCCAACATCCGGGTAACGCGATGACGCGGGGGAAAATTCCAGCAAAAGGGTGAAAAAAAAACTGATAAAACCTTTCTATAATAAGTATACCGTCGTTAAAAAAAGTACAAAATTACAGTTTTCCCCTTGCAACAAATGTTTTACCATATTTTTATTACTTATTAACTATTAAATGAAACATTTAACATTTAATTTAGTAGTCAAATGTTTCTTCTTCGTATATATATATATATATATATATATATATATATATATATATATATATATATATATATATATATATATATATAAATAAGGCACCGCCAAAACTGGGAAGGCAGGTAAGTACTTTTTGACGGACCGTCTTTTTAAAAATCTACCAAAAATCAGGTAATTATCCAATCAATACGAAATATTCAGCGATTATTAAGAGGAGAATGACATTTATAACAGTGCACTTATTTTTCATACACAATATTTTTATATATATATATTTTTTTTTTTGCTTACAACCCTTCCCCCCCCCCATTGTTTTGAACAAAGCATATTATGTTGTTGTAAGGGACGGGATTATAGATAAAAAAACTTGTTTGCATACCTTATTTTGATGTCTGAATATTAACTCTTCGATTGTATTTAATTATCTCGCTTTTGAGTTTTGAAGTGTGGAATTCGGTGAATATGTTAAGTAAAATAATTAATTTAAGTTAAGCAAAACAAAAAAAAATTAATATTGATACGAAAAAAGCCATTTTAAAATCTTTGATAAATAAATTAACAATTTCTTTTTAGCGAGCCGAATAATGCATGACCATTATTAAACAGGGCATGCTTTGAAGAATCGATATAAAAAATTTTTCGATAAGTATTGTGCCCTTTGTGTTAAAAATATCATTATTTTTTCGATCAAGTTTGGAAACGTTTGCCGCCTTTCAACTACGGTGGAGAAAACGCGCTGAAATAATATTTTTTATTCTGCTTTAAATTGCCCCCGTCCCCATTTTGGAGAGCCTGGCCCCCACACACATACACATTAAAAACCAAACTCATACAAATAGTCACCCATCTGGTACTGGCCAGCCCCAGCGTTAATAATACATTGAAATTTTCGTCACTGAAAAATAAGTTTGTTTTTTTTGGCTTTTTGGTCTTCCGTAGTTTGCTTTTTATCAAGCACAAATATAAACAGTAATCAAATCGACTCGAAGTAACTGGTTGCCTATATGGACAAGTGGAATTATTTGAAATCCAGGTACTTATTTTATAATATTTTTGCATATTCTCATAGAAAATCACCCTAAATCTTAGTTAGACAAGAAATAAACAAATTAATTCTTTCATAAACCTTTTCTTTTTTTTAACTATTTATATACGTTCTTTGTGCAAAACCAAAAACGCCAATTGTTAACTTTTGGGGAGAATTTAACATTTAAAATTTAATTAAAAATAGTAGAAAAAGTTTTACATTATTCTGTTTTCTATATGAAAAAATTCAGGGTTGTATCTTTCTGGAAAAAAAAAGTTACTCAGAAATAATGGATTTTAATAAATGTAATTTCGTTTTAAAAAGCAACAACAACTTGATTTTTCGGCCATGTTTGGCGGTGCCTAATATATATATATATGTATATATATATATATATATATATATATATATATATGTGTGTGTGTGTGTGTGTGTGTGTGTGTGTGTGTGTGGAGGTATACATATATATGTGTGTGCGTATATATATACATATATATATATGTGCGTGGATTTATAAATATATGTTTATATATATATATATATATATATAAATATATATATATATATATATATATATATATATATATATATAAAGTCTCCCTTCAGTTTTGATAGACTATGAATACCCAAGAAGGGGTGCATGCGCGTGAAATTTTTGTGGTAAGAGTTGCGCAATCTCTAACCACACCTCTCCTGAGTCGACATTGTTGAATACCAGTGGCAAGTGGAGATTCAGACCGACTTGAAACAATGCCAACATAAGCGCCCAGAATTCTCCAAATGGTTAATCATCTAGTACTAGCCAGGCTCAACGTTTCTTAACTTCGGTAATCTAACGAGAACGGGTGTATCAACGTGATTATGCAGTACATAATAAACGTATATATATATATATTTATATATATATATATATATATATATATATATATATATATATGATGATGATTGCAACGTCTTGTTGTGTCACTCCCTCAGACATGAACACAAAAATGACATTTTTTTAGTCCTACCGATGAATTCACACGCTCAAACAGGCATGACACTGAAGACGGTCATTGAGATCAATTATTACATGCTTCCAGCATTTCAAGCCTCCACACGTCAAAACTTTTCCATTGCCACAGGACCATTTTTATAGATAAATGCCTGAGGGAGTATCTATACACAGATGATGTTACAGAGTCTTAGCTTTGTACGGCAGCTAAGTCTCTCTCTCTCAGTTCGAAATGTTGAAGCAAGAGCAATATAGCCAGCAAGAGCAAGATAGCCAGCAACAAGTTAAACTGCAGACCAGCTTAATGCGCGTACTGGTCTCCTGCTTTATGTTTTTTTTTTAAATAGAGATTTGCTTCTCCTAGAAAGGTTTCCTTCATCACGGCTTACAGGAGCCTTCTCCACCCCAGTACGCACATACATACACACAAACACACACGGTGGTAATTGGCCGTTGACCCCCAAAAAAGGTCCATTCGCCCTTTGGAAGGTCTTGTTTTTACTCCTTCAGAGAGACTAGCAACCCTACTCACCAAACAAGTCTGGTGGGGGAACCAGTTTAGTCACCGGTGACCAGACCATGAGGCAGGTAGTACTGGGTTATATGGTACCAGTAGCATATCACATGACCTGACATACACACACACATACACACACACAAACACATATATACATATATATATATATATATATATAAATATATATATGGCATGATATGACATATATATATATATATATATATATATATGACATGACCTGACATACACATATATATATAAATATATATATATATATATAAATATATATATACATATATATATACACACATATATATGTACACACATACACACATATACGTATATACAAAGAGTATCTCATACTTTGAAAGAGATGTTTGTTTACGTTACATTTAAACCCTATTTTTTTTTCAAACATAGCATGAAATGTAACAGCTTCGAATACTGAAGACAACTACTAGTAATTATTAATCCAGAATATAAGTTCGAAATACACGTCTGTAGATTGAAGTATATTAATTGATATCTATTTAAAGACATTTACGAGGGCGGTGTAATAGTGATGCCAAAACTGGAGTTTCGTTTTTAATTGGGCTCATCAGTTGAACACATCCAAACTCGGCTTTCGAACCCCGACTCTCTTGTATATAGCTGTCATTTGAGCAACAGAACAACGCAAAATAGTGTCTATTAACACAGATCAATCAGAACACGATCAAATCCGATTATACACACGCACACATACACGCACACATACACGCACACACATCTGATATTTCCCCAAACTTGTGGCCTTGATTTTTATCCATAAAATAAATGTCATGGTGCATAAAGATTATTTTATACTTGATGTACTCATAATCGTAAACTATTTCTTAAAAAAAAAAGAGAGATAAAAACATATATATTCGGAATCAAGTCTCTTCTGACTGTTATTTCAGGTCATTTGAAAGCACAGAAGCAAGATTTAGTCTCCCCTCTATCAAGGCCAGATATTTTGGGGAAATAATATATATATATATATATATATATATATATATATATATATATATATATATATAAATGTCTGTGTGTATGTGTGTCTGGTCACGAATAGGCTCCTATATGGGTGACTATTTTTAAAAAGTGATTACATGTAATGATAGAAGATTTATCGAGACATAGGAATGAGTATGTTTGATCTGGCAGAACGGTGATTCATTAAAATTGTGGGGTCCGCGTTCGCGCCTGGTCCACAAAGTATGGAAATAAAAATTTAAAAAAAAAACGTTTACAAGTGTTTTTGATGTAGATGTACATAAGAATACTTTGATAAGTATGTTTTAACTTAAATAGGGATTGTATAATAAAATTGTGGGGTCTGCGTTAATAAACACTTTTCATTTCTATCAACTTTGATAATTATGTTTCAGTTTGAAGAAATATGGTATAATAAAATTATGGGGTGTTCGTTCGCGCCTGACCTCCATAGAATGGAAATATGTCACAAAGTTTAACAAGGTTTTTTAATATAGATTCAGAAAATATTGTGATAAGTGTTTCAGTTTGAACAGGTATGGTAAAATAAATTATGGGGTTTATCTATTTTATTTTTACTTTCATCATATTTTGCTTTGTTTTGATACCCCCCGAATTCGAAGCTATCTCTTTACAACCCTTCCTTTTCATAACCTATCATACTTTAATAAATTAGAGTCCGTTTTCTGTAGGCTGTTTTTGAACCCAGTCAATGAGGGATACTTTTGCTAGCATATATATATATATATATATATATATATATATATATATATATATATATATATTAGTGTTGGGACGATTAATCGGAATTGAGAATAGGAAAAATTGACAAAGTTGGAGGTATCGGAATCGGTATCTGAATAGAAAAAAAATTTTGTTTATTTCCTAATGCCAAATCGATTCTTTTAATTATTTTTTTTATTTGATTTTGTTTAAAGCAAAATCTTCCATTGCTGGCAATAAATGATAAAATAATAAATATTTATTTATTTTTAAATAACAGCAAAGCAAAAATCTACAGATGGTCCTCCACATGTGCGTGTGTTTGTGTGTGTGTGTGGGGGGGGGGGTATTTTACAACGTCAAAATATATGACAGTCTATAACAATTGTTTCCGCGGACAGAGGACTTCCCTGTCTGGTTTTCAGATGGTAAAAGTCAAAATAAGAAGGGAAGAGGATATGTTTTTTGGGAACACTTGTGGAAAACAAGAGAAATATAGACAGATGTAAAAATATCGTTATGAAAAAATTAATTATATAAAGAAAGAAGAGATAGAAAGAATGAAAAGTAAAGAGAAGGAAAGAAAGAAGCATAGATATGTGCTATGGACAAAATCAGTTGACTTAAAAAAGTGATTGGTATGGGTTGACGTATTTGAAATGAGTTTAAACGTGTCAACAAAGCAGATGTTTTGGAGGTGGTAGGGGGTTTATATGAAATAAAAGGGTTTTTTTCTGAGATATTTATCAATGCTGCAATGTTAACATACGTCTATTTGATTGCATATTAACATACATCCTGTATAACGTATATAAAAGCTCTAGAAGTTTTGAATAGGAAAGCAATTATATGGTAGATATTTAACATACGTTGAGTTAATTACTTTAATTATACGACTTATTATTTGTATTGGGTTTGCGACAATCGGGTGATCGAAGTAAAAATTAAGAATAGTTACATAGTTATACAAACGATTAGAAATAGGGGTGTTTAGTTACAATAAAATATGAATAATTAGATATGGAACGGTATAAAACGATATCAAAGATTTAAAAAATGGGGAAAGTAAGAGCAATTAATGATAGTAACAGGCAAAATGAGAACGGAAGGGCACCCATGCTAAATGTTTGTAAATTATTAGTTAGTCGTAAGCAACACTGTGTTTAAGTAATAATGTTAAAGTGTGCAATTAGTAGATTAATGGAGTAATATTAGATGAACTTTTGAAGAGTGTGGAATGTCTAAGAATGTGGGTTGGTTGGTGTGTTGCTTTTGTTTTACGGCATACCAACCCTTTTCAGGTTATTTAATGCCGAATCCAGTGATTTTGAAGAAATTTTTTTCTATAATATCTTTGGGTTTTTTTTTTTTTGTTTTGTTTTTCAAGTCAGTTTCTATTTAACCCATAGTTGGGATCCTAACAGCGTGGACTTCGAAGCAATGGCAATTAAGGGGTGGTTCTACACTCACCAAAGCCCGCAAACTGGGGCCTCACCATTCGGATATAGTTTAAGGTCGCATCCGGGAACTAAGAATGTGGGATTGTAGTATTTGAAAATACTTAATGCTTAAACTTCAAAGGTTTAATAATTTATCTTAATAAAGAATTTTCGTACAAACAAATATATATATATATAAATAGGAGAATTTTGAAGATTAGCCGTTACAAATTTATAAGAATATTTCAGTTAATAATAAGTAAGTGCAAAGATATAGGAAAATGGAGGGGTTTCTCCAAAGAATTAAAGGTAAAATAATATAGAAAAGTGATAG
This sequence comes from Euprymna scolopes, assembly GCF_053919585.1. Taxonomy (NCBI): domain Eukaryota; kingdom Metazoa; phylum Mollusca; class Cephalopoda; order Sepiida; family Sepiolidae; genus Euprymna; species Euprymna scolopes. Next base: position 42,727,116 of record NC_136505.1, read on the forward strand.
CAATACAGATGATAAGAAGTTTGGGTGTTTGGTTGTACTACAATATGATGAATTAGATATAGAGCGATATAAGGGATGAGGAGCAGTTTATGGTGTAATGGTTAATGGTTGTAAAGTTGTTGTTTTTTGTAGTATAAGCTACAATTGGTAGGATAATAGTGTTAAAGTCTGGCATCAATTGAAATAAATGGCTATCGTCTTGAGGAGCTCTCATGTTTTGACAAACTTCTGGGCTTGACCTTTACTCCTGATCTGAAATGGAACATATACATCAAATCCGTTGCTAAGGCCGCTGGAAAAAATGGTGGGATCCTTCTATCGATCCAGTAGATATCTCACTGCTGATGTATTTCTCTATCTATATAAGAGCCAAGTACGTCCAAGGATGGAGCACGGTTGCCACATCTTGGTGGAAGCTGCTAGAAAGGACTTGTCCTGCCTTGATAAAGTTCAAAATAGACTTCGAAGCCTCGGAGGAGATGTCCTTTTTTCTTCCCTGCAACCTCTATCTCACAGAAGAGATGTTGCGAGCCTGTCTTTGCTTTATTGTTATTTTCATAGCAAGTTCTCGACTGAGCTCCATTCTATGGTCCCCCCTCGCTAAACTTTCACAAGAAACGCCTGTCTAACAGAAAACACACTCAATAATTTCCCCATCTCTTTATCTGCGCCTAAACCTAAACGTAGATTCCATGAACAAAGCTTCTTCTTAGAACTGCATCTCTATAGAATTGTCTTCCTTTTTACTGCTTTGCAGCTGACTACAATATGGTTGTGTTCAAGTCAAACGTAAACAAGTTTTTAATAAGCCGTTTTACTTAAGTTAACAAATTTACCGAATTTTCATTACTATCGATTACTATATTGTCCAATTCACTACAATACATTCTTTATCCCTTATCCTCGAGCGGCCTCTTGGCATTGATAAGTTGTGATGATTTTGTAAAAAAAATTAATTAAAAATATCCACATGTGTACTCCAAAAAGCATATCCTCTTTCCTATATATATATATATATATATATATATATATATATATATATATATATATATATAACTAATATTGATATATATATATAAAGTTATCATATATATATATACATATATATAATGTTAATGTGTATATAATGTTAATATATATATATAATGTTAATATATATATATAATGTTAATATATAACGTTAATATATATTACGTTAATATATATAATGTTAGTATATATATATATATATATATATATATAATGTTAAAATATATATATAATGTTTATATATATATAATGTTTATATATATAATGTTTATATATATATATAATGTTAATATATATATAATGTTAATATATATATAATGTTAATATATATATATGCATATATGATGATTGCAACGTCTTTTCAGACGAGTGCCACTCCCTCAAACATGAGCCCAAAAATGACTTCCATCGCTACAGTACCATTTTTAGATAAATGCTTGAGGGGGTATCTATACACAGATGATGTTACAGAGTCTTAGCTTTGTACGACAGCTAAGTCTCTCTCTCGGTTCAAAATGTTGACATCCAGCAACAAGCAAGAGCAAGATAGCCAGCAACAAGTCAAACTGCAGACCAGCTTAATGCGGATATTGGTCTCCCGCTTTCTGTTTTTTTTTTTACTCAGAGATTTGCCTCTCCTAGAAAGGTTGCCTTCACCTCGGCTTAAAGGAATCCTCTCCGCCCCAACACACACATACATACACACAAACAACCACGGTGCTAGTTATCCGTTGACCCCGTGTGTCTCAAAGATTCACTCATACTAACCGCTATCAACATTGTCTGGACAAAAATAGTCATTGATTCGATTTGAACATTTGAGAACATGATTCTTCAAGTTCAAATCTTTCCCATTTCACTCTAGATTCATAAATAAAGGTTTATTATCATTTGAAGTAGATGTGTATATGATTTTAGACACCCTTTTTATGAGAGAAAGAAAACCGAAACTCCAAGTTGAACTCAACAATCCAAATTTATAGAATAGCATTCTTTGATATATATATATATATATATATATATATATATATATATATATATATATATATATATATATATATATACATGGCGATTAAGCTACACTGAATGTTCAGCGTTTCATCCACTCTAGAATTCCTCAGGCTAAGGAATCCTAGAGTGGATGGAACGCCGAATATTCAGTGTAGCTTAATCGCCATATATATTTTATAAATTACTAACTAGCTCTACCTACGTATTGAGCACTTTTGAAGTAAATACTTAAAGTTTACGCATAAATCTATACTTTCGTATATTAATTTTATGTGAGTAAATGAAGTGGTTTATATATATATATATATATATATATATATATATATATATATATATATATATATATATATATATATATAACATTTCGCAATCGCACAACGCCGCATCTTACTAAGCCTTAAAAACTTTGATAAATCTAATGATGACATAAACATTTCAAAATTATATAATGGGGACTCTCGGGAAGTTACAAGATGACGATGCGTAATTATTAATACATGGATAGTTAAAGTTACGTGCATTAAAATATACATTTTCAAAATAAAAAATGTGCGGTGATTGACGTCGCCTCTCAAAAGGTTTTAGACCCGTCAGATATTAAGTGTGTTTTTTTTTACGGAATGTAATGGATGAATGTAATTTATTTTTTGCTCAAGTGTAAAAACATGCGATTACTTTTTACGGTTGAAATCGTGACTGTTTATTTAGTCGGAACAAAAAAACAACTAATTTCATTCCAGAATGATTGATAAATTATAGTGAAAAAATTCGATAACAAAATGAGTTTACTATGAATAGCAGAATCGCTACTTACCCGACGAGTTCGACCACTTCCTGGAGGATCTAAAAATGGTGCTTTTGACCTGCAAGTAACCGGCGCTTAATACATATATTCTGCGATAGATGAATATTTTTAGCTCTTTTATTGGGATGAAGATGTTTGGTATGTCTCAAGAGACCATCAGCTAATTTGCCAGCCTTTGCACACACACACACAAACACATACGCACACACACACACACAGACACGCGCGTATATGTCTATATCTCTTCTCATATATAAAAGGCACGTTGTGTGCGTTTCATTATGTATATGTTAATTCGTTCCCTATGGACTCCGAAAAAGCTGGACCGATATTTTTTTTTTATTTATTTCACGCAAATGTACTTTATTAGTCTCGGAAAATTCTTAGACAGATTTAGTAGCGGAATACCTCAGATGAGTATTGAAAATCGATAATTTAGCAAATCCAATTAAATAAAAAAAGAAACGGTTAATTTTTTATCAAAGTTAAGATCCTTATACAGCCTAACATAACAAGTGTATTTGAGAAGTTTTATTACTGCACAAACAGAAGCGTCTGGTGTAGGTTATTTAATAAGACAGGACGCGTTCAGAATGGATGTTTCTGTTTAGAGCGCAATTGAACCATGATATTTGACTTTTGCAGTTTAAACTTTAATTCAAGTTTTTATATAAAAATCTATACTATTATATAAAATAAACTTTGTGCGTGTGTGGCTGTGTATGTGTCTGTATGCATCTGTGTGTGAGTTCGTACCCTATGGACTCCTAGCAGCTGGGCCAATTTTTAAAATTCCACACAAATGAACATTATGTGCCTGGCAGTGTTCTTAGATAGCTTTTGTATCGGAATATCTTCGATAAGTATCGATAATCGAAAAAAAAAATGATAAAAGAAAGAACATGCGATTTTGATCAAAGTTTACGCATTATACAATCTAATATTACAAGTGCATTTGAGAAGTTTTATTACCGCACAGGCAGAATTACCAGACATATAAAATCAACAGTAGGTTCTTTGATATGAAATGAATGTTTTTTATAAGAGAACAATTGGATCCCGATACTTAACTTTTGATTTTCAACTTTAATTCAAGCCATTATCACCGCACGAGTAGAAAGGCCCAGCATATAAAACCAATACTAGGTTTTTGATATGACAGGAGCGCGTTCGAAATGAATGCATCTGTTTAGAAAACAATTGAACTATGCTACTTGACTTTTGCCTTTTAAACTTTAATTCATACTATTATATAAAAATATTTTTATAAAATCAATAGTAGGTTCTCTACAGTGCAATGTAAACTACAATGTAATGTGGTGTAAGTCACTTCGAAGAGGCATGTGAAGCTTCTTCCCGGTGCACCACGGCGATCTTCAACTTGAACAGGCAATTAATCGAGTTAATTGAAATATGGGCGATTTCATCGATTTCAATAACAATAAAGGGTACGAGGGTGAAACATTTGTAGATTCCTATTAAATCCCATACAACGTCGAGTCTTCTTGCTATTAATTTCATACCATCAACAGGAGATTCTTTACAGTACAATGTAGACTACCATGTATTGTGGACTAAGTCACTGTGGGGAGACATGTTTGGTTTTCATCTGGTGAATCACTGTGAGTCCTCGAATATAGCTGAATCGGTGATCTATAAACTGTAATAATTGTTTGAAATTTGGTCGAAAGATGGGTGAGCGTTGAAGCTTTAAAGCAGTTCTAAATGACTAAAACTGCCACTTAACCATATATTCAAACACTACTGTGTTTGAATATTATATATATATATATATATATATATATAGTAATTTATAAAATATATATGCCGATTAAGCTACACTGAATATTCCGCGTTTAATCCACTCTAGGACTCTTCAGGCTAATGCTCGAATTTTGTGGTTGTTTATCGTTTTTATATGCTCCTCTTCTATTGCATATAGCATATAAAAACGATAAACAACCACAAAATCCGAGCATTAGCCTGAAGAGTCCTAGAGTGGATTAAACGCGGAATATTCAGTGTAGCTTAATCGGCATATATATTTTATAAAGTACTAACTAGCTCTACCTACGTATTGAGCAGTTTTGAAGTAAATACTTAAAGTTAACGCATGAATCTATACTTTCGTATATTAATTTTATGTGAGTAAATTTAGTAGTTATATATATATATATATATATATATATATATAAATATATATATACTCAAAACACACACACACACACACACACACACATATATATATATATATATATATAGTTGGATAAATATATAAAACTACAAACTAATCGTATATATATATAACATAAGTCTAAAATATCGCAATGAAGAATTACATGCCGTAAAACACAACAACAAGCCAACCAATGACCTCTCTCCCGGATATCCTTTAAGGGGGGCATCAAATCTGTGGGTAATTCCATTTTACACGAATGAACGAATTCAGAGCAATATATCAAAATTCATCGGCTATGCTCGAAGGTGTGACTGTAGTCATGCTTCCTTGCCCTCTCGTTTATCAGTGCGTCTATAAGGTGAAGGGAATTATCAGTTGTAAAGCGATCCAATTTACACACCTAGTTTTAAGATTCCTGTAAATAATGTTAAGAGTGTCTTAATATCCATGTAACCATTGTGGTCTGGATATAATTGCTTGATTGGCACCTACAACTCATAACCCTTTAATTTTTTTCTTCTACGATGTTATATTAAATATTCATTTAGAAGACTTTATTTAACTTTCATATGTGTGAGGTTCATTTCCACATGTATTTTTTATGTGGTGCCAGTCGGCATACTGGAGTTTCCAGAGAATGAATAAGAATATTTCTATTATTTGGATTATTTTTTTTTATCTATTTATTACTCACGTTCACCTCTGAACAAGCATATTGCTACTTGGACGTACTATTTGGGACCATGGCTAGGAAAAATGAACGAGATGTTTGTTTACGTTACATTTAAACTTCTGCATATCAGTACAGGTAGCAGGAATGGAATTCCAAAGTCTAGCTGTTTGAGAGAAGAAACAATTAGAGTGGAAGCGTTCTGGCATTAAGGTACCTGAACAGTGAAGGGGTGAGATTTTTTTTTTTTTTTTTTTTTTTTTGCTAAGAGGGTTTGTCCGGGATATGTACGTCGAGGGGACACAAGTGCAACGAGTTCATCAGAACATATTCCATTAAAATACTTTTAAAACAGACACAGGGATGCAACATTGCGACGATGGGACAGGGGTTGGATCTTAGTTGACAAAGTTGGACCTATTAGATTAAAAACTCCTTTTAGGACGCTATACAAGTAGGAGAGGGTAGTGATAAATGCCCCAGCCCAGATGTGGCAACAATATTCCATACATGAGCGAATAGTGACCTTGTAGAAGTACAGGATACTCCCGGGTGTAAGTATTATTCTAGCTCGATAGAGCGAGCCCACCTTTCGGACACTGTTCTATGTGAGTAGTATTTTCACGTTTCGGCCGATGTAACCTCCAACCTTCTTCAGGTGTAAGAACTTGTGGCGGCAATTTCTGGTGGTGTACGGTTCAATTCTCAGTTCATGCGATACTCTTTTATTTATTTATTTATTATATTTTACTTCATTTAAAGTTTTCAGAAATTTGCAAATTACTTAGGAATCCATACCTTTTGACAAATATCTTTTTCACGTCTATACTTAAAAAATAGTCACCCTTACGCCTGAAAATGCTTAATAGTTTCTAATTTTTATTTCTATTTACTTATTTATATTTATATTTAAAAAAAAAAAATTCCTACTTGTACGTTATGTAGATTTGTTATTGTCTTAAAAGAATTGCAAATTTTACAGAAACAAAACATTTTCTCGAAGGTTAGTCTGTACATTTTGTAAACATTTTCTTAGGCTTAAAATGTTTGTTTTTTTTATTTTAAGAGTTTATTTCTGGTAAATACCAGCTGTATATACCAGGCGTTGCCTGATTGAAAAGTATTGGCGGGCGGATGGTTTAGTCACATTCTATTTAAGATAAAATGAATATGCTAACTTCTTACGATTTTCCTGGAAGCGTATCACATATTGGAATTATGGAAGCATAAAATACACCAATCTTCATCTAAAATTAATCGGGAAATAACTTAAAAAGGAAATATCTCTCACATCCTCGATAAATAAACTTCCGTTTTTAAAGGCATCTAGTGTAGGCGAATAATATTCGAAAATAAATAAATTAAATATAAATTAAATTAAAAATAAGTTATATAAATGAACTTATAAATGAATATTGCTAGATAGAACGATGGAGACAATTCTACAACTAATAATCATTAGTAACATGAAACTAATTATTAAAATAGATTTTCTTTAACGTATATATGACAATCGTGCTATTCATTTAATGCGGAATCTCTTTGAATAAACAGTTATATACAGAGATCATGCTGGAATATAAGTGCGTAAAAATCCAATTTCAATATGAAAATTTATTTGTAAAAAAAGTCAAGAGAACGACTTTACAAGATTCAAGCATACAAGGGCGGCCCACAGATTTTTATAATTATTAATATACTAGCGGTGGGGGAGGGGCGCCCGGCTTTGCTCGGGCGTAAAATATGCTTAAATATGATATTTTAATTTGCCCAGATTTTGTATATATTATTATAGAGTTCGTATTTAGTTGCCATTAGTTACAATCGAAACCGAAACTGTAGCCTTCAAAGCTTTTTCCCCATTTTGATCCCTTAAAATTATTTAAACCGGATAAAGACCCTTAAAAGAGCGACCCGTAAAATAGGCCCTTAGCACCGCTCTCCGACTGTTTTTTTTTCGGAGGAGATAGAGTTTGAAAATATGGAGAAAACTGGCAGACAGACAAACATATAGCCGTTTATATATTAGATTTGAAGGTATAGACTTATAAAGATATTTGCTGAAAATACACTATCGGGGGGGAGGTTGTTACGAAAACCGTTATTATTATTATTATTATTATTATTATTATTATTATTGTTATTATTATTATTATCAATATCATTATTATTGTTATTATTGTTATTATTGTTATTATTGTTGTTATTATTATTATTAATATCATTATTGTTGTTATTATTGTTATTATTGTTATTATTATTATTATTATTATTAATATTATTTTACATAATACCACAAGAAATATTTCATACATTTCGACAATAAGAATCCGCTTACTCGAATGGTGTGCTGTAATCGCCTGAATAAAGAATCATCATCATCATCATCATCATCATCATCATCATCATCATCATCATCATCAACAGCAACCAGTAGTTGTGCCTTAAATTATCTATCTATCTATCTTCTATCTATCTATCTATCTATCTATCTATATCTATATTCTATCTATCTATCTATCTTCTATCTATCTATCTATCTATCTATATATCTATAAAAACAGAGATGTGTGTGCCACAGACGATTTCTGATTGGTTAATCCAATAATCACATCTCCTAAAAAACAATGGTTTCTACGCTCTTACCTTTACCATAAAATATTATGGCTTTATTTATTGTCCATCTTGGAAGGGTTTACTTTTTTGATAACTTGTTATTTACAAATTAAAAAAATACGAAACTTATATACGAAACTAAACTACACGAAATCAAATGCTCCTTCAAACTTAGTAGTAGTACTAGCAAGCACACGCGCACACACCGTCACGTTGTTATGGCAACCAAACCCGCTGACTTACATAAACAGTAAACACACACAGTAAATGTGATTTTCTTCATTTTCTCATTTCACTCGTGGTCTTAAATTCATTTCGGATATGTATTACTGTACACATAGATTCGAATAAGTTGCCAAAAAACAAATATATAACAAATAAATGTTATCAAAGGCAAGATAAGTTACTTTTCTACCAAACTGGATATATTTTTCGTGTTTTTATTCAATTTAACATGTTTATTCAGCTCGAAAAGCATACAGTGTTTACCGATGTATTGGAAAATTCAAGATGGCGGCCGATTCTCTCTTTAACACGGTAAGTTTGGGAAAAGGTGTAATAAATAAAAAACCGGTTAAAATACTGTTAAAAACTCGCTCAATATATGTTACCGTGACATAGGTTGACATATATTCGGCGGGTTTTTAATAGTATTTTTTATAGTTTTTTTTATTTATAACACCTTTTCCCAAACTTACGGTGTTAAAGAGGGTGTGAGACGCCATCTTGAATTTTCCAACACATCGGTAAACACTGTATGCTTTTCGAGCTGAATAAACATGTTAAATTGAATAAGAACACGAAAAATATATCCCGTTTTTATCGGTTTTTTTACCTTCTCTGCAGAAGTACAAAAAAAAAACACGGAGGTACTTTTACAGAATGTTAAACTAGCCCTAACCGATGTTTTATGTTTAGTTTAGGAAAAGTCAGAAGAAACAAAAGTCATTATTGCATGAAAGATACGTATTTAGTTGAAGTATTGTTTACGTCAATTCTTTCGAAGAAATTTAGCAAGAATACCTGTAAACCAGGAAATCGGTAAAATGTCATCATGGATGAATACTTGTCTATTATAATTTCTACCCTTGACAAAAACTTAGCCATAACAAAAGAGATTTATTGTTCAGATTGTTTTTGAGATTGATTTCTAAAAAGATATTTTATAAATAAAATCGACTTTAAAATTAAAGACTTAAATTACAATAATTAAATTTAAACATTCTTATTTCAATATTTGGCACATAACACCTGCAAAAATGATCACAATGTCAGGATTTCATTTTATTTCAGAATCGATGGCAAATTGTGTAGATTGATATCTCATTATATTAAATACTAATATTTAACATTAGTTTATCATTTAAGCCGATAAAAAGCCTTTTTTTTTCGCGTCATAAAAGGATTTGGAGTTTCCTAATCAATCTTTTCGGGTGCAGTTGCACGCTCTCAAAATAACTAAAGTGTTGGCTTTAAAAAAATTGGTTCATTAAAACTAAACAGGTTTAGTTTTACTTTTTAAAAAAATAGCTTTTGTAATTAGATATGTCGTATGGTTATCCCTAATCGCTGAATAAAACCGCTAACGAGTTGAATGATTACGACATAAAATTAAACTCGGGTTCCTGAAACGGAAACTTGGTTTGTTTTTGTTTTTTTCTTATCAATATATTTACATTGTTATTTTGTTTTCATTTTCAATCATTCGAACAGTTTTCTTTTTCAAGTAATCCAAGTTACAAAATTCCCACTGTTTACTATGCTAAAATCACAATGACTAATGTATACCTATTAACCCTTATCCTTGAGTGGCCTCTGGGCCTTGATAAGTGGTGACACCCATGTAAAAAAAAAATCACTCGAACAGTTTTCTTTTTATAATGTATAGTTTTAAAAGTTTAAAAACTATATAGTTTTTACTTCAGGAAAATTAATGGGTCAGTTTTTTACGATGTGCCCTGTTAAAATACTGTTAAAAACTCGCTCAATATATGTTACCGTGACATAGGTTGACATATATTCGGCGGGTTTTTAATAGCATTTTGTATAGTTTTTTATTTATAACACCTTTTCCCAAACTTACGGTGTTAAAGAGGGTGTGAGACGCCATCTTGAATTTTCCAACACATCGGTAAACACTGTATGTTTTTCAAGCTGAATAAATATATTACATTGAATAAAAACACAAAAAATATATCCAGTTAGGTAGAAAAGTAACTTATCTTGCCTTTAATAACATTTATTTATATATTTGTTTTTGACTATTTTTTCGAATCTATGTGTACAGTAATACAAACCCACGATATGAATACCCACGTTGTTATATATATATATATATATATATATATATATATATATATATATATATATATATATATACATATATATATATAAATGAGATTATAGCAGTTACAAACATTTTTAAAACACACACACACCTTTTTCAAAGTGATCAGAAATCGTATAAAAGTAAAAAGGGTAAATTTTTATTTACTTTCCAACTTAATCACCTTTAACGTGACTTTTACAGTTTTTTTTTAAATGGAATTCATTTACCGATACAAAAGAAATGATAAGTAAATAAATCCATAAATAAATATTATAAATGGTTTATTTTAATACTTGCCAGGATGCGGAGGAAAATGAATGAAGGGGGAGGGGAATAAAATAAAAACATTTTGGAAACAGAGTAAGTTTGAAAGAATTGCTTTGCACAGAAAGAAATTAATGAAAAAAGAATAAAATTAAATTTCTTTTCTTTCTTGATTTTTTTTTAGATTTTTTATGAAAAGGGAAGTCAAAATTAAGACTATAAAAAACAATTTTTATTAAGAGCGAACCTCAGTCGTCAGGTCTGTAAAAAAAACGTGGAATAATCAAGAAATGTTTTCTAATACAATTTTTATTTTACTTATGTGTTCATTTGTCTCTTTGAAGGTCGTTTGTTTAATATATCGGTTTGCAATATAATTTTGTCATTCTGTCAGACTCAAATTTTAAATCTATATATCTATAAAAGTGAAAGTGTGTGTGTGTGTCTGTGTACATTTCCCTACGAAATACCTCTGTCAATTTTTAGTCTACAGACTCGAAATTTGATATACAGGGTACTGAGATTTGGAAAAATCTATGTGATCGGTTTTTAGCCAGAAATTTGGCGATTAAGGGGTCAAAGTTCAACGATTTTAGCTTTGAGAACTCTACCAAACTTCTCCGACAATTTTGGGTCTACACACTTGAAATTTTAGATATAGCTTCCGTGGACATGGATCTAACTTAATAACTTGATTTGAGGCCAAAACAATAAATTTTCAGGGGTCATAATAGGGGTCAAAGTTTAAAAAATTACCCCCTTTTTTTGCTCAGCATACACCTCCAAACACCCGGGGAACGCCGGGCACCCATGCTAGTCGTACATAAACGGTACAATCCCGTAGAATACTGATCTTAGTCTACGCCTTCAACTGAAAACCAAACCGCCATTTGAATTCCTCGTAAAACTTTACAAAGAAAATTGGCGTTTGATCTTAATATAGGGCTTCGTTTTTAATTGCATCTTCGGGCAAAGAAATAAACAAAGAAATAAAGAGACGCCATACATACTCTATTTACTAGTTATATTTAGTCAATATTACTCACAGGTTTTTTTTATACTTTCGTGTTGTCCCTATCTACAAAGCCTCCCCACGAGGACAGAGTTAGGCACCAGGGTCGTTTTTTTAATGTGGAGAAAAGGAACAAAAATTAAAAATTGTTTCAGTCGTGAAGGATTTCTCCTCCACTAACAGAGAACAAGAAATTAAAGTGTAGCATCTGAAGAACAGATACTACACTTTGATCTTAACCCAAAGGCCAATACACTTTCTTGTTGTTTCACTTTTTCATGCCGTTTCGTGTTTCTCAAATTATTTTTAATAAACTTTTCACATTGAAACAATCATGACGGCTTTGTTTATTTCTAAATTTATTAATTAAACTAAACTGATATAAACTATAACTAAATGTGTTACGATCTCTAATTATGAAAATTTTGATTGCCAAAAAAAAAATAGTAAACAAACTTCCAATGATTTAATGTGTGTGGTATTGCTAAAAATATTTTAACTAGGAATCAGTTTTTTTATTCGACGGTTTGAATCATCCCAAATTCCTTTCAGACTTGCAATTAATTATTGATTAATTATTGATTAATTAATTAATTAATGAGTAACTAATTATTTATTGAGTAACTAATTATTGATTAATTCAGTATTGGCAAAAGGTTAAGATGGCTGATTTCTTTTACAAAGAAATAATGAAATTTCCATTGATTTATTTTCGTAATTAAATTATTCGCTTGAATAATTTAACTTTATATTTACGCAGTTGCAGTTTTATGTCAATGAAAAGTTTGATTCATTGTAATTCAGTAAAATAATAATGTGCAAGTCACATAAGGCGGGAAATCCAGACACGTATATTTAAACAAGAATTGGTAATATAATTTCATTACTATAGATTATTGACGAACCCCCGTCTTTTCAAAAAGAAATTAGTTGAAAGTTCCTGGCCACTATTGGTGCTAACATTTATATCAACAAGCATTTTGGACAGGAACAAAGTGTAGTATCTGTTCTGAAAGTACACATCATCAATTTTGTCCTGGGCTAGTTAAGGAAAATCCTTGTACAGTGAGGTATTTTTTGTTCCATTGTAGAGTTTACCTTTCAGGGGAGATGGATTTTCTCCACATTAAAAATCGACCTTGAATCTAATTCATGGGAAGAAAAGCAGGGGTTGCCCGTTCAATTTCTGTTTCCGTTTATAAAATCTGCCTCCTCTACTGATGACATGTGTCAGAATAAACAAGTAACAAACTGTACAATTTTACAACAGACATCGAACGTAAGAAAGGAAAATTTGACCCCTTCCCCCACCCCCGCTTTACTTCCTTAAACCTAAGAACACATACAGATGCACAACTGCAAAACAATTTCCTATACTCACACTATTTTTCTAGATCTAAAAATATTGACAATTGAAAACAAACACCGTTCGGTAAGCAATGGTCCGTGTGCTTCTCATTCTAAAATGGAAGAATGACGGATTAATTAAAAGGGTCCCAGGAAAAATGGCATACTCGTAAAATGATTGGCATGTGTGAGGTCGAAATATAACCTCGGTTGAAGACGGAAGTCAAAAAGTGATGGCATTTCCATCAGAAGGTCGCGTGTTTTCTTCTTATACGACGACAAGTTGTTGACAACGTGAATCCTCCTCCAGGTTCACAATGATAACGTTAAAAAAAAAACAACAAAAGAAGAAAAGAGAAGTACCGTGATTCCTTTCTGCACGAGAAATGTAGAAACGGAAGTAAAATAATTTATCGAGTCTTCCGCAGATGCATAACTCCACCCCCACCTCGTTAACATTCACCAAGAGAACTCATCTCTTTGTCTCTGTCTCTGTCTCTGTCTCTCTCTCTCGCTCGCTCGCTCTCTCTCTCTCAGTCACTCTGTCTGTCGGACTGTCTGTCTGTCTTCCCCCTCTCTCTCTCTCTTTCTCTCTCTTTCTCTTTCTCTCGGGAGCCAAACCAGCGGAATTTCCTTGAACAAAGTTTATTTTCTAGAACATCCCATCTGTGGGTCAATATAGCATGTGTCTTCTTGACAACTGAGGAAAGACAGTTGTTTATAAATCCAATATAAACACATCAAAGGCCGTAAATGACAAAGTTCTCTCTGATTCTCTCTCCTCTGATCTCGAACGAGTGGTTCAGTGGGGGAAGACGTGGCTGGTTACCTTTAATGCATCTAAAATCAAACTCCTATCTTTACATCATCAACGCTCTGATCCCCATCTGGCATCAATTGAAATGGATGGCTCTCGTCTAGGAGAAGCCCCATGTTTTGATAAGCTTCTGGGTTTGACCTTCACTCCTGATCTGAAATGGAAGACGTACATCAAGTTTGTTGCCAAGGTCGCTGGAAAGATGGTGGGATCATTCTACCGCCCCAGAAGATATCTCACTACTGATGCAATTCTCTATCTATATAAAAGCCAAGTACGGCCAAGGATGGAATACTGCTGCCATATCTGGACAGGAGCTGCTAAAAACAGCATATCCTCCCTTGACAGAGTACAAAATAGACTTCGTGGCTTAGTGGGGGATGCCCTTTTCTCTACCCTGCAACCTCTCTCCCACAGAAGAGATGTTGCAAGCCTATCTTTGTTTTATCGTTATTTTCATGGCAGGTGCTCGTCTGAACTCCAATCTCTGGTCCCCCCCTCGCCAATCTTTTACAAAAAACACCCATCTAGCTGAATCCACTGTCAAAAACTTTCCCCACTCTTTATCTATGCCTAAATCAAAACGTAGATTCCATGCACAAAGCTTCTTTCTTAGAAGTGCACGCCTGTGGAACTCTGTTCCGTCTGCCTGCTTCCCTCCTGACTACAACTTTGATGTCTTCAAGTCCAACGTAAACAAATTCCTGATGAACCGCCCCCTTAAGTAGACACTTTAAATATCCACACTAACGTACTGTACTTACAATAACCATTATTCCTGAGTGGCTTCCGGGCCTTGATAAGTGGTGACCACCTTGTAAAAAAAAATACCTTTTTAGCTGTCCCCTGATAAAATTAAATCTTCATCCATACTACCTTTACCAACTGTTTTCAATTCTCTCATGACGGCTATCAACGTCAAACCAACAATTTTATACATAGATTCTCGGTCCTTGCTAAGCTGTGATTCATCAGTTAAAAGTAAAAAAAAAGAAAACGAAACAAGACAAAAAATGGAGATTATTACATAACGAATAACAATCTTTATTGGACTGATCGAATTTTAGCAATCTTACACCAATCGATGAATTGCTATTTCTGTTGTGGTTGCTATCAAAACAGGCCCGAGAACATGGCACGCCATTATGAAATAGTTATGATTATGAAATAAAAACATACATTAGCATTTGTTAACATTCACCGTTATAATGTTTTCTTTGGAGGGGAGATTACTCCACACAAGGCATACAACCACGACGTAAAAAGGTAAAAAAAAAAAAAAAATACTACTTCAAGGTCAAAAACTTGCCGACGATTAGTGTTCGATGGAATATATTCCGACTCAGTAAAACAGCAATTATTCATTCTTTGTCAGAAACGTCGCTTTTCGAATGTGAGGATTAAAGGACAAAATAATATAGTAATTGTCTGTATTTTTGAGATGAGGTGTTTTCATTGATTGAGATTGTCGGACTGACTTCCTCATCTTGGTTGTTATTGTCACAACGTTTCGGCCGTTTTGCCCTCCGGCCTTCGTCAGATGTTTTGCATTGAACTTGGGAACCGTTTGTTAGGAGTCTCGAACCCAGCCCTTTATCATTATTACTGGGATACCGTGTTCGGACTCCAGCTAGGCTTTGGGACTGATAGAGAGAGAAAACCTTGAATAACAACATAGGTTTAACATTAACAAAAAAAAAAACAACTAAGAATTGTCCTAGTGACATATGGCCGAGTGGTCCTAGACGTTGTATCAAAGTTTCCAGTTACCCAAAGGTGCTGAGTTCAATCCTGAACGAAGGCAGTAAAATGTAGCATTCAAAACAGAAAATCAGCAACTATGTCCCAGAGCCTAGCTGGAGTCCAAACACGGTATCCCCGTAATAGTAATAAAGGGTTGGGTTCGAGACTCCTAACAAACGGTTCCCCAGTTCGATATAAAGCACCTGACGAAGACCGGAGGGAAAACGGCCGAAACGTTGTGACAATAACAACCAAGATGAGGAAGTCAGTCCGACAATCTCAATCGACAAAATAATATATTGTAATAGAATGTAATAAGTATTACAACTAGAATATGAAAAATGTATTGTTATGAACTCCTCGGCACGGGCGCACGAGCATAGGACGAACAAGATCCACGTAAATCCATAAAATTGCACATGACGTCACCTGCAATCTTGAAAATCTAAGGCAGCTGATGAAAGACAGGAAAGTCTAGAATTATTCTAGTCCATAGAAAAAAGTTAAATACCAGATACTTCTATCTATTATCTCTCTATTCGGGCTCCTTGCCCGGACTAATGTGACTCCGTATCTCTGTCTCTATCTCTCTCTATATCTCTCTCTCTCTCTCTTTCCAGACTTCCTTATCTTCCATCAGCTGCCTCAGATCTTCAGGATTACAGTTGGCGTAATGTGCAATTTGCTGGATGTACGTGGATCTATGCTCATGATCCTGTGCCGTGGAGTCCACAGCAATTCATTTCTCACCAGCTCTTATTTGCTTCTCTGGCATTGATCGTAAACGTCGCTCCCTGATGGTAGTAGATATGGCAGGTAGGTTGCCATAAAGTTGCTGCTTCGTGGGATGATCTTGCCAAGATATATGTAACACTGTTCGTAGCATATTAGTGTACGTGCAATCTATCTTTCTTTTCAATTATTTAGTGAGTGTCCAGGTTGTAGCACCGTAAATAAGGACAGACCCCATCACTGCTGTGAGGAATTGCCTTTTCAGTTTATCAGTTAGCCTTGAACTCTAATGAGTGCAGCTTATCCAATACAGCCAAATCTTTTGTGATGCGAATTTCTATATAAAGGTACTTGGGTGTTACTTTCAAACACCGTTAGCTAGAAAGCTTATCTGGTGAACAGTGTATGATGGTCACATGATGGCTAGTTCTGATGTGTTTAGAACATTTATACATCTTTCTCATTGTTACCCACGTGTCGTCTCGTCTTTTGAAAGAACCACACGGGACTATTTTTTTGATCGAGGATTTATTCACACAATAACAGATTAATAAGACTGTTACAAAATTTCGAGAGACAGAAAGACAGATATTCATTCGGCTAAGGGGAAACAGTGAGTAAGAATGAAATAAATACAGTTGTAAACGTGAGCATATTTCCGCCTTCATGCAAGCAGTTTTTTAAGGTAGGGGGGTATCAGATGTCAGAAGAAGAAAACGTTATTTCATCATGGTACCCTATAAATACTTAATCGATAAACACTTAAACTGCTGGTCGCATAACACTGAAATTAATAGAAAATAATAATCATACGCCGAGAATAATTTATAACGAATAAATTTTTTGCTTGGATAGATGAATAGCGCGTATATAAATATGTCGACACGTTGCAATACAAAATGTTCATTTTAATCTGCTGACATATTTCTATTACTTTTGCGCATGCGTAAATTCATTTGTAACTTCCTTATATATATTGTCGATAGCTCAAACAATAGGGAACGAAATCAGTACTATATAATATTTCATAGAAAATACGCTCTGTAATAATAAATACGGAACTATGTGAATTGGAATATATTAAAGTGTGTTTCCGACCGGACAAGTGTGGGCGCTCTCGCTAATATTTTAATGAAATTAAAATCATTAGAGAATATAGGTAATAATACACTAATTCGAAGAGATTTCCTAATTTTTAGTTTGTTCTGAGTATACCAGGAGTCGAAGCAGATCAGGTCAGTAAAATCCGAAAATAATTTGGTGTCATGAACCTGGTAAAAAATGTTCCGCATTTAATCCCGCGTAAGGTCTTTTCTCTGGCTTAGCTTGTAAAAAAATAATTGTCTATCAGTAAATAAATAAGCAACAACATATATTACATGATGAAGATTAATTAATCATTAGAAACGTACGGATTTCACGGTCAAGTAAGTAGGTAGTCTCCTTTTTTCAGTCTGTTTGCTCTGGCTTTATATTTTATTTTTAAAAATAGGTGTCTATTAATAAATAAATAAATAAGTAACAACTTATATTACATGATAACATAAAAAATAGATCAATTAATCATTAGAAACGCACGAATTTCACGGTCATTTCTTCAGTTTGGTTTATTCTTTAAGATTCATACCAGTTATAAACACATTTCTGGTAATCAGTTTTAGAATAAAACTGCAGCTGTCTGTTGTTATCTATCTGTTTGCGTCGGCCAATTCGATTATCTCCTCAACCCAAACTGTTCTCGCATAACTCTGGCTCCAGTTTCTTCGATCTGTCTCTGGGGACCTCCAAGGCGCTTACTGTCGTAACCTTTTTCAAACTGAAAACTATTCGTAAACTAATTCTGATTCCTAAATTCATCGGATCAAAATCAGAAATCGTGTGTCAGGTCTTTAGTATAAGAGTGGCTAATAAGCGAGAAATGACTCGCTTACCTAACCATATCTAGATGACCACCTGATCGCCTTTGTTCCTTTGTGAACCATTTCTAATCATTGTCGTGGCTTTTTTGTATAGCTCCGACATTTGTTTATTTTTTTTTTTTAATGAAGAACTTCCTTACGACCCTAAAGTTAGATCCATAGTATCACACGAGTCCGTTGACAATTTTGGCGAATACCCGATGATTAATAAAGGATGAGCAGCTAAAACATGTGTGATTATGAGATGGGGAGAAACTTATTTCAACTTTTTGTCCACTTCTAGTAATGAATCATGTTTCACCTTGACATCAGAAAGTTTCCAGATATTCATTTTCTTTTTTGTTGTTTATTACGAAGCGATCGATATCATGATTGATCATTTGTTGCATGTCTGTTCTGTATTTATATAATCACGAACTACTTACAAAAAATTACACCAAGTTTGGCGTAGATCATCATTTAGATGTGCTATATGTAAAAACTTACTAGTAAATCAGTAATAACTTATATGCTCCAAAATGAATGCTCATAATTGGATTAACGCTGGCATAGAGCACCCTTTAAATACTAAGTGTGTAATAGTTAATACTATTTTTATGTTGTTTGTCAACCGGAAAACATCGTAAACCGGAAAACACCGGTAAAAAGTACTTTAAAAGAAAAACAAAGAAATAGAATAGCACATGTATAGACACAAATAAAAGAAAGAACGAAAAGAAGAAAAAATACGAACTGGGAGGAAAACACGGAAATATATTATTAAACGTAATTAAGAAAAGAGCGATAGGCCACAAACGAAGTAAAAATAGAGACAGTTGTAAAAAAAAAAAAGAATAATATTTGTTAACTAGAAAAAATAAAAGAAGAAAGAGAAATCAAAGAACACTAACACATCTGAAAGCAAAAGGAGAAGAAAGAAAAATACAATGAAATAATATAACGTTACAAGACACACACATGCAAAAAAAAAACCAAATTGGAGAAAGAAACGCACAAAGTAAAAAAATGTACAGTAGACGAAAAACAAAGAAATAAAAAACATACATATATATATATATATATATATATATATATATATATATATATATATATACATAGACACAAAAAATAAAAGAAAAAGCGAAAAAACAGAAAAAATAAGAACTAGAAGAAACACACAAAAATATATACATACATACACACATACATACACACATACACACATGCACACACATACACACACATACACACACGCATACACACACCCATACACACAAAGTCGGGCTTTTGAAATTGTCTCAATGGTTGAAGTTTGTTTTCATACCTGTCAATTAAAATCCGGTAACAAGCTACGGTGTACTTTTATACGGAATTTCATTCATATAAACATGATTCTGTTATAATTGAAAGATATGAAGATTAATGCACTTTTAAAGATCCTATGGGTGGTCTGTTGTCCGCAATGGAGCCGGCTGAGGTACGTTCTCAGTTCGAACAAAGCTGATGTGTTCTTAAGGACTGGGATTTTTTTTTTAAATGTCAATGGACATCAGTACAAGTGAACTATGTTGCTGTAAGGAATTGATTAATGTTGTTTTTTTTTTGTTTTGTTTTTTTTTTCGCACAATATTGCTGATATGTATGTAAATGTATTTTAGTTATGTATAACGTGCATAACGTAATTGTGATGTAATTATATATGAATGTATTTTTTAAAGTCGAACACTGATTTAATTAGATAAAGAAAAAACAGACAGTGAATATGTTTAGAAAAATTGAAGGGCAGTATATCGGATAAGAATTTTAGAAAGGAGTCAGCGAGTTTATCTTAAATTTTGGAAGGGTTAGAGTTCGGGTTCGGGTTAGGGTTAGGGTTCGGGTTAGTGATTATTCTAGTTTTTGGGAGAGTGTCACGAATATATTTTGTTTTGTTTGTTGTTTATCGTGGGATTTTTTTGTCTCCAGAATTCGTGCAGAATCGGCGTGAGGCAAAGAATAAAATACACTGGTATCGTTATAAGGAAAATTCGATTATCTCTTAAAGTTCATTTGCTTACAGAAAGCGCGTTATAGCTGTGACTAAAAAATTGTCTAGATCTCCGCAGGACCTTAAGATGCGAGATGGTGCCACGCTTTCGGTCTTCGGACGTTTGTAAAGGCTCATTCTTGGAGGTCAAGGGTAAGCCCAACGTTATGCGTGGACAATCACGATGGCATTGGGCCTTTATATTACGACCACTCAGGTGCGACGATGATGTAGAATAAATGGGATCGACACGGGTGACGTTTTGGACCAATTACGGTGTTCCCATGGGGTTGGTAGAGAGGTTCAGAAAATCACCGGACGAAGAATTGTCGAGTTTGGTAGAAGGGTAAAAAGGGTCTCTATTTGACTATGGCAGAAAAGTGGCTAGAATTAAACCGGCGACGTCGGTCGTATGAAGAGTAACCTACACCCAAAACAAAAAAGCCATCGAACTAGACATGAGATTCTGTCTATATGAAATAAGGCATTTGTTAGTAGATAAAGACTAACCGCAAAAAAATTAAGACGTAGAGGTCTGATGTTTTTCTTAGCCGTAGGGTGTGGCAAATCTAAGGATCGTGTTAACGGGCAAAAGGATGAGTGTGTAGAAAAATGTATGTCATACATTTTTGATAAAATAAAAGGGAAAAGGTATTATACTGTTAGGCTTCCGGAAAACACCGGAAACTATTAAAATGGTCGATTATTATTATGGAATTATAATATTCCATTATTATGATTGGTATAAGTACAATTGTTAGAGAGAAATTTTTTATCGGTGAAAACTTATTTACGTTGAAATATATACATTTAATAGTTCTAATTTGACTGATGGAATTTAAGCTAACCATAATATAAGCAAATCTACGTGACAAAGACCCAGCAAGGATCTTTAGTCTACGTGTACTCATGACGTAATAAAAATATAGATTTTGAGATGTAGAGGTAGTTACGCGGGAGATCATTTCGATATGCAACGCCTTATCAGACGGATGAGGTTTTTATGCCTAGACGCAACTGGAAGTCGGAAGGAGGCGACTTAGAAAAATGTAATCTTATACAAAGCGTGCCAACTCTGAAAAAGAACCCAGCAAAAATTAAATAATTATATCAAAATATAATTATTAATGCTGGAGTCCCTCAGGGGTCAATCATGGGCCCAACTCTCTTCCTGATCTACATCAATGACCTCCCTAAACACATGCATAAATCATTCGTTGACATCTATGCTGATGACCCGACCATCTACGGCAACACATCAAAGGCTGTAGATGACAAACTTCTCTCTGATTCTCCCTCCTCTGATCTCGAGCGCGTGGTTCAGTGGGGGAAGACGTGGTTTGTTACCTTTAATGCATCTAAAACCAAACTCCTATCCTTACATCATCAACGCTCTAATCCCCATCTGGCATCAATTGGGATGGATGGCTCTCGTCTGGGAGAGGCCCCGGGTTTTGACAAGCTTCTGGGTTTGACCTTCACTCTTGATCTGAAATGGAACACGTACATCAAGTCTGTTGCCAAGGTCGCTGGAAAAATGGTGGGATCATTCTACCGCTCCAGAAGATATCTCACTACTGATGCAATTTTCTATCTATATAAAAGACAAGAACGTCCAAGGATGGAATACTGCTGCCATATCTGGGCAGGAGCTGCTAAAAACAGCCTATCCTGCCTTGACAGAGTACAAATTAGACTTCGTGGCTTAGTGGGGGATGCCCTTTCTCTACCCTGCAACCTCTCTCCCACAGAAGAGACGTTGCGAGCCTATCCTTGTTTTATCGTTATTTTAATGGCAAGTGCTCATCTGAACTCCAATCTCTGGTCCCCACCCTCGCCAATCTTTCACGAAAAACACCCGTCTAGCCGAATCCACTGTGAAAATTTTCCCCCACTCTTTATCTGTGCCTTAATCCAAACGTAGATTCCATGAACAAAGCTTCTTTCTTAGAACTGCACGCATGTGGAACTCTGTTCCGTCTGCCTGCTTCCCACCTGACTACAACTAGGATGTGTTCAAGTCCAATGTAAACAAATTCTTAATGAACCGCCCTCTTAAGTAAACACTTCATCAAATCTCTACACTAACGTAATGTACTTGCAATAGCCCTTATCCCTGAGTGGCTTCTGAGCTTTGATAAGTGGTGACCACTGTGTAAAAATATATATATATAATTCACGTAAGAGCGTGTTCACTTTAAGAGAAAAGTACCTTTAAATTTCAGGACACATGGAAGAACCGCATAGAAGGAAGATTTGAGGTATGTTTTTGCTGGTGTTTCAACCGACAACGATATCTATCACGTGTTAATTTATGTATACACGCATCAACATCCATTAGAGAATACACTAGACGAATCACATATCAGAACTTCAACACTTATGTAAAAAGCAACTCATGATAGAAACACACATCTGGTAAATAGATACCCGTACATATATATATATATATATATATATATATATATATATATATATATATATATATATATATATATATATATATATAATGTCAACACGACGGTTATAGGTTCAATTCTTGGCTTGGGAGAGATGCTAGTCTAGAGGCACAGATGAGTTGTGATACAACGAAACAGGACTGTATGTCGATGACTACAAATATAAATATGCATATATATATATATAATATATATATATATATATATATATATATATATATATAATTACATTTTTACACAGATTCTCGTCATATCACCGAAGTTGAGCCGGGCCAGTGCCAGATTGGGAATTGTAGGACCTGTTTGTACAGTGCCGAGACGCAGAAATTTCCAGGTTGGTATCTGGGGGCGCATTAATTCACTGGGAGTGATGCATCCCCAGTCTTCGTTAAGATATGCATCTAAGAGAAGGGAACTCTGATGTAAAAAAACAGGTGGTCTACTATATACTCTGTACTGTGGCTGTCATCAGCACCGACAAAGGTTATCAGTAATACTAAAAGGTGTGGTTAGTTCTACACAAAGCCTTCACCATTATCAACAAGTCATCTGTGTGTATTTCCGAACAACTTAGTTGTTGTGGTGGAAGCTCAAGGGTCGAAATCGACGGGATTCATAATATATATACAAGACAAGCATATACACGCTCGATATACAGCTACGCTATTTACATACAACTAAGTATACTACATACAACCGTTTGATGCCGTTTCAAACCCCCTTTATATTATATATCGTCGTTTGTATAGATCACTATCCAACATTATTAACGGTATAATTATTGTTGACCACTACCGTTACTAATTCTAATTTTGCATGAAAGGGCTGTCATATAAGTAATAAGACATACTAGATAAGTGAAAATGATATTAGGATGAGGTTAGAATAAAACCCTCTAGGCAAGTGGAGAATGGAATGTTAGAAATTAAGTCTATTGTTAATTCTATTAGAAATAGTTAAATATTGTTTATGTCGGAAAAAGAGTCGATTGCCCATTCTTTTAGAAATTTGGATATTAAATATGTCAGTTAAGAGAATGGACAATGCGAGTTAAAATACATTGTTTAAAAATATGTTGGACATAGAATTGAGGATTACTTTGTTTGACAAAAGTGTGTTTGGACAAACATATGTAAAGCCACGTGAAAATTAGTCACGTTTGAAAACCACACTTCTGACGTCATAAACAAAGGAGATTTCTCAATATAGGAATCTGAGGGTTCTGAAGTTAGTAGTCAGTTGAGAGTTGATTAGTCAAGAGTTGATGAGGATGAGATAATCAGAGCAGATCGCATACGGTGCTGGAGTTAGAGAGTGGGAGCCCCTTAGAGGCGAAGGGTAGAAGAGTAAACCATGTAGTCGAAAAGGATCGAATTCCTTACGTCACCAATCGCGATTGAAGAATAAAGACACCAACTATGCTTTGTAAGTTGTCTCGTGTCGTCATTCTTTACAACAGAAAAAGTAAATGTGATATATCATCATCTTAATGAACATTGTATAATCTCCCCTTCCAAGTATTATTTGCCACCTCCATCATAAATGAAGTATATCCTCCTCTTTATATGTGTATAAGGACTGTTGCACCATATCTCCCAGTCCGTAGTAATATGAAACCTCCAAGAATGATCCCAGTCTAATATAAATGTATCCTTCCATATTATCATCACAGTCGTCATGATGTTCAAAGAACGGTTATAAATGTCTTTCCCATCAGAAGTGTCATCACAATCATTATACGTTATTATATATCCCCGTTATATATGTTCCCAATATGGACCTCTACACAACACTAAGAATCCACTGTGAAAAATTTCCCCCACTCGTTATCTGTGCCTACATCAAAACGTGGATTCCATGAACAAAGCTTCTTTCTTAGAACTGCGCGCCTGTGGAACTCTGTTCCCTCTGCCTGTTTCCCACCTGACTACAACTTGGATGTGTTCAAATCCAACGTTAACAAATTCCTAATGAACCGGCCCCTTAAGTAAACAGTTTATCAAATCTGCACACTAACGTAATGTACTTGCAATAACCCTTATCCCTGAGTGGCTTCCGGGCCTTGATAAGTGGTGACATCTGTGTAAAAAAACAAAAAACTTAAAAATTCAAAAACCATCATTAATCTCATTTTATATCATAAGTTAAAATACATACTGCTATTACTAATAATACTATTACTACTTCTACTACTGCCACTACAAATATACAAATATATATATATATATATATATATATATATATATATATATATATATATATATATATATAGTATATTATAAAAAAAATATAGGCATGGAATAGATCGACTACAAAAGGCGCATAACAGGATCCCTTAAGCATTGACGATCGAATGCTTTAGAATGAACAAAATAACAGACAATATTATCAATTTGATTGTAAAGACAGGCTCTAGGGAAAACACTTAATATTGCTTGTGGTCGATTACTGGTAAGGACTTCTTTGAAAACTCTTAGTCAGTAAATAATAATAAGCACTCCTTTTTTTTTTTTTGCCAAATAATAATGTAAAAGCCTGTCATAAGAACGCCCAAATTAAAATTAGCGATCTTGCAATATTACTTACTGGAGCGATTAGCTGTTGTCTATATCATGACACATCATAGGAAATAGATGATGTTAGTTAAGTTAGAGACCCCGGCCAATTACGTTCCACGGTTTTTGCTTCATTAATCGCACAATATTTTATAGATATTTTTTAAGTATAATAAATAAAAATATTTATAAACTGTTTTTTTTTTTAAATAAATATGTATATGTATGATTTTATATTTTAACTATTTATTTGTTATTGAAAATATGTCCGTACACAAAGATATTTTTGCCAACTATATAAGAAACACTGCTAAACGAATACGACGAATTGTAAAGAACGGAACGCATAATCCCGTGTATAACTGTACGGATTATGGAAAAGCAGAAGTGACTTTATGATTTGTTGATCTTCTTCAAACTGCAATTAATAATTAATCTTTGTTATAATTTTGTTAGGTTTTAAGATTTAAACACTTTAATGATGAATAACATTATAAACAGTTGTAAAAGTGAACGTGTCTGTGTGTCTGTGCGTCTGTGTACATTTCCATACGCAATAACTCTGTCAATTTTTAGTCTACAGACTCGAAATTTGATGTACAGGGTACTGAGATGTGGGAAATCGATGTGATCGGTTTTTTGGCCAGAAATTTGGCGATTAAGGGGCAAAAGTTCAACGATTTGACCTTTGAGAACTCTACCAAACTCCTCCGATAATTTTGGGTCTACGCACTTGAAATTTTAGATATAGGTTCATTGGACATGGATCTAACTTAATAACTTGATTTGAGCCCCAAACAATAAATTTTAAGGGGCAATAATAGGGGTCAAAGTTAAAAAAAAAAATTGACCTCTGCGGTCTCTTCCAAATTACTCAGACAATTTCTGGTTTAAATATTTGGAATTTTACATAAAGGGTATTCAGAGATAGGGTAAGCTTTTTCATCGGTATGAGTCGAAAATTATTAGTTACCAATATATAAATGTATGTATGTCTGTTTGCATGTCTGCCTTAAACATTCAATAGAGGACACGGATTTTATCAAGATCAGTATCGTTTTAAAGTTCGACCTTTCATACGACAAATATCGAAAAATTGGCTAAAAACATTACTATCTTCCCCTTCAACTAAGCACTTTTCTACAGGGCGGGGTCATTTTTTTTCGCCGATATTTTTAAAAGTTATCCTCTCCTTTAGATTGTCTAGCCTTAATTTAAAAAAAAATATCGCTTCCAGTTCGGTGGTGGTCGTAACAGCATAAACGTTAAGTTTTACCCCGTTCTTTTCCTCCTTTGCGGTACGGGTTCGAGCCTGCCTTCCTATTACCACTTTTTTTTTTTTTTTGCTCAACATACACATCCAAACACCCGGGCAACGCCGGGCTAAAATGCTAGTAATATTATAAACATTTGTATATTAAATATGAAATATGGTTTTACTAAATATTTACGAGTGTTCACCTAGTTAATTATTGGCTTCCATACTTTTGATTGAGAAAGAGAGAAAAACAATATATCAGAGTAATCTACAAAATGTTTATTTTTTGCGCAATAATATTTTAATCTGTTTCAATCTGACGATAAAATAGTTGGCAAAAGCCATGTTTATATTGAATTTAATATTTAAAAAAAAATTAAAACACAATTAATTAAAAATGTATGCTGTAACGGAACATTTTGAAATAATTGAATTTTAATCATTTTAATCTTTTAAAAATCTTTTAATTTTTAGGAGGTTACTTTTTCTTGGCGGTTCAACTGATTATTTATTAGAAAAAACACCATTTAGAATTTCATAATACTATTAAATTGATATCAATTTTTTTAATTGCAACTTCAACGTAATTTTTGTTCAATACCTGTAATAAAGAAAAATAAATATTTTCACTTAATTGAACTCTTATGTTTCATTATAAATAGAAATTTCAATTGATGTAAATATATTTTATTCAGATTTAGAAAAATATACATGGGGGGGGGGCACGCACGTAAAAAATATTTGCCCTCATATATTTTTCGGAAACTGCATTTTATATGTAATTTCATTCTAAAATGGATGAGTATCGAAAATTTCAGGAAAATCTGACCATTAGTTGATTTTTGCAAGATTTATTAAACACGGGCATGTTTTCATGTTTGGAATGCTTACTACATGGGAACGTTATTTTAAAGCGCCAATTATGTACACAATTTTTGTCTCGCAATTTCATTATTTTCGTACGATGAATTTTTTTTTTTTTTTATTATTACTAGTTTCTTTTGCCCTTTTAAATGATACAAAAAGTAATATTGATAATATTAACTTATAATAAAGTTACGTCATGTTACATATAGGGGAGTTAATTCTGTGGTGAATCTTTGGAGGTGCCTAGTATACCAACATATTTATTTGGAAAAAAATATATGTGAAATATTCGTAAAAGTAAATAAGCACATAAATTTTTGTAAAAGAAAAAAATCAATTTATGAGTATTCTTAATTATTATATTTAAAAGCAATATTGAAACGAAAAGATATCGTGAACTTAACCTGGTCTAGTTACTTTGAGTGCCATGATGTAGACAACAGACAATGGTTTGCCGGCCCTTGTGGCCCTCGGGGCAAGATCAAAGTGTTGGTTTTGTGCCAAAGTTTTTGGATTATTTTCCCAATTGTGTGGTTTTTTTTTGTTTTTTTTGTTTTCTTTTTTCCTGTGAATAAAAAATTTGATATCTCAAAGTGTAGTATCTGTCCCGACAGACCATTGCCCTTGTGGCAATCTTTTGGTCCATGTAGGGGAAACCCTATATACCAAATGCTCTTCTCTGTCCAGTTCTCATTTTCCACCTCTCAGGAGCTGGCCCCCTTTTCTCTTCCCCTCCCCCCTCTCTCCACATTAAAAAAAGGCCTTGTGCCTAATTTGCTCAGTGAAGAAGCAAATAAATACAATACACCCGACATATAAGACCATTGCCCTTGTGGCAATCAGTTATTGGACAATGTAGGGGAAACCCTTCCTACCAATTGTCATTATCCAGCTCCCCTACTCCCCGGGGAGCTGGTCCCCATTTCCCCAATCTTCCCACATTAAAAAACGGCCTTGTGCCTAATTTGCTCAGTGGGGCTGGGGAAGTAAATAAAAATAATAAAAAAATAAAATATAAGTGTGATCCCTTAGTATTTAAATACTTTATCCTTTTTTCAAGTTAGTTACAAAGGGGGGGGGCAATTACATTTTGATTTTACTTTTACTAAGTGTTCTCTTCTCTTGGTTGCTAACGATCCTCTCCCCCCCCCTCTCTCTCTCTCTTTCTCTCTCTCTCTCTCTCTCTCCTGTTGAACATCTGGATTTTCCTTGTTTACGATTTGTTTATCTCGCGCTTACTCATCCGACCCCATTAGCGTACGTCATTCTACCTTTATCCGGGTGTGACGCATGCCTCGTACACTCCCGGAAGTACCCCTATTTTAGCCCCTTTCCCTGCTACCACCCGTCATTCCTACTATAACTACTACAAACACGGACTTATAAAGAGACCTTTTTTTTTTTTTTAAGTATGTATGTCTGTCTATCATTCGACGCTGACTGACTTGGACTTATCAATACTGCCACACCCCGACAAAATAATGACTCAGCGTGAAAACAAAACACACACACACGTCCGTTGACAGACACGCGCACACAAAACAATGTTTTACTAATCCTATACCCATAATACGTATCAGGTGACGCATAAAAGAAGCCATTTTCCTCTGTTGGTAATTCCGTCTCACAATATTTATCCCTTGCTTTTAACATGACTAATTCTCTTCTATGAGTTACCTCGTTAAACTAAGTCATACCAATCGATCACGGATGTGCACATTGAATATAGGATACAGAAGAACAAGCAATTTTCAGGATTTTATTTATTTGGTATTTTTTTACGACCAGCCCCAGCGTAGTATAAACACCCCAACCTTCCCATGTTAAGAACATCTTTCGGAATAAACACTCTCAACCTCTCCACGGCTTTCGGAATAAACACCTCGAAAGCCGTTCTTAACATGGAGAGGTTGAGAGTGTTTATTCCGAAAGACGTTCTTAACATGGGGAGGTTGGGGTGTTTAGGTACGTGCAAAATGATTGCCGATGCTCAAAAATCACGAAAAATCGGGAAATTAACAAATTTTAATGAAATTTTCAGTATTTATCGAATAATGATCGCGGAATACAATGAACTAATTATTTTTATTTAAATCTTACTGGAAATGTATTATTTTGTTTAAACAAAATATACCTTTACTAAAGTTATGGTTTTCAGTAGTAAATAAAATACGGAAGACCATATTATTGCTCTTTTTTATAAATAAAGCATCGTAATTTGTAACAATAAAAATAAAATAAAATAATTTTTACAGGAACATTACGAAAAATGCCCCTCAAGTCCGTATTAATGAATTCGATATAACTCGAAAAAAAAAATGAATTTCTCGAACTACCGATACAACCATTGAATTAAGTATTGTTTATTTAATATTTTCACATAAAAAAAATCATGATAGGAAAAATAGTTATACATATTTTTTAAATTACAGATTTCACATAATTTTTATATGGAAGATTTTAATAATGTCCTTGCTCGCAAGAATGTGAAACTTTCGGCGTAACATAATTTTTATATAATGTCGGAAAGATTTTTTTAAATAATAATTTAAAAACAGGAACATAAAAAATAATTAAATTAAAAAATGATAAAAATTGCGAACGAATGCCCCATAATTTTATTATACCATATTTCTTCAAACTGAAACATAATTATCAAAGTATACTTACGCAGATAGATATGAAAAGTCTTTATTAAAGTTTGTGCCTATTTCCATTCTATGGAGGCCAGGCGCGAACGCAGACACCACAATTTTATTATACCATCCATATTTAAGTTAAAAACATACTTATCAAAGTATTATTGTGTACATCTATACCTAAAACACTTGTAAACGTTTTTTTTTTTTTTTTTTTTTTTTTTCCATATTTTGTGGACCAAGCGCGAACGCGGACCCCACAATTTTAATGAAGCACCATTCTGCCAGATCAAACATACCCATTCCTGTGTCTCGATACAACTTCTATCATTATATGTAATCAGTTTTTTTTAAATACTCAACCATATAGGAGCCTATTCGTGACCACACACACACACACACACACACACACACGTTCAGCTTTATATTATAGATAGGTGTGTGTGTGTACGTGAATTTATCTGTGTGTGTGCCTGTGTGCCTGTGTGAGTACATTCCCCTACTAAACTACTCTGTCAATTTTCAGTCTACACACTTGAGATTTGACATAAGGGGTATGAAGATTTGGGAAAATCTTTTTAATCGGTTTTCGACGAGAAATTTGGCTGTCAAGGGGTCAAATTAAAAAAGTTGATCTTTGAAAACGCTACCTTACTCGTCCGCAAATTTTGAGTCTAAACACTTGAAATTTTAGATGTAGGTAACTTGGACATAGATAAAACTTTTTAAATTCGATTTTAGCCCAAAACAGTGAATGTTAAGGGGTCAAAATTGGGGTACATAAACCTTGGCGGACTCTAGTAAACTATTCAGCCAATTTTGGGTCGAAACATTTGAAATTTTACATTCAGACAAAGGGCAAGCTTTTTAATCTGTCTTGACCGAAAATTTGGCTTCAAGAGGTTAAAGGTCAAAAGATTTCACCTTTGTGGTCTCTAGCAAACTATTCAGCCAAGTTTGGGTATAGGCATTTGAAATTTTGCATAAAGGGCATTCAGGCATGCAGCAAGCTTTTTAATCTGTTTTTGGGCGAAGAATTGCCTGCCAAGGGATCAAAGTAGAAAGAGTTGGCCTTTGACGATGAGTCAAACTTTTTAAAATATATATACACATTCTTATAAAGTCAGTGGCGTAGCATCAGTTTTTGCCGTCCGGGGCGGTAGGAAAATTTGCCGGCACCCCACCCTCCGCTAACATATAATTACCCCCCCCGCTGTCATATATTAACCTGTTTTGCCACCCCGCTGGCATATAATTACATGTTTTGCCCCCTCGCTGGCATATGATTACCTGTTTTGCCCCCCCCCCGCCTACTGCTGGCATATTGCAACCTGTTAAAACCTTCAAAATTCCAAAAAGCCATCAAAATATTTATTTTTATTGAACTACAATTCCTTCAGATTAATGTTTACACAATTCCCTATTTTTAATTTTAATTTAATTTAACAATTTCTTTTCAATAATTTGAATAATAATAAGTATGTAAACATTAATCTGAAAGGAATTATGTAAACGTTAATACGAAACAAAGGAAACCAAATATATTTTTGCAAAACAAAAACGTATAATTAAAATTATAAAAAAATGTTAAAGTAAATTAATTGGCTACACAAACAAATATAATAATAAATTTATATGAGAACATTTGGACACTTGGAAATGTTATGAAATGATAAAATCATTCGTATTTACTTTTGTTGTTAAAGTCCGAATTTTCGCAAAAAAACATGTCTGTATTAAGCAGAGGATAGTTCGATGTAGTTTTCTTTTCTGTTTCTTCATAATGTTATTATTAAGAAGTCGAGCCTCCTTAAGAGACAAAAACGTCTTGTATTCGTGCTTTTTGAAATCCGTGTGTTTATTCGTTTGGTTTAAGCGCGAAATTTAAGAAATTTATTGTTGTTAATAATGTTTCAATCTTTTATAAAAAATAGTTTTTTTAATGAATATATTTATTAATTGAAAATAAGTCTATAAATATATTTTTGTGAAAGAACTATCGCAAGGCATCAAGTCAGTTGAAAATTTACAAAATACTTTTCGCGTTTTTTTTTTTCGGCAAAGTTATCAATAACTCTATCAAAATTCACTCTATCGACAAGTTCCCTCTCTATAGAGAGGATTGCCAAGTCTGTAAGCCTTGTCATATTTGATCGAAAGTAGTTTATTATGAGTTTCAGTTTCGAGAAAGAGCGTTCACAGTGGCAACGCTAATGGCTCTGGTAAGGAAAATGCGCAGCATGATCACAATATTGGGACGGAATCCCCAAGGTGGTTTCTCTGTATAAAGTTCAAACGTTCAAGAGGTCCATTAATTTTGTCTTTTCCTGAAGCTTTTACAAAATACTGTAATCTCTTCCGTTCGGCAAAGAATTCATCTTTTTCTATATCTTTGTCAACTTCATCAAGCTGACAATCATAATTATCATCAAGCAGATTTGACGGTGTAAGAAAAGCGTATTTACTTGCAAGATTGTGAACTTATTGAAATCTGCAAGATATTTCTTCAGTCAACCTGTCTATGACAGACAGCATTTCCCGTCTCAACTCAGTATCAAACCCCAGTGCTGCATCAGACAATCATTCACCACCCATTCATTTCTTTTTGCAGATACGATGCTCCATGCTTATCCCCATTTCAGAACAGAGTTTTTTTTTTTACTTGTCTATTTCAGTGTCCACCGTATTTTCTCTATTCTGAAGAATGCAATCTCTCAACGCCGTCAGCCTAACAGAACTTTGTTGCAGATCCAGCTCCTTTTCTTGAAGATACTCCTGTGCATCATTGATTTCTGGGAGAATAGTTTTCCAAAAGGTCAGAAATAAAAGAAACGGAAACAACAATACCGAGTTGAGAATAAAAAATGCATCTGATCTTGTGGTTGCATTTTCTCCTTATGTGAGCTGTTCCTGGGCAATGACGACTTCCAATATTTTTTTTATTAAATCATTTACAGCATCTGCTCGACTACTCCATCTAGTTTCCATAGTCTGCTGGATACTTAGACCGGTCAACTGAATCAAGACGTCTCAACGATGTGTAGATGCAGAAAAGAACGAGAATAACCGGTCCAATATTTCAAAAAATGTAACAGCGTGAACTGCTACAGAAGCGGCATGTGCACAAGCCAGATTTAATGAATTCTCAGTGCATGGACCAAATAGAGATTTTGGGTTGATTTCGGAGATTCGTTTCTGCACACCCGATCGGTGGCGTGCCATAATAACAGCATTGTCAAATGCTTGGACAATAGTGTCACCAATCTGAATCCCATCGTTCTCCAGTTCTCTCGAAATCAGTTAGAAATGCCCCCAAGTTTTTACCTTATGTCTCGATGGAGCGAAGAAATGACTCCCTCACTGTTACTTTATTTTCGTCAATTCTTATGTAGCGCAACACCTCACTCATTTGGTCCTTGTGAGATACATCAGGAGTGCTATCAAAAATTATGCAAAAAGATTTGCTTTCTTTGATCCGATCCATGATTTTCTTTCTCACCTGCTTTGCCAAAATTCTCAGAAATTCATTTTGAATTTCTGGTGACAGATAAGAAGTAGCGATTTTCTTTCCCAGGTTAACTTTCACCAAATGTTCACGAAGCACGGGGTCATACTTGGCCAATAAATTTACCAATTCTAAAAAAGTCCCTTTGTACTCTTGATCTCTTTCATCATTATGGATGTCTTCCCGGTGACCTCGTAGTGCCAGATTCTGTTTGACGAGAAAACCGATGATGTCCAGATATCTAGCTAGAATTTCACGCCACTTCGTAGTTTCCTTCTCAATTAGATATTGCTCTACTTTGCCAACTATGTTTTCTTCAGCAAGTCGGATCTCTAGATCCTTCCAGTTGAGAAACGCTTGAGTAATATTAATTGGAAGTAAAATGACATTGTAGCATTTTAGAACACTAACCAAAATTATTATTTTTCTCATGGAAATAAATTCTGTAATATTTTTTAGGGGGGGGAGAGGTCTAACCAATTACGCATAGTTTTACAACCTTGCCAGTCAGACTTGACTTAGTGAATATTTCTACAATGTTAGAGTAGCCTAGAAATGATTATTATTCATCATTTTAGGTTAAATTAATGTACGAAAGTTTAAATTTAAAAATAATTGTTTGTGCTTTTTTTCCGGCAAGATTTTCAATGTATCCATAAGCAATCGCATAAAACAAAATGAAAGTCGAATAAAACAAAAGGAAAATATCATTTTTAGCCAAGTTAGTCTAAAATTCTCACAATATTAGTAAAAAGTATTTCTATTATAATCATCTGTATCTTGTTTTTTTTTTCAGTTTTTTTTTTTTTTATTAAAACAAATCAATCTACTACGTATCTAT
Organism: Euprymna scolopes; assembly: GCF_053919585.1. Lineage (NCBI taxonomy): Eukaryota > Metazoa > Mollusca > Cephalopoda > Sepiida > Sepiolidae > Euprymna > Euprymna scolopes. The sequence goes on from NC_136505.1 coordinate 42,761,718, forward strand.
GACATTGTCAGTAGTAATAACAGGGCAAATATTGATGATTATGGTAAACACATGAGCATTAGTTGGTAGAGAGAACGTATAGAATAGTTAAGAATGCATTCACATCCGTTTTTAAGTTAAGAATTGTTTTCTATATAGTAACTATGATATTTAGGAACTCATGTCTAAAATGGATAGGAGGCTTTGTTAACTATACTTATCGTATACCGTTTTATTTTGCATAAAATCATTAATTATTTTCAATTGTTTATGAAATATTCAAATAGCATTCTGCCAACTAATGACGAATGCAAATCGGCTTTGTTTTAACAGAGAAATGCATCTTTAGTTGTTTCATTATTTTCAATCAATTAAAAGGAAAACATTCGAAAAAAACACGTATTATTTGTTTGCGAAAATATATGGAGACATGAGAAGGTTTTAGAGTACTTCGAAAAAAAATAGACAAAAACAAATCACTAATTAAATATTAAGTAATTTAGAAAGGATCGGAATCGGAATCAGGAATCATATCAGATCGGGAATTTAAGACAGAATCGGTAATTGAATCGGAATCGGGAAAAAATTTGAAATCATTCCATAAGTAGTATATATATATATATATATATATATATATATATATATATATATATATATATATATATATATATATATATATATATACCTAGGGGATCGGACAAAACCCACCCGCTAATTAAAGCAAAAAGCAGATAAAATCCCAAATGAATCAAAATCATAAAAATCACTTTTTATATTTTTATTTTAATTTAATTAAATTTAGGAAAATTAGACACCTGGGAATTAATTTTGGCAAGGTATGAAAATTAAGCATATACGGAATAAATGTCAGTTGAAGATAGAGTTCAAGACTATTCTTAAAGACGATATAGTTTTAAATAGCATTCAAGTGCCTCTCACAGAAATATACATATGTTTAAATATTTACTCTTGTTTGTAAGTAGGTAAGTCGATTTTTCTAAGTTAGGTACGCGTCCGAAGGAGATTTTTCTTGTATTATCTTTTACAAATATTATGTTCATGAAAAAAAAAGTAAAAAATTAAAATCCTATTACCAGAATTAATTCATCATAATAAATGTCGGTTTAATCATAATTACGTTAGTGATTATAAAATGTTGTTTATAGTTTGAAAAAAAAATCAATTACTCTGTGATTGTTCGAAACTTGACAGAAATTCGGCAGTATTTAAACTATCAAATAGAAAGCCACTTAAGTAGTATTTGAGGCGTAGCGCTTGGTTTCCGTGTAAAATTATATTCCCTGATATGACGATCATAAACTCTATTTACCGTCGATTTATATTTCATACTTGCTTAATGTTTCTACAATTCCCAAATTATGTAATTTTCCGTTGTTTATTTTCCGCTGTATCATTTAAATTATCAGTGATGTTTGAAAATATTTTACTTGACGAAAATGTTTTGTTTAATTTTTCAACATTTCTGGAACATGTAAATGAACTGCTTTCTTTGAAAGGTTACCTAGAGAATTTATGCAACGTTTTAAAAACTTTGTTTTACAAATGAAATAAATTTACATCGTATTTTGATGGTATTATCATTTTAGGTTTAGTGATAAGTTAAAAACAATAAATATTTATTATTAGTGGCAATAATGAAAAATTAAATTAAAAATTTAAAACAATCGGTTTTGGAATCGTAAACAAGGGGAACATTTTTCCGATTCCGATACCTCCAAAAGTTCCGATTTTTTATAACCTCTTCGGTGTAACATTTCAGATTTTTTGATAGCTTTTATTTATTTTTTTCTATTTTTATCCTACAAAAATGCCGCCCCCTTATATGTGCCGTCCGTAAAAAAAAACGGGCACATTCTTCCGATCCCAATACCTCTAAAGTTCCGATTTTAAAAAATATTTTCGGTATAAAATTTAAGATATTTTGTTAGCTTTTATTTATTTGAATTTATTTTTTTTCTATTTTTACCCCCTCAAAATACCGTCGCTTTGACATGGGCAGCTCGTAAAATAGGGACACATTTTTCTGATTTCAAAACCTCCAAATGTTACGATTTTTACAACCTTTTCGGTAAAAAAAAATCCGAATTTTCTTTTAGCTTTTATTTATTTTTCCTATTTTCTATTTCTAACCTTTCAAAATGCTGCCCCTGACGTGTGCGATTCATAAAATAGGGACACATTTATCTGATTCCGATATCTCTAAAAGTCTCGATGTTTTACGACCTTTTCGGCATAAAATTTTAGATTTTTTGTTAGCTTTCATTTATTTTTATTTTTTTTTACCCTCTTAAAATGCCACCTCTGGAGCGTGCCGCCCGGGTCGAACCGCTCCTCTCGCCCCTTGCTCCGCCACTGTATAAAGTTATGAACATTACATAGTGCCCGAGCAAAGCCGCGTTAAACTGCTAGTAACATTACTTCCTTCATTACTTTTCTTGTTGTAATTTAAACCTTTGTTATTTCCGGTTTGGCGATGGGCGCACTAGCAAACATATCACTTTTTTTTCACTTTCTTTTTCTCTTTCGCGGTACGTTTTTTTGTTGTTGTTTTTTTTTTTTGTTGTTTTTTTGCCCAACACACACCTCGTTTAATTGTTATGTACTTCCATTTCTTTTCATAAATAATTTTACCAGGAATTCTTAAGTTTTGGTTTCGGTTTCGATTATAGCTGATTGCACTTAAGTCATTTATTTTTTTATATAAATAATTCATCAAAATTTCTTCATAAGTTTGGGTTTCGGTTTCGATTATAACTGATGGCACTTCAGTAATCTATTTGTTTTTTATAAATAATTTTATCAAGAATTCTTCATAACTTTGGGTTTCAGCTTCGATTATGGCTGAAGAGACTCAGTTTATATATAGATATACATATATTTTTTGATAAGTTTTTATTTCGGTTTTGATTCAAGCTAATGCACCCAAGTCATATGGGTATATTTTTATTTTTATTTTTAAAATCTATAATATGTTAAAATCAATAGAACATTAACTTTATAATTATATCCACGAAATCTGAAAGAACTAAAATATCATATTTAAACGTACTGTACGACTCGGCTTTGCCGAGCGTTCGTGCTAGATTAGATAAATTCTTTCGCTGTTTTAACAAAACAAGCTACAATAATATCAGATTGGCCAAGATCAAAGTGTAGTATCTGTTCCGACAGATACTGCAAGCTATGACTAGCTATGACTAGCAAAGACCAGATGTGGGGGCAACCCCACATGCCTGACCTTTAACCAGCTCCCATTTCCCACCTCTCGGGAGCTGGTCCCCTTTTTCCCTTCCCCCTCCCTTCACTCCTCACATTAAAAATCGGCCTTGTGCCTAATTTGCTCGGTGGGGGAGCAAATAAATACCATCTGTTCCGGCAGATACTGCAAGCAAAGACCATATGTGTGGGCAACCTCACATATAAGACCTTGGTCAATGTAGGGGCAACCCTTCATACCAATTGTCACTATCCAGCTCCCCTACTCCCCGGGGAGCTGGTCCCCATTTCCCCTTCACTCCTCACATTAAAAATCGGCCTTGTGCCTAATTTGCTCGGTGGGGGAGCAAATAAATACCATCTGTTCTTCAGATGCGGCACTTCCATTTCTCGTTCTCTTTCAGTGGAGGAGAAATCCTTCACGACTGAGACCATTTTTATTTTTGTACCTTTTCTCCACGTTAAAAAAACGACCCTGGTGTCTAACTCTGTCCCGTGGGGAGGCATTGTAAATAGGTACAATAATATCAGAGCGTCTCCATTTACATTTAACATCTACAGAATGCCAACATCAATATATTACATACGAATGAGCCCCCTGTGGAATTTTCACAGGTACCGCTACTACTACTACCACTACCACTACCACTATTACTACTACTACTACTACTACTACTAATAATAATAATAATAATAATAATGATAATGATAATAATAATAATAATAATAATAATAATAATCATTGAACGCTATTTATATTGTTTATGTTGGCCTTCAATAGAATTTTATTATAAATCATGTCACGTTTTAAAATAAAAAGAAATGATTTTAAAAACAAGAGCTAACTGGCAATGTGTGTGTGTGTGTGTGTGTGTGTGTGTGTGTGCGCGCGCGCTTGTGTGTGCGCGCACGCGCATAACGATACCGGTCAATTTCTTTTAGTATTCTAGTGTTTTCCAGTCACTGATGGTCTCTATCTCCCAAATTCGCTAATAGTACACAGGAACAACTGTCCCGTTTCACTTCACTCCTACCAAATACTTAAAATGCTTTCGAAATGAAAGAATGAAAAATCGATCTGATCTAAAATATAGCTTTTTTTTTCTTTTTGTTTTTCTTTCTTTTTAAATGCATCAGATAAAACATGGTATTTAAAGACGTTTATTTTTCTACGTTTTTAATTTTAGTTTTATTTTCTATCGGGGGCCGTAAAAGTGTTCTTTCATTCCTACTTACATAGTGTTATCTCGTTGAAACCGTGAAAACTAATTTACAAGAACGGCTATAAAAACACATCGCCCTAGAAATAAGGTTGTGAAGTAAAGATATTTTCTTTTATTAAAATAAATACTTTTTTTATTTACATTAATTTAGTCATTAATAAATATTGAAAATTTAATTCAAAGCGGATAATTCTCTGATTCTTTAGATATTTGTTTTTAATGTTAGAGATTTCATATTTGGTTTAAATCCAATTATTTTTCACTTCCATTGCCTGTGTTGCGGGGACAATCAACCCAACAACTAACAAGGTAGACACGGGCAAAAATGTAAACAGCAAAAAAGGCAAAGAAGGCACTGGTTGTTTGGTTAAAGAACTACCAAATAAAGAAAAGAGTCTCTTAGAGAGATTCTTAGTTGCATTTAAACTAAGATGTGTCCGTTCAAATCTGCCCATTTGTGTGACAAGTGTGACAAAGCATCCCCTAGAAATGCGAGAGAACAATATGAAAGTAACTGAAGTAAAAATCTCTATTTATATAAAGTTAGGTATGGGTGTATGTATTGACATATTTACTGCTAAACTAATTCATCGATCTTATGCATTTAGAAACACAGTTGCTAGGCGTAATGAGTCATAATGTGGGCTATATTTAGTTTTACTTAAACTGAATTTATTTAATTTTGCAAAAGGAATAAAATGGGTTGAAGCCCTTTGTGAAAATACAGATATTTTAATTCATGTGAAATTGCAAAGAAAGCGAAAAATCATATGATCTGGATGTTGGTTGCCTGGTAGGTCGCACGTCAAAGGAAGCTAAGGACTGGAGGTCTGGAACAGTTTTTGAAACCGCGACACCTGTCTCTAATTTAATACTGTAATGTAATTAAGCGACCATATTCTTTCAGATGAATCTTTTTAATTTATTCCATAGTTTTTAACTGTTGCACTAATACATCAAAAGAAATTAAATAAGTTCACGAATTTGTTGGTAGAAAAAGTCAGTTACAATTTATTATAATAAAGTTGTATTCTTGTTGGTTTCTTTCTTCACAGGTTGATTAATTTGTGCAAAAACTATACACTTTCACCAATTAATTTTCATACTGAAAATGAACTTTTATTCCAGCATAATTTCTATATATATTATTTATTTAGAGGAAATCTACATTCAAGAAGTAACCTTATTTGCAGATTACATTACAGAAAATCTATTTTACTAATTTTCCTTGATGTTATTTATTGCTTTTATTTTAATTGTCCTGGCATTCCTCTAATAATTAACTAATACTATAGTAAAATTTTGTTAGTTGTAAAAAACGGTAAATTAAGGTATGTTATTTTTAATTTAATTTACTGAGGCTTGCACAATTAAAAGTAAGCTAGAACGTAGCGAGTAAGGTGAGGTGCATGCCATAATTTGTGGCTACTAACATCGTTGATGAAACTAAAGCATGTAATTGAACCTAAAATGATGTGTTCTACGTGTCAATCTTACGGGCATATAATATCCATTTGATAATCACCCCATTAATCTGTAGCAGTTACAAATAAAAAAGACTTACTATTATTATTATTATTATTATTATTATTATTATTATTATTATTATTATTATTATTATTATTGTTATTATTATTATTATTATTTTTATTATTATTATTGTTATTATTATTATTATTATTATTATTATTATTATTATTATTATTATTATTATTATTATTGGCTCATAAGGAGCTTTTACACAGGTCTTCAGAGATCTTTCCCTGAAAACAGCCTGTGGTGTTCACTGGAAGCTGAGTGAAAACAAGTCTCTCCAGGTTCCCAGTACTGTCTTCCTCTTTCAAAACCATTTGCAAATAAATTATCATCATCTCAACAGCTGACTGCTATTGATTTCTCGTCGGCAGCAGCTATTGGTCTTTGCTAAGATTTGAGTGGCACTAAGCCTCTCCAAGGTCTCAGTTCTCTTCGCACTTATTCGGCGGAGGTCTGGTCAGTTCATCGGTCTTTCCTTTCTCTTTGACTATTTGGTTATTTGGTCTCGCTTTTGGGGGGGGGGCAATGGGGTTAGGGTTGGGTTATAGAACTTATAGTTATGCGGTTTCAGTGTTCTTGGTTCATGTAATGTTTCATGTTTTGCCTTCGCAACAGTTTGTCTGAACCGCGCTTTTTGTTCCTGTGTGTTTGTTTCCACATTCAATGGTTTTCCTTAATATTTCAGCTGTTTTCCTGATTATTATTATTATTATTATTATTATTATTATTATTATTTATTTATTTATTTATTTATTTATTTATTTGCGAATCAACGCTCCTGTTTGACAAATTGGTCACACAATGACCAATCTTCTTGCGAGCATATTGATTCAATATATCCTTTAAGAAACTTATTAGATCCCTTCGAGAACCACAGTCGGTCAGCAGAGAGGACCTAACAAGTATAAAAATAACCTCTCCACCAATCTTTCTCTCTCTCTCTCTCTCTCTCTCTCTCTCTCACACACACACACACACACACACACACACACACACACGCACACATTCACTCTCTCACTCCTGTCCTTGTACACTGGACGTTCCAGTATTGACGATCTTCGCTTGATATAACTACTTGCCGACCCGCGACATCACAAAGGACGCTCAGCATAATCTCTCTATATACTATTAGGAAAACTACATTAAAGAAGTAATCTCATTTTCATATTACATTACAGAAAATCTATTTTACGTAAGAAGTATTAATTATTTCTAATTTTACTCGTTCTGGGATGGGTATTCTTCTAGCAATTACATAATACAACAGTATAATTTCGTTAGTATTTAAAAAAAAAATAACCTCTCTCTCCTGTCCTTGTTTACTGGACACTCCAACATCAACAATCTTCACCTGAATATAACTGTTAATCGATCTGCGGTATCACAAAGGACTTTCAACTCTTCCTTTTTTTTTCTCACATCGACGGTCAAATTTTCTACTGTTGAAATAAGCCTTTCGGTTGTTTTAAAAAAAGGTACTGTTCTTTATTCGATGTTACCTTTTCGACTACTATCAGGTTATCCCATAAATTCTGTCCGAATTTTTACCTCTGTTTTTAAACTGAACGAACATTAAAAAATAGTGTGTAGATTATGTAATATTTTACATTTCATGTTTAAATGTATTTTAACTGATTGCATTTTTTACAGAACAATAAATGTATGATTACAACCCTACTAACATGAATGTGCCTAAGAATCATTTGAGGCATATAATGCTTTATGATTACAAGAAAAGAAACTCAGCAACCGAAGCGGCTAGAAATATTAGCTCAGCTTATGGAAAGGAATGTGTGAATGAAAAAAACTTGCAGAAGATGGTTTGCGAAATTCAGATATGGAGATTTCACGTCTAGTTGAGTTTGATGATAAGTTTCTTGAAGCAGCTATTGAAGAAAATCCTTCTTTATCAGTTGAGGAATAGGCAATAAAACTGAGTTCAAACCAAACAACTGTTAATCGACATCTTCAACAACTTCGAAAAGTTCCTAAACTTGGAAAATGGGTGCCTCGTGAATTGTCTAAAAACAATCTCACATCCCGAGTGGACATCTGCTCTTCTCTCTATTCTCGCCAACTTGTTCCACCTTTTTGTGGATAGACTTGTGACTGGTGACGAAAAATGAATCTTTCATCGAAATGTTAAGGATTTTAGACAATGGTTTGGTAAAGGGAAAATACCTCAGCCACAGCCGAAAAGAAAACTTCATGGAAAGAAGGTTTTTCTTTGGAATATGGTGGAATTAGAGGGTTTGAACTAAGCTTTGAGGATAAAAAGACCTCCTCTAGCGAATCGAAAACGGGTGATATTTTATCAAAACAATACACAACCCCACGCAGCAAGAATCACCTCACCAAAGATTGAAGAACTTGGTGGGGAGAAAGTTCCTCCTCCACCCTTTTCTCCTGATCTTGTTCCTTCAGACTCTAATTTGTTTCGTAGCTTACAAATCATTTGGAAGAAACAGCTTTTGTCACGCATAAAAATGTTGCGAGTTCTCCGAATCAAAGCCATAAGGATTTTACAAGGATGGAATTAATAAACTTGGTAATAGATGGAAGGAAGTCATAGACAATCAGGAAAAGTATATTGATGATTGATTATTTAATAAAATGCAACATTCGATTGTTTCGGTTCTTTATTCATAAATTCGGACATAACTTATGGGATGACCTTATGATACATTTAAAGATGCGCGATCTCATATCCCTAAGAATCTAGATATGCTATTGTTAATGTTGAAATGCGATGATCCTTCAGTGTACAAACGCCTACAACCGTCCAAATGTTCTGACAAATTTGAAAAATTCAGGGGCAGGACAAGAGGTAAATCAGAAAACGACTATATGTCGAACATGTGCAGAGGATCTTCATTGCTGACCAAAAAGCAACTGCAGGGGTTTGACTCTCGCTAAGTGGTTAATTGCACAGACTGACAACCTGCGTATGCCAGGCTCGAATCCCATTTGTTTCACAGAAACACTTTCACTAAGAAACGTAGGCAACCTTCACATGGCTCCTCAAATAAGCGCTCTTTCTTTCTAGAAATGCTTCTTACTAGAAAGATATCGGGGAAACGAATATCAAAATAATCATCTGATTCATCCGATTCTTTCTTAGAA
>NC_136505.1:42775815-42785815 GCF_053919585.1 Euprymna scolopes
AAATAGCCAATTTGAAACCGTAAACAAGCAGCCATGATTTTTTAAAAAAATTTTTGGGGAGGAAATTGTTTTAATGATATTTAACTGATAAGGAGCTATTATAAAAGGAGGTAATTCGTTTCTCATTAATTAATGTTTGCGATGATGAGTTGGTTATTAAATGCCTAGTCCAAAGATTTTGAAGAAAAATTTTTTAATAGATATATTTGTTGTTTTCAAGTCGGATTCTATTTAACCTATAGTTGCTACCCTAACAGGTACTACCACTCCGGGTCATAGTGGACCTGGGAGCAATGGCAATTAAAGGGTAGCTCCACACTCCCCAAAGCCCCTTAGCTGGGGCCTCACCACTGGATATAGTTTAAGGTTAAGTATTCTTCTCATCTGCCGGGCACACCCGAGAAACTTCCTGGAAATCGCGGATTAATAAAAGCAGATGCACCAAAATAAAATATAATAAATACACGATTTCTTTGTTGTTGTTATTATTATTATTATTATTATTATTATTATTATTATTATTGTTGTTGTTGTTATTATTATTATTGTTATTATTGTTATTATTGTTATTGTTGTCATTGTTATTATTGTTATTATTATTGTTATTGTTATTATTAATATTGTTGTTGTTGCTGCGCACCTTGCAGAAGGGCGCAGTAGACAGGCCCAGAGAGAGTACTGCAAGACACGATCGCATAGAACTCCGGATATATTGGGAGGTGCGTAAGAGGGTTGGGGTGAAGTGTGCTGCAAAATGGTTTGAGGAAGTGCTTGATGAAGTGAGAACAAGTGAGGACGGCAAGGTAGAGGTCTGGTGGAACAATAGTTTCATAACGACCAAGCGATTGGAGCATAATCGTCCGGATTTGGTCGTCATTGACAAAGTCTAAAAAAACTGGCAGATTGTAGACTTTCCAGTACCCTGGGACAGGAATATGAGAGAGAAGGAGAATCAGAAGTGGAGCAATTATGCTCCATTGGCCTTGGAGATACGGCGTACACACTGGGTTAAAACACAAATAATCCCGGTCGTAGTTGCTACACTAGGAATAGTATCGTCGTCTGGAAGGACAATTGAAAAAAACTACAAATCCCCGATATTTTAGGCGGCCTTCAGACCTCTGCAATTGTAGGTACCACCAACATCCTAAAGAAAGCTTTGGAGCTCCTGGTTTGAAACCGGGATTAAGGGAAATCCTCTGGAAAGGAATCCCATCCCTTTCCAGAGAGACGTTGATAAACGAAATCAGAATTATTATTATTATTATTATTATTATTATTATTATTATTATTATTATTATAAAAATTAAAATAAAAAAAACACTTATAAGCTCTAAGACAATTGCGTAGGTTTACACCGAATTGAACATTAAAAATCTTTAGTTAGCCAGATGTAATACAATTAATATACTTATTTCGATGCTTTAAAGAAAGTCTTATACTTTCGATATGCTCTCTACTAAATAAGTGTGGGGACTTTTTTTTTTTTTGTTTTTGCTAGAAGTAATTATAACAGTTAACACTTGGATGTTCCAAGATTGAATTGAGTTTGTTCAACTGAAACAGTTTCATCAAACTCACACCAGACCATGTGTCTAACCTCTTGGAGAGGAGATAAATGAAATAACAATTAATAACGTCTTACTAAACAAAGAATGGGAAAGAGTGTAACTAGTCTTTTCGAAGTTTATAGATAAAGTTAAAAACAGTCAAATATTGATTATTGCCTGAACATGAGTGCTTTATGCCAAAGTGATGGTTGAATTTGCTTAAATTGGTGCTCATTTTCGCATTAAATACTAATACCTGTTAATCCTACCTCTGTACTGAAAAATACAAAAATACCTTACTTATCTGCACTATCTCGTGACAAAGTTGCATACAAAATTTCAGCGAAATCGAACCAGTAGTTTCCGAGTAAAGGTGGAACTGTGCTGACTAATCCCTAGTACTCTCTAACTGTGCGTCGAACGGATACCATAATACTTAATTCGTTGCACCGTATCATAGCAAAGATCCGGAAAAAAATTTCCGACAGATAAACTCAGTAGATTTCGAGATAACCTGGGAGAGACAGACAGACAGAGATACATACGAAGAGAATTATGTGTACAATTATAAAACTCTGGACCGTCCGGCTTTCTTGCATCTTGTCCGCCAAAAACATGGTAATATCCTTTCAGATATATTCTTAGAAATATATCTTCTTATTTCTTATCTTCTTATTTCTTATCTTCTTTTTCCTTTATTACCTTCCTATTGTTTTACCTTTTTCTGCCCTTCATATTTACTCTTTTCTTTCTTTTTATTGATCCCCATATCTTTTTAATGATCCCCGTTATCAATCTTGGTTTCGGTTTCGATTCTATCTAATGGCACTCAAATCATATTTATTTTTTCTTTAGTTTTGAAACCATGACTATATATTGAGTACGATATAATATGAAATAATCGATAGAGAACTGACTATAAAGATAAAAACGAAATCTGCGTAAATTAAAATATCATATTTAAGCATATTTTACGACTGGGCAACGCCCCCCCCCTCCTGCTATTATATATATAAATTTAGTCACTGATTGTGCTTGAACCAACAAGTTAAAAGAGGATACGATTGTTTTACCTTTAAATCCTTTCTCAAAAGAAATGTTTGGAAACATTATCAGTAAAAGGCATAAATGCTATTAAACAAGTGAACGGCTGGCGAACTTCATTTGACTTGCCTTATCTGGAAAAGCTCGCCAAATCTTTGGAACGTACCGAAAGTTGTCTCCAGACGGTAAAATGACAGTTTTATTAGCGCTTGCTTTAATCCATCGACTAATTTGGCATCGTTCGGTGCCATAAGATCGTATCGTGTCTGTCGACACGTCGTTGACGGCACGTAGTTCGACAATAAAACCATTCATCACGAGGGAAATGCAGCGACATAGTCAAGCCCACGCACGTCATCGCACGCACCCACGCGCGCACGCACGCGCACGCGCACACACACACACGCGCGCACACACACACACACACACACACACACGAACACACACACACACACACACACACACACCAAAAGAAGAAGACAATAAAAACCATGACGAAATTTAACCACATTTAGAGTAGATGCGTAGATACAGGAATTAACTCTTTGCGGAAGAAAAAGAAGTAGTCATTATTATAATTACTCACTAGGCGTTTTCACACAGGCTATCATCAAAGAATCAGAGAACATAACCAATCATCAAAAATTCCATGTGATGTTTCCTAGAGTCTGAGTGAGAAGAAGTCTCCCCAGATTCCCAGTATTCACCACCTCTTTTCGATAACTTTTGCAAATTAGTTTGCATTATCGCAAAAGCCGTTTACCTTTTATTTCTTATTGGTAGCAACCATTGGTCTTCACTGGAATTTGGCTAAGAATGAGCCTCCCCAAGGACCCAATTCTCTTCGCATTCATTCACTGGATGTCTGGTTGGTGCTTTCTCTCTTTGTATTTTCATCCTTCTTGAATCTCTTCGATTATTTGGTGTAGCTCCAATTCATACCGACACTCCCTAATTTTTTTTTTGAGGGGGTAGGAGTAACTTACAATTACATAGTTTCAGTTTTCATGATTCCGTGTGGTAGTTTGTTTGCGTTTTTCATCTGTAGCAGCTTCTATATGTCCGACTCATGCCTTTTAGTCTCCAGATCCAAGGGTTTTCCGTAATATTTAAGTCGTTTACATGATTGTTATCCATTGTATCTTCTCGGATATCCCTCTGATTCCAATCACTCCAATTCTTTTTAAAACTTTTTTATGAATTGTTCCTAGGGCTACTACTATATTATTATTATTATTATTATTATTATTATTATTATTATTATTATTATTATTGTTGTTGTTGTTGTTGTTGGTGGTGTTGTTGTTGCTAATGTTGTTGTGGCGGTGGTATTTTTTTTATCTCTTTCTCTGAATCCGAAACTGTACTATTTCTATCATGTTAATTATGATGGTGATGAATATTTTATTTATTTCCGTCTTATTTCGGATTAAACCGGATTCCTCCGGCAGAGACATGGAGAAGTGAGGTTTTAGGGATGCCCAAGCACCTGCCCCTGTTACTTCTTGTTTAAAAGGGTCTTTTTCAGAGGGATGTATTATAGGCCTGTGTTATACAGAGACGGTGTCCATTCCGATATTTTGCCGGGTTTTTTTTTTTTTGTCTTTTTTTTTTGTTTTGTTTTTTAATTGAGCACCTGCCCTGAAAAAGTCCTCTGCACGTCACTGCCCTCCGGTATTCACGAATGGTTCCCAGTCGCATGTATATTCCAGTCAGGGGAGATGACGATGATAAGTTTTTTTGTTTGTTTGTTTATTTTTGCTGTTCTGTCAAGGTGGTAAAGACGTACTCCTACATAAAACATCTGGTATTCTTAAATGGTCCGGTTTGTCACCGTGATTCTTTAATACACTAAATAAAATATTATTCTATAGCATTAAGATCCCAGTAGTGTCAAATAGAGAGCTTATGCGGGTTTAGCCGCGGCCACCGAGAGTAAGAAGAAGGCCTGTTAACTGAAAAATGCCCGCAAGCAATGTAAGATTTGTCAGACTTTCAGTACTATATGAGGGCCATTTGAAACGAGCAATAAAAGATTTTTAAAAAGAAGAAGGAACACAGTTCGATTAATACAGAAAGTGAACTTTATAACATATAAATATTACCTATGTGAAATTAAGTAATTTTAAAGCAATATACAAGTTAATACAGATAAAACTGGATTATGAATTTAGGAAACAAATAATTAAAATCATATTAAACACCTACGATGAATAATTTTAAAAGTGAAAACCATCGATAAATAATTTAAAGAATAAAAACAAACAATAAAATACAAAAAATTGGAACCAAACACATAATTTAAATACAAACAAACAGTAAAAGTTACTAGTGCATAAAATTTTTGTGAATTTTTTTTTTTTTTTACTTTAGAGATGAGGATTGATAGTGGTCAGTGGAGAAATCCTTCATGACTGACACAATTTTAATTTTATTTTTGTTCCTATCCAGAGTGCTCCTTTTTGGCGAGCTAGATTTTCCCAAATTAAAAACTGACCTTGTGTCTAACTGTGCCCTCATGGGGAGGCAAGTAAATACATTAAAAAAAAAATATTTTTGACAATGCAGTGGGGGTCAAAAGTGTTTGCAAATTGCATAAATTGATAAATTTATGCTTCAATATTTTCCAATATAATAACTATGTTACTCACTGTTTGATATGCAAATATATGAAGTAAATTCATAGAAACGGAAACCAAATAATCATATTCTGGGGAGGGGTATAAATCTTTAAATGATTTCAGGAAGGAATATGGCCCAAAAGAGTTTGCAAGCACTCATTTATCCGCAATAAATACCATTTTAAAACATGAAAATTCGGAAAATTGTGCCATCATGATTATAGTATTATATATTGATAACATATTACAAGAAAACCACAGTTATTACTCAAATAAAAATTAACAGAACAATACAAATTTATGAAACTATTTAACCCTTTATTCGCTTTCCTCCATTTTTAATCAAATCAATCAGCCTCCTATCAACAGAGGATGTTAATGTATGCACTTGCTGAGGAGTGATTTCAGAGGATACCTTCTTGATTCTCTCCCAAATGTCTTTTTACTATGGAATTGATGTCCGTTTTCGTAAACCTTCCTCTTCAGAATCGACCAGAGGTTTTCTATCGGATTCAAATCCGGGCTCTGAGATGGCCAGTCCATCAGACGTTCACCAGAGACTCCCTTGTCTGAAAGCCAAGCTTTTGTGAACCGAGAAGCATGGCTTGTAGCATTGTCTTGTTGGATAATTAGATTCTGGTTGAGAGCATAATTTTGTGAATTCAACCAAAGCAATAAATTTGCTTCCAAAAACTTGCAGTAGTTCACAGAATTCATTTTGACACAGTCAGGGACAAGAAAAGGACCAACAATCTCACTTCCAATAACACCAGCCGAAATCATCACTCCCCCTCCCTGTTGACCTCTGAATCGCAAGCATGGGCTATTGCCTTTAAGAAGCCATACCTTGGCCCAACCGTCGGGGCCGTCGAGGGTTGCTCCGGCCTCGTCAGTCCAGAGAACATTTTGAAAATTGGTTTTCAAATATTTAGTGGCCCATGCTAGCTGCGTCTAACAGTTTATATTACTCGAAGGATGGCATTTTGTCTGCGTTCTCTGATCGGCTATCTGTTTCAAAATCCGATTTCGGGTCCTTTTAGAGATGCCAGACACTCCTGCATGGTCGAAAATAGCTT
The DNA here is from genome assembly GCF_053919585.1 of Euprymna scolopes. Lineage (NCBI taxonomy): Eukaryota > Metazoa > Mollusca > Cephalopoda > Sepiida > Sepiolidae > Euprymna > Euprymna scolopes. The sequence goes on from NC_136505.1 coordinate 42,782,107, forward strand.
TGCTTGTGCTGTGTGGGTTTTGCTAGCAAACTTCTCCTGATTTTTCTAATATCTCGTGGTGAAGTCACCTTTGGTCTGCCACTTTTCTTCCATCTTTGCCGTCAACGACGAAAGGTTTCACAGTTCGATGATCTCGTTTCAAAATTTTCGAAATTTCCAATGTAGACTTCTTTGCAGCAAGAAATGTAACAATTTCACTCTTCTCCCTATCTGTCAAAATCTTTCCTTTAGCTATTATAAATAAATTAACATTATCTGCATAAACATTTGGCTCACCTGAAAAGTGGAAAATGTCGAACTATTATTAAATTCTGGCTTTTATCGTAAAATGTAGTAATGGAACGACCAGAATGGCAACAAGCAAATGATGGAAGAGTCCAAAATGAAAAATAAAGCAAAATTAATAAAGAAATTGAAAAAAAATAAGTCTTTTGACCCCCCACTGTATATTCTCATGTAAAAATTATTTGTTTATAATTCTAAATTTTAAAATATTTGGAAATACTCAATGAAAGGTTTTATTTATTATTAAAGACATTTTTACTATTATTCTCATGTAAAAATTATTTGTTTATAATTTTAAAGACTAAAATTAAATTTAATTTCAACCTTCCTGATAGACTTTTTAGCCTTATAAGAAAATAAACAGTTAAAAATATCAACATAATATTTGCTATATTAGCAATAAATAGTATTGTTTCTTAAATTAATATTAACAATGTTATCAAACGTTATGAAAGTACTTTAATTTATATTAACAATGTTATCAAATGTTATGAAAGTACTTGAATACAGTTCTAATTAAATGCACGTTTAATTATTAACAAATAACATTACTTACTTTACTATATTTGGTTAGAATAAAAATTTCCCTTCTAATGGCACGTATCCAAACTGAGACTTGCTCCTTCTCTTTAGGAAAAAAATATATGTACGTTGAGGCCTTTTGGATAATTTCCCCGGCAATTTGGAACAACGCAAGAATAAACCATCTTAGACAGCAAACTGAAAACTAGAAACTGCTGCTGATAGGGACCGTTAGCCTAAACCATATACCTACAAGGGGTTCTGATATTGACGTCACACTGTCATGTGCATCGGCCTTCTTTAATCTCGGTAGCCACGGTTTTAGCACACTAGGACTGAGTCATGGATCTCACCATGAAAAGATCACGAGCTGAAGAGTCGTTCGTTAGATCCAGAAATTCATCGTGGATATGATCTGATATTCTGGACACATCAAGCTCAGTGCAGAATATTCTCGTTGCATTTTTAATCGAATTGATAATCTTGTCTAGTCTTTTGTATATTCTCAACCATTCTATTATACATGCTTGAGGAATCCTGCCGTATGCTTTCTTATAGCCGATCCATGCCATAGCTATATTCTTTTTTGTTTCTACATTTTACCTCCTTTAGAATCGTTTGATCTGTATATAGTAGACGATGCGGGTGTTTTCTAGAAGGGGCTCTTAAAAATGTACATTGTTTTGTTTTTTTTTCACAAACGGACGACTTTGAACACTAGGCTATTTAGAACTAAACAAGAAACACGAAGAACTAAAGCAGAAAATATTAACAAGAAAAGAAAGAGTAAAAAGATACACATACAAGTAAAATATGGCATTTGAAAACTATTGAAGCCGATTCGATCAAAATGTGAACGAAAGATAAACAAAGACAAAACCACCGGATCCGACAGAAACATAATTCTACAGGAGCACGATATGGGAAAAAATACAAAATCACAAAAGAAACGCTGAATAACAGAAAGAAAAACAGTAAAATCGAAGAAGAGAAATAGTATTTATTCAACAAAGAAACTGTCAAGACAACGCCAAAAAAAACGGCAAATTGGTCAGCACCAGATTACAACAAAATACACGCATATTTGTTCGAAAATATCGCGACAGTGCATGAAAAGCTAAGAGGTAGCATAAGTGATGACCAAGCCATTCAATCGTCGGAAACAGTTATGTCAGATTTAGATGGGCATCTGCACGGTGATATACGATGTGAAAATAAGAAAACAGTGATTATCAACCCTGCATTAACTAGGAAAAAGCTTGGAGAAATTATATTAGTATATTATACATTCGACCGGGTGAATGCTTTATAAGTGCTGGCGTAAGTTAAGAGTCAGAGTGGTACAACATATCCCTTCACGTTTTCGTAAGTCACAGAGGTTTAAAAGAAATATATTGACGAGCGTATCCGAGTGTTAAAGAGAATACATCCGGGCGTTTACAGAACACATCCCGGCACTCACCGACTCATGAATCAGCAATTATGCTGCATTTGTTAGAGAATAAATTGTGCGTTTATCGTATTCGGATATCTGCTTCCGCATCATACAAAAAAAAACCCCGCTCCAAACACCAACTTAATATTTTGGAGGCTTTGTATAATATGTAACAATGTGAAAACCTTTGCTGTGTAGGAGAAAAAACCTCTTCCAAAAAAGTTGGAATAATTTAAAGAGATCTAGATAAAAAAAAAATAATGCTGATATTCGCCAATATATTTAGTTTATGTTTTGCTATTACATACAGATAGGACATATCCTATCCCTTTGTAATATTGCGAATAGTGCTCTTTTTCACACGATATATTTATTTATTTCACAGGATATATTTATTTGTTTATTTTCTTCCTCCATTCGACTATTCATTTTAAACGTCATTCGTTGACGATTTTCCTCTTGAAAATGAATCGCTCAAATGTCATCTTTTTATTTGAATAGTTTTACTAACAAATGTCATAACGTTTTTATTAACAGTTTTACTAACAAATGTCATAACGTTTTTATTAACAGTTTTACTAACAAATATCATAACGTTTTTATTAACAGTTTTACTAAGAAATATCATAACGTTTTTATTAACAGTTTTACTAACAAATATCATAACGTTTTTATTAACAGTTTTACTAACAAATATCATAACGTTTTTATTAACAGTTTTACTAACAAATATCATAACGTTTTTATTAACAGTTTTACTAACAAATATCATAACGTTTTTATTAACAGTTTTACTAACAAATATCATAACGTTTTTATTAACAGTTTTACTAAGAAATATCATAACGTTTTTATTAACAGTTTTACTAACAAATATCATAACGTTTTTATTAACAGTTTTACTAACAAATATCATAACGTTTTTATTAACAGTTTTACTAACAAATACCATCACGTTTTTATTAACAGTTTTACTAACAAATATCATAACGTTTTTATTAACAGTTTTACTAACAAATACCATCACGTTTTTATTAACAGTTTCACTAACAAATATCATAACGTTTTTATTAACCCTCCCTTCTTTCCCTACTCTTTATGTATTAGTAATCCCCCACTTGATGTGGCTTCATGCTTTTTCTTTAAGTCATTGACACAATTTTGTCCCACGAAATATCTTATATGTCTCTTCTCCACAACTATATAAATACAACTTTCCCTGTGTTCGTGTGTGAGTTCGTTCCTTATAGACTCCGAAACGGCTGAACAGATTTTCTTTAAAGTTTACAGAACTTTAGTGTATAACAGTGGGAGTGATCTTAGTTAAGTTTTGTCTCAGAATACACCCGATAATTACCGATGATCGATAATTGAACCCGTTATTTTAATTAATCTATTATCGGTAAAACCATTTTTTCCATGCCGTCGCTTAACAATAATGATAGGACAATGGACCTTGAAAATGCT
>NC_136505.1:42790815-42800815 GCF_053919585.1 Euprymna scolopes
TCATTATATTTATTAATGTATGTCCCATTTTAAAGTTTTTTTATAATTCTATTTTGTAATGATTTTAGTATGATGACCTCTCGCTGTATAGAAAACACACATAGAAAACTTGTCTCGTTTTGCTGGTCTTCATATGTCATATTTCCTCTTCTGTAGCACTAATGAATTCGTTTTATTTTTGGCTTGACCTTTTATTTCATGCACTGTGTCTGAAGAGTCCTTGATAGTATAGCACATCATGTACTATCGGTACGTAAGGAAGCAAGTATTGAATCTTCAAGAGGTTCACTCTGCCTCGAAATCAACATTGGAAATCCGTCCGCATCTCCGATATGCTCGGAAAGGAGGTACTTAAACCTGAAATTGTAATTCAACAGAATAGTGCCCCGCTTCAGGTGTCTATCCGCTGTGTAGACGACACAAAGATGATCAATAGGGGTTTATGGTCGGTTTTTAGTATAAAACATCCCTGTAAATATCGAAAAGAAAAGCAAGAGCTTCTTTCTCGATTTGTGAATAGTACTGTTCTGCTGGGAGTAGAGATCTTGACGCGTGTGCAATCTGTTTATTGATTTCCGTCCGGCACTTCATGTAAGATGCATGCCCCTATTTCGTACGATCTCGCATCACTAGCGACTATAATATCTAGTTTTACCTTACAGTGAGTGGAGAATATATCTGACGTCAGTTTCCTTCTGGAATGACGCATAGCATTCAGGTGTCTATTTCTACACTCTGTCTTATTTAGTAACTCGTTCAGTTAGTCCCGGAGATCGTGCATATTGGCATTCAATGTCTGCTAATATTCGCTACCAAAAAAATTTTGTAATTCTGGGAGCTAACATATTGTTTCTATCTATGGCATTTCCGGGTCTGCTCTTTTACCGTTTTTTTGTCGATGATGTGTATCAATTAATTTATTTCTTTAATGGAACAGAAAATCGTATTTCTTTTTAAAAACCAAAATCTAATATTTGAAAGAATACCTTTTGAACATGTTCTCGACGCTGTTTTTTTGGTTGAACTTGTTATGATAATGTCATACAGGTATGCGATCACAAAATCAAGACCGCCTATCATATTATCCATATTATTTTGAAAACTAATGGAATCTCACACTCTAAAAGCTATCCTTTCGAATTTGAATAATCCGTTATTGGTGTTAAGACAAGGTAACTTCGAGCTATGTTACTCGAATATAATTTGAAGGTATATATCCCTATGATCGACTTTAGAGAAAATCTCTCCTCTGTTTCGTTTAGTGAAAACTTTTCAGAGCTAAGAAGTGGATAATGGTAGTTTTTTAGTAGAGTTTAAACCAGTAGAGGAATTGGCGCAATCGCGGATTTCTCCTGATTTCTTAACACAGATGATGAAATCTTCCCATTTACTGAATTCAACTTTCGATATAATGTTAACATCCGATGTATTTCACTGCTTCTGCGTCTGTGGTAACAAGCACGTGCCAGGCTCTGAACATCAAGCCTATGGGATGAGGATAACAACGTTATTTCTACGCATGCACAGCTGTCATTCCTTAGTGTGTTCTAGGATAAACCATCCCTATTTTATATGTTCTGTTTGTCAGGGGGATTGCAATTTTTTTAATAAGGGGTCACTACTTATCAAGGTCATAAGGCCATTCGAGAGTAATAAGTCCTGAAATGCAATTGGAAACAAAACAATACAAATGTAAAACACAGCACATCTTAAATGGTATTTATCGATAAATTCTATTTATTCTGTATTATTTTCTGACTATTTTGAGGGGGTTGCATTGATGCCGGAGATCCATAGGCAGTAAAGACAGCGTTTTGAATTTATTTATAACTTGAAAATTGACAATTACAGAAATAACAATAAAGACATGAAGTTTCGAGCTTGGAGCAGGAGTATAAATGTGTTTTCATTCATTATTGATTAACTGGGGAGAGGACTATGTTGCATAAATAAGCAAACAAAAATGGTTTAAAATAATTTCCACTAAGAAACATTAAAGCATAATATCTTTGTCGTGTTTTTATCATCAAATTAAAGACATTAACGACAAAGTACAAAATAAAGAATTAAGTACGTTTAAAAATGTCAATATCGTAACAAGAAGTAATACTCTATTATTATACTAAAACTCACATTTTAACGTTATGACGTCACTTTTTAGCTAACTTTTCAATCTTAACGACGAAGGCTGAAGCACTATCTGTTTTAGTTTCAATTTTAGCTGAAGGCATCCAAGTTATATTTTTATACTTTTGAAATTACTACTATACATTAGGTACAATATAATCAATAGAGTATTGGATCTATAATTATAAATCCGAAATTTGCATGAATCAAAATATATTTAAGCACATCTTACGACCAAGTGATGCCAAGGGGCACTGCTATATATTGGGTACAATATGATTATCTATAGAGAATTGGCTCTATAATAGTAAATACGAAATTTGCATTAATTTAAAATTGAAAACATTTCAAATTTATTTAGCTATGGGCAAATAACTTCACTGTCTTGTGGATGCTTTGGAAAAGACTAAAGCGATTAAACCCTGACAAAAAGTCCGATTTTGAGTCCCGATAGGCGAATGGCGAATCACTGCAACACCTTTCCTGCAGCTTCTACAGCTTCACTGGTTCCGACCATATTGGCCTGCCTTTCCGTCAGACTTTTTCTACAACGCCGAGAGGAGGAGCCTGGTAACTGGGCAAACCTAGGTCTCCTTATCACCCGCTCAGGCCTGCATCTGGAGATCCAATTCCAGCTTCAAAGTGTATAGACATAGCAAACGCTGCAGTGCACCAGATTAGATTAAGAATGTCATTGCCTTATTAGACAGAAGGTTTCCATCATACGACCGGGCAACTCTGGGTGATCCTCTAGTATTTTGCTAAAATTTCATAAAATTAAACAGAAAAGGATATAGACAAAATATATTGCTGCTAATATTTCGTTACAGAAAAAACAATCTCTCTCTCTCTCTCACTCTCTCTCGTTCTCTCTCTCAACACACATGCGCGCACACACACACACACATACACACAAACACACACACACACACACACACATATATATATATATATATATATATATATATATATATATATACATACATATATATATATATTAATGAGTGAGCAAGTCTTGAAAACGAGATTCGTAGCTGACACTTTAAACTTTTAAAAAAGATATCAGCATTTCTTTCTAATTTATAGTATGCAACTTATACCAAGTCGTATTTTATTTTTATTTTTTTCAAATTTCAGCATTTCTATACATTGCGCATTTTAAAAGGATACATTTCCCTTCATCTGCTATATTTCGATTGCTGAAAAGACGATAAATTAAACAGTTTTTCCTATTCATGTTGAGATATTCTTTTAAAAAAATAATCTATTATAACATTCCATTCTGTATGATTGAAGTGAGTACTCCACTTTGATATTTCTGTATTTTCTTCTAAAAGTTTTTTTTTCTTATCAAAAATAAAATTAGAATTTATATGATTAAGATTTTGTTTATATAGTGTAACCCGGATGTAAGAGACTCGAATGTAGAAATAACGGATATAAGAAATATTTTTTGGTCCCAAATTAGAGTATGTGCTAATGTACAGTGTAACCCGGATATAAGAATCACGGATATCATGTAACCCGGACATAAGAGAGGTGTAGGGACAGAAGACGGGCTATCTTATATCCGGGTTACACTGTAATATACTAGCGGGAAAAGCGGCCACTCAAGCCGGTCATAAACTACGCTTAAATATATAATTAATTAATGCAGATGCTGTATTAAACAGAGCTAATATTTTATTGAATATTATATTGTACCTTATATATTACTCATTTTAACATTAAGCTTTTTGTTCCTTAGAATCGCTGACTAAAATGAAATACGCATTATATACGCTTGAAGCCAAAACAACGCACTATTACAAAATAAATAGACATTTATTTTGTTTGAACTTTATATTGGAATTCATAGATATATTTCGAAGCAAAGCTTTCTTTCTTTTATTTTTTTGCCATCACGAGATTTAAAAACTACCGTAAAAACAACAAACGGACTTTTACTTTTTTTATTCTCTGCTTCAACAACAACATGGCAAAAGAAAGACATACTGAAGATGAAATTCATGGATTTCAATTTTCTACATTTGAGCTATCGATAGATAAGACAGATTAAAATTAAATCACTTAAAGCTATGAATAAATTTGCGCATACGCAAAAGTAACAGAAATATGTCGGCAAGCTTAAATGTACGTTTTGCATTCAAACTTGCCAACATATTTATGTAATCGTCATTCATCCACCCAAACAAAGATTTTACTCATTATAACCCATCCGTGATGTATGATCACTATTTCCTGTTAATTTTAGTGTTATTTGACCAGTAGTTTAAGAGTTTATCGGTTAAATATTTTTTACACAGACGCACACACATACCAGTTTATTCATATACATAAATTTTTTATCAGTAAATTACATACCATCGTCAAGTTAATAGTTTCTTAATCCTAACTTGATCTTTCCCGGTTAAATTCCGTTAGAGTCTTTGCTCTGTTCTACGTTAATCAATATTTACAAATAATGAAATGCATCGGTAATATAGCGTGATTCCTACCCCAGTTTCGGGTCTAAGGTGATTCTTACCAGAGGAGGATAGAAAAAGACACATTTCTTGACACCATTTTATTCAATTCTATAAAATATGCTGAAAAAACCCATAAGGCAAACTTGAAACAATCAGTATTAACTTCGGTCGTCAATATTGCAAATTACAGTGGAGACGTCCATTCAAATTGGTATAAAGGAAGAATTCGTTCCCTTTTCTAATTGGCCGAACTGACTGGCAACCTTTTCTTCTGCACCTCCATACTGACACATTCTATCCACGGACGCTCTTGTTAGTTAAAATCACTGGCCAATCCTACTTGCGGCAATAATTTTTCTCAATCAGGGGGGGGACCATGTTAAAGAAGATATTGTGTTGCTTTTTCCTCGCTGTGCACCACTCCAGAATAAAACTCTCATAACATCTAGGGGGGATATGCGTGTTTAGTTATGTTTTTCTCCACGTTTTAAAAATTAATGTTTTATAAATGAAAACTAGCCTAGGTACCCGGCGTTGCCCGGGTGTTTGGAGGTGTATGTTGAGCAAAAAAGAAAAAGTGGTAGTAGGCAGGCAGGCTCGAGCCCGTACCGCGAATGAAGAAACGTACGTGAAAAAAAAAAGAGACGTGACGTCTTTGCCGTTGCGCTTATCGCCAAACCGGAAGTGACGTAGGTTTAAATTAAGGCTAGTCAATCGAAAAGAGGGGATGACTTTCGAAAATATTGGCGAAAAAAGCGACCCCTCCCTGTAGGAAAGGGCGCAGTTGAAGGTTAAGGAATCAATATTTTTAGCCAATACTTCGATATTTGTCGTCATAAGGGTCGAGCTTAAAAACTGTTACATGGAAAAGGGCTGTCCTCATTCCATGCACAAAATAACAATATTAGATAAGTGAAAATGAGATTAGGATAAGCCTAGAATCGAAACCTGTAGGGAAGGTTAAGAAATGGAATGTTAGAAACTTAGTCTATTGTTAAATTCTATTAAAATATTTAAATATTGTTTATATCGGAAAAAGAGTTGATTGTCCATTCTTTCAGAAATCGGAATATTAAAAATGTCAGCTAAAAGAAGTAGCAATGTAAATGAAATTATATTGTTTAAAAATGCGTTCGATTAGAACTGAGGATTCTATTGTTTGTCAAGAGTGTGTTTGAAAAACGTACGAAAAGCCACGTGAAATTAATCACGTTTGAAAACACACTTCTGACGTCATAGACAAATATAGGATCTAAGAGAGAGAGAGAAAGTTGAGAGTCAGAGAGTTGGGCAGTCAATTGGCAGTCAGTTGGTCAGTTGATGTGTTAGAGTCAGAGCCCCTTGAAGGCGAGGGGAAAGGAGTAAACAAATGTTGAATTCCTGACGTCATTGATCAGATGAATAAAGAAGTCATCATTTATGTTGTAACTGTTGTCTTGTGTCATCCTTCATCACGAACGAAAGCTAATTGTGTTTATTATCTTATAATGAAATAGGTTAGATTAGAATTGAGGATTCTTTTGTTTGTCAAAGTGTGTTTGGACAAACATATGTAGAGCCACGTGAAATTGGTCACGTTTGAAAAACACACTTCTGACGTCACAGACAAAGGACATTTCTCCATATTATTGGTTCGGATTTTAGTCAGTCAAAAAGTCAGTTAGGAAGAAAGACAGTCAGTTGGTCAGTTGACCCTTAGGAAGCGAGGGGAGAACATTTGGACTATGTAGATCCAAATGTTGAATTCCTGACGTCATCGACCGGGCGATCAGATAAATAAAGAAGTCATCATTATGTTCTAACTGTTGTCTTGTGTCATCCTTCATCACGAACGAAAGGTAATTGTGTTTATCACCTTATAATGAAAATTGTAAACCCTTCCAAGTTATGTATCCCATCTACTCCATCACAAGTAATGTCTATAAATGCCCCCCTGTATTAAGAAATGTGTATCATATCATCCTCTCCTCTAAGATGTGTTAAAAGAAATGTAATATAAATGTCTTCTCTCCCTCATCATCACTATCGTTATGTCTGTATTACATGCGTCCCGTTATATATGTGACCCAATATGACACCCCTGCTATTACACAAAACGATGCCGATCTCGTGAAAATCCTTCGCCTCTGTCGAAAGTTTTAGGCATACATACATACATACATGATGATGATTGCAACGTCTTGTCAGACGAGTGCCACTCCCTCAGACATTTAAAATCCATGAGCCCAAATGCCTGAGGGAGTATCTATACAAAGATGATGTTACAGAGTCTTAGCTTTGTACGACAGCTAAGTCTCTCTCTCGGTTCAAAATGTTGAGATCCAGCAACAAGCAAGAGCAAGATAGCCAGCAACAAATTAAACTGCAAACCAGCTTAATGCGGCTACTGGTCTCCCGCTTTATGGTTTTTTTAAATCAGAGATTTGCTTCTCCTAGAAAGGTTGCCTTCACCACGGCTTACGGGAGCCTTCTCCACCCCAATACACATATACACACACACAAATATACAGGGTGCTAGTTGGCCGTTGACCCAGAAAAAGAGTCCATTCGCCCTTTGGAAGGTCTTGTTTTTAATCCTCCAGGGAGACTAGCCAGCCTCCTCACCAAACAAGTCTGGTGGGTGAACCAGTTTAGTCGCCGGTGACCCGGTATGAGGCAGGTAGTACTGGGTTACATGGTACCAGTAGCATATGACATGACCTGACACAACATACATACATACATACATACATACATACATACATACATACATTTAAACAGACAGGTGCGATTTATATTATAGAAGATGGTAAAAGCAACTTGGAAGAGGAATTTTTCTCGTTTAGATTTTTTTTTTAAATCACGCATACTGAGGATGGAACAGAAAATGAGGTTAAGAATTATACTCTACTAGCACCAGTGCATCTATTAAATGTCATTCTTAATCATTTTATTTGTTTTACATTTGAGAATCATAAGATGTGGGATTTTAGCTAGGAACAAAATTTAATATCTGTTCAGTAACTACACGGGCTATTTTTTTCCGGGGTCAACGAAGTATATTATTAATTAATCTCTTTGACTAATGCAAGTTATTTTGTCCCAATTAAGAATGCCGCTTTTTAGAGACCTGGAATTTTCTCACAGTAAAAAAAAAAAATACCTTGTCTTTTACGCTGCTTCGTTGGAGCCAAGTAAATAGGGACTTATTTGAAAAAAAACTGTTAGATTTTTCAGCATCTTATTTTATGGTGTGGCACAGAAAAGAACTGTTCCCTTCGCAAGAAACGGGAGCGGCTCTATTTTTAAATGTAAAAGCGTGGAGGAGAGTTACCTCAAAGTTTAGCGAGATGATAGCCAAAATATTTATTCATTAGAATAGAAAAATGCGAGCATGAAAAGTAATATGGTTAAGCTTAAACGTGGAAAAGTAAAAGACTACTAGTTAAAACTGGAAAAAAAAAGGGCAAGATATTCTAGTAAAAAATATATTAAATTTCTAACTTAAAATATTGCAGAAATTTAATATATTTTTACTAGAATATCTTGTCCTTTTCTTTTCCAGTTTTAACAACTAGTCCTTTACTTTTCCATGTTTAAGCTTAACCATATTACTTTTCATGTTTGCATTTTTCTATTGTAATACATGATTTTTCCAGACGTCTAGTAAATTCTCTTGTTCTTTTTTAAATTTCAGTCTTATAGGAGGTGAGCGACGCTTTTTTAACTGGTTTCCATAGCAACCACGTCGCTTCAGCGACTACTGTTGCTACTAATTCACTCACATTTTTAAAAAGTTCAATTTAATATTAGCGACTACTGTTGCTACTAATTCACTCACATTTTAAAAAAATTCAATTTAATATTTAATCTTTTTTAAATGTGAGTGAATTAGAAGCAACAGTAGTCGCTGAAGCGACGTGGTTGCTATGGAAATCAGTCAAAAAAGCGTCGCTCACCTCCTTACATATTTTTTACGATTTTGAACACCAGAAAATTCATCATAACTTTTGTTTTACTGAACGAAAATTGAATTTTCTTTTTCACAATATAGCTGAAAAGGTGATTCATGAACCGTAGTAATTGTTTGAAATTTAGTGGAAAAAATGAGTGAGCGACGAAGCTTTAAAGCAGTTCTAAATGACTAAAACTGCCATTTAACCATATATTCAAACACGGTAGTGTTTGAATGATACATTTTAAAATATTTAATAAGCTCTGCAAAGTTAAGCTCTTCAAGAGAAATTTAATTGAAGATTTAAAATTAGACACACGTTGCGATGGTATATTATTTTATTGTAATCCCGTTTAATTCTCATCACTTGTTTTTGTTTTTGTTTGTCTTTTGTTTTTTTTACATTTAAAATAATAGACCTATTTCTCCTGCATTTTAAAAAAGGAAGCCTCGGTTCAAAATACGTGAATAAGTAATTCGAATCGTCCGACCGGCATAACGAGTGTGAAAACATGAAACATGTAAATGCCTATGTACTGTTAAAATATTTATGAGAAAATAATTAAGCTTCGACAAGTTAAGCGCGTGGGAAATTAATTGGAGATTTTAAAATTCTAGATTCAAAAGAGGCTGAAACCTTGTTTGAATCAGATGAATTGAGTTTACATTTTAGATATGAGATGCCTTTAATAAGTTCTCAGACTTTTTTTAATAAGGGCACTTTTATTGATAGTACACACATGAAACTCTAGTCACCTTTGAAGTAATCTCCTCCGGCTGCAATGCACTTGTTGTATCGTTCCAACAACTTCTGGAATGCCCCACGGAAGTCTTCTTGTATGAGCGTATCAATGACCATCGTCACAGCCTGCTTCATCTCGTCAATTGTCTCATAACGACAGATTTCTTCAGCTTAGAGAATAACTAAAAGGTATGTACTATATGGAGAGTGAGGAACTATCTTGATTAAATTGTCTGATTAATGATTGTCTTGGTTAAATAGTCTGTGACAAAGATGTGACAAGGATGGACTGGTGCATTTACGCAAATCTTCCGCATCTTCAGTTCCTCGTGAATAATGTCAGTCCCCACACTGACATAAAACTGTGCACTTATTTGTATTATTATTCATCGGACTACTGTACTCATATTGAGTGCGATTTTCACAACCTTTCGGTCGATTTACCCCCCGACCTTCTTCAGGTGTATCTTGTCGAACTCGAGAATGTTTCTGTCGAACTCGGGAATTTGGACAGAATTTCGAGCGGAACCCTTTATTTACTTCATGGGGTTATCATGCTCTTGTTCTGTCAGCCATGACTGGATAGAGGTCCTAAGTAATTCGCAAATGTATATTTCGGTCGCCCACATTGAGGATTGAACCTTCAACCTTCAGGAGAATATCACTTTTACAATTGATTTTCCCCAGTACTCTAACAACTGCGCTACGGGTCCTTGAAGGTCGGAGGTT
>NC_136505.1:42805815-42903315 GCF_053919585.1 Euprymna scolopes
TGGCAGTGATGGCTGAGAATGCAGTTAGGAGATTCGAAGTTCCTATCCGTCGCGGTTACCACCTGACGAAGGCCAGAGGAAGTTGGCCGAAACGTTGTGAACCAATAAAAACAAACAAACAACAACTAATAAAGATGAGACTAATAGTCCGAAATAAAAATAAAAAATAAAAACATAAAAATGCTCATCTCAAAAATAAAAAAAAATTCCAATTAAGGAATAATATATATATATATACCAATCGGTACGGACCCGACTATGGAAGATCAGATAATGAATAAATGTGGATTTATAAGAACAAAGAATCCAACCTTGATCGCCCTTCGGGGCCCGTGGCGCAGTCGATAGAGACGTTGAATCTCTACGGTTCCAGATGAACATTGTCTGAAGATAGCGGTTTCAATCCCACCCAAAGCGTGCCAGAGGTAATTGGTCGAAAATGTGGTGAGACGACGACAACTACGGATGGCAGTGATGGCTGAGAATGCAGTTAGGAGATTCGAAGTTCCTATCCGTCGCGGTTACCACCTGACGAAGGCCAGAGGAAGTTGGCCGAAACGTTGTGAACCAATAAAAACAAACAAACAACAACTAATAAAGATGAGACTAATAGTCCGAAATAAAAATAAAAAATAAAAACATAAAAATGCTCATCTCAAAAATAAAAAAAATTCCAATTAAGGAATAATATATATATATATACCAATCGGTACGGACCCGACTATGGAAGATCAGATAATGAATAAATGTGGATTTATAAGAACAAAGAATCCAACCTTGATCGCCCTTCGGGGCCCGTGGCGCAGTCGATAGAGACGTTGAATCTCTACGGTTCCAGATGAACATTGTCTGAAGATAGCGGTTTCAATCCCACCCAAAGCGTGCCAGAGGTAATTGGTCGAAAATGTGGTGAGACGACGACAACTACGGATGGCAGTGATGGCTGAGAATGCAGTTAGGAGATTCGAAGTTCCTATCCGTCGCGGTTACCACCTGACGAAGGCCAGAGGAAGTTGGCCGAAACGTTGTGAACCAATAAAAACAAACAAACAACAACTAATAAAGATGAGACTAATAGTCCGAAATAAAAATAAAAAATAAAAACATAAAAATGCTCATCTCAAAAATAAAAAAAAATTCCAATTAAGGAATAATATATATATATATACCAATCGGTACGGACCCGACTATGGAAGATCAGATAATGAATAAATGTGGATTTATAAGAACAAAGAATCCAACCTTGATCGCCCTTCGGGGCCCGTGGCGCAGTCGATAGAGACGTTGAATCTCTACGGTTCCAGATGAACATTGTCTGAAGATAGCGGTTTCAATCCCACCCAAAGCGTGCCAGAGGTAATTGGTCGAAAATGTGGTGAGACGACGACAACTACGGATGGCAGTGATGGCTGAGAATGCAGTTAGGAGATTCGAAGTTCCTATCCGTCGCGGTTACCACCTGACGAAGGCCAGAGGAAGTTGGCCGAAACGTTGTGAACCAATAAAAACAAACAAACAACAACTAATAAAGATGAGACTAATAGTCCGAAATAAAAATAAAAAATAAAAACATAAAAATGCTCATCTCAAAAATAAAAAAAAATTCCAATTAAGGAATAATATATATATAAGATAACTATTACTTTCAAATTCCTGAGTTCAACAGAAACATTTCAGAATTCTAGAAGATACACCTGAAGAGAGTCGGAGGTTACATCGACTGAAACGTTGTGAATATAACACTCAAGATGAGATCAGTCGTGAAAAGAATTAAAATAATACGAATGGAAGTTTTACAAAATATATAAATAGTTTTTTTTTTGCATGTTTAATCTAAACTTTTCCTGGCTAATTTATTTACGATTTAGTCGAAAGGCATTTTGGGTGATTTAATTTCTTAATGAAATAGTTCTTTAAAATGTTCTCTGATAAAGATCATTATAGTTTACGATATTGCATGTATTTACATCAGTATACAGTTGCAAAAGAAAATGTATGCATTACGTAGAGACCAGAAACACAAGTATACACAAAAATAAGCGAGAAATCCAGATGAGATATCTCGCCCAAATAGATTGACGATATCAGTAGCACTAGCCAATTAAAAGAAAGAATTTAAATTACTGTTAGCTTTATTTGATGGGAGGGGATTCAAATAAATAAATAAATAAAGTTAAAACATACTAGATCCCGGATTGATGCAAGAGTTGAAATAAAAAGTTAAATTTTGTACAAAAAAAATTACATTTTTCTTCGACCTATCAAAAAGGCTTAATAAGTAATCAGACTATGTTGTATTGATCATATGGTTATGATAATGATGATAATGATGATAATGATGATGGTGATAATGATGATAATGATGATAATAATGATGGTGATGGTGGCCACCTTTTATCTCGTGAGACAATACATCTAGCCTGGTGCACTGCTATACAATCTAAGCTGGAGTTGCCCCACCAGATGCAGGTCTAGGCGGACGATAAGGAGACATAGGTTTGTCCAGTTACCAGGGTCCTTTCTCTGCGTTACAGGCAACGTCTGATGTAAAATCAATCCAATACGGTCGTAGCTAGCGCAGCAATAGGAGTTGCCGGAAATGTGTTAGAGTGCTTTACTATTCGCCTATCGGGACCGAAAACCAAATTTTGGTCATAGTTTACTCCTTAGTCAATGCCTTTCCCAATACATTCACATAATGATCCTAATGCATATTATTATATAAAGGAAAACCTTATGTGTGTCCAACAAAAAATAAAACTACAAAACAAATACCCACAATGATTTTATCAGTATTGCTTTGGATGAGTAATATATATATATTAAAACGAATTATTAACCATTTTGAGCTTAACAAGACATTTTATCTACTAATGCGACAAATACCTGATAGAATCTATATGAAGAAGACTTGTATGTGTGTATGTCCAGAGGGAGGAATGGGCTCAGCGGACGAGGGAGAGGGGGTGAGATTGTGGAAAGAGGAAAGCATAAAATGATAGAGATATGGATACCTTTGTTGCGGACTGGGGGTATGGAAGGGAAATGCGTGTTCATCTCACGTCGGGTCCCCAATTTGTTGTGCGACTAGGGGATATATTATACATATCCCCCAGTCGTACAAAATAAGAAAAATGAATTGAATTGAGAAAGGAACGAACAACGTGTTAAATTGAAATAAACGAACTAGGATTTATTTCGTTTATTGTTGGAGAGAGAGAGAGAGAGAGAGAGAGAGAGAGAGAGAGAGAGAAAGAGAGGAGAGAGAGAGGAGAGAGAGAGAAAGTCAATCCAGTTTGGCGTGCGTCTCTCGCTGTTAGCTGGTGAGAGGGAAAGTCTATTATTGTATAGAGAGAGAAAGAGAGAAAGTCAATCTAATTCATGGAGATAGAAAGCGTCTAAGGTGTGCGTACTGTCTGTTGACTCTTGCCCCCACACATAGTAGCAGGTGACGTGAGGCGCGCGGACACGCGCCCCCCGAAAGTGACCGGTTGGTCCGTCGACCTCTCAAGTCGGAAGCCGAATTGAAAAGAGGGAAGCAGATTATGTATCTTGCTTTTATAGTTGTTTCCGGTGGTCTTTTGCGCAAGTGTGGATTTCCTTTAAAGGAAAGTGACGCTGTCCATGTGTGCATACGTGTGCGCGTATGTGTGCGTACATGTGTGTGTATGCACATGAATGTGAGTGTATGTACGTGAACGTGAATATATGTACGTGTGTGTACGTGCGCGCGTATGTGTGTGTGCGTGTATGTGTATGACAAGAAAAATGGCTTAAGATGTGAACACATGTTTTTGTGCGAGACTAGAAGGGCTCGTACACCTTTGTCCTGGGCAACTCCGGGTAGCGCTGATAGTCATAATAGATTTTTATGTGTAGATAACCTACGATAAATGTTTTATTGTAATTTTTTTCCGCCTGCTTGTTATCAGCAACATGTGAGATAAACGTTTACGAGAAATGTAGAGGCTGTGGATTCAGTATTAGTACAGAATTAACCTCCGTGAATTTAGAATAAATGTAAAAAAAAAAAAGAAAAAAAAACAATTACAAAGACATTTAAACTGTTAGCTTAAATGTTAACGAGTCGCCTAAGGTATTAAAACACAGGAAGTTTTAAAAACTTAATTAATTAATTAATCTATGGATACGGATTATTTCAACATCAACGGATATTGTTTATACTTAAAAATAATATGGTTCAACTAATAGTTTAATCAACCAACGATATTATAATAACGAAATTCATTAAAAAAACAATTAAAAAAAAGCACGAGGAAAATCTAACAAATAAATCAGCATTAATTTCGGAAGTGGAAAATACATTTTGTTTGAGTAAAAAAAATCTGAAAATTAACTGTAAGTTTAGAAAGAAGTTGTGCAATAATGTATTGTTGAGTTCTATTTGAAAAGAAATATGGCTGCTCCCATCTCTTCTTATACAAAATGTCTGACACGAAAGGTCGCTTTTTTTCTTTTTTTTTTACACAGTGATCACTACTTATCAAGGCCCGGAAGCCACTCAGGGATAAGGGTTATTGCAAGTACATTACGTTAGTGGGGAGATTTGATGAAGTGTTTACTTAAGGGGGCGGTTCATTAGTAATTTGTTAACGTTGGACTTGAACACATCCAATTTGTAGTCCGGTGGGAAGCAGTCAGACGGAACAGAGTTCCACAGGCGTGCAGTTCTAAGAAAGAAGCTTTGTTCATGGAATCCACGTTTTGATTTAGGCACAGATATAGAGTGGGGGAAATTTTTCACCGTGGATTCGGCTAGACGGGTGTTTTTCGTGAAAGACTGGCGAGGGGGGACCAGAGATTGGAGTTCAGACGAGCACCTGCCATGGAAATAACGATAAAACAAGGATAGGCTCGCAACGTCTCTTCTGTGGGAGAGAGGTTGCAGGGTAAAGAAAAGGGCATCCCCCACTAAGTCACAAAGTCTATTTTGTACTCTGTCAAGGGAGGATAGGCTGTTTTTAGCAGCTCCTGCCCAGATATGGCAACAGTATTCCATCCTTGGACGTACTTGGCTTTTATATAGATAGAGAATTGCTTATGTCATTTGGTTGAGGAAACATTCCAATTAGCTTTCCTAAATCAATCTAAGCATATGATGTTAAGCTCTGATTTAGAAATAATTTAAATTAATTCGTAGTTAACTTTTTCTGATAAATATGTGTAAATGCATATGCTAAAGACAAGTAATTCAAAATAATTCATCAATAACTAGCAGACCGTCCAGCGTTGCCCGTTGTAAAATACACATAGCTATTATATTTTCATTCGTTCAGATTTCTTAACATTATATAGTCAATTGTCCATTGATTATTTTCCTGTAAATATAAATAAATAGTAATGATTCCATAACTTACAAA
The DNA here is from genome assembly GCF_053919585.1 of Euprymna scolopes. NCBI lineage: Eukaryota > Metazoa > Mollusca > Cephalopoda > Sepiida > Sepiolidae > Euprymna > Euprymna scolopes. The sequence goes on from NC_136505.1 coordinate 42,811,197, forward strand.
AATGTATGACTTGGGTATCATCCACTAGAACTGAAACCAGAAATATGGCTGCGTTTAGCGCTTCAGTGGTTGTTGTTATTTATCTCTCCAGCATCGTTACCGTCTCAGGTACGTACAGACGGGGACGGACGGTTAAAAATTAAGCGACTTTGAACTATGAATGTTTAATTTCGAGCATGCGCAAAAGAAACAGCAGGCCTAATATTATACGATGTAATGTAATAGAGAGAGAGACAGACAGACAGACAGAGAGAGAGAGATATATATAGAGAGACGGAGGCGCACAGATAGACAGAAAGATAAGAGATTGATAGATAGATAGATAGATAGATAGATAGATATGTGGGGGGATTGTGTAAAGATAGGCACAGCCAAAATCGAAGAAAACCCAAGTTGTTTCTTTTTTAAACAAATTAAAATACATTATTCTTGAGCAACTTTTTTTCCGAAAAGATTAAAGCCTGAATTTTATCATATGAAAAGCAGAATAATATAAAACTTGTTCTATTTTTAATAGAATTTTAAATTTTAAGTTTTAAATTTTCCATAAAAACACAATTCACCGCCATTTTTGTCTCGATGGATAACACATTTGATTTTTTTTTTTTTTTAGAATCAATTAATTTTTTTTTTTTAGAATCAATTAATTTTTTTTTTTAGAATCAATTAATTTTTTTTTTTTAGAATCAATTAATTTTTTTTTTTTAGAATCAATTAATTTTTTGTTTTTTAGAATCATTAATTATTTTTTTTTTGTGTCTAAATAAGATTTAGGATGATTTGCTATGAGAATATGCGAAAATATTACAACGTACCTGAATTTCAAGTAATTCTATATTTTATCCAACTCTATAGATTTTGCATGACGAAATTTAAAAAATTCAAAATTTAATGATAGTTTGGAAGAAACTACGGTAGCCTTTACAGGTCTAAATAAAGTTAATTTAGTCCTGTAAATTTCCATGTATTTTTAACGTTTGATGATTAAGTGAAGAATCAACTTTTTTTCTCCTTTTTCCCTTAGTTTCTTTTTTACTTGAATGACTCTTCTGTTTAATATTTTTATTTATTCATGAACCTTTTTCGTTTTTATAAATTTTTAATTTTAATCTTTTTTTATCTGATAAAACTGGATCAACTTTTTGGTTTGGGTGCTTTTGGAGGAAAATGTTCCAGCACTGGAGGAAACAGAGGCAGCTTTTCTTTCACAAGTGGTGGAAGCCCCAATTCTTAAAACGGGTGTCATAAAATCAATTGTACCACCCCTATAATATATTTTCTATAAAGTGCATCTAACTGTTGCACTTTATTGCTTTTTATTGGTTTATAATTGCACATTTAATCGGTAGAATTTATCCGTTCTCGGAGTGTTTTTAAACATTCAGATTTATTTTTATTTTTCAATCTATAAAGAATATAGCCAAGTCAAACAGGGCTACTATTGGGAATATTTTGAAATGTTTCGATGTTATAATCTGAAAGAAATCAGAATAAATAGGATGATCGACAAAAAAAAAAAAACAAAACAATTGAATTATTTTTATTTTCATGAAAGGAAGCGAATCCAAAAATAACTAAGGAGAAACTGAAATACCTGACTCATTTTTTTAGTCTTTTAAGTAGTTTTTAAACATCTTTATTTCATTATTTACTGAATTTCATTTAATAATCATAATGATACAGGTGCTTCTTCGCTGTCCCACCGACAGAAGAGCGGCCATTTTTTACTTGTTGCTGTAAGTAAATTTCATGAAAAACCAGTTAACTGCCCTTAAGCACTAGAATTATTTCACATTAAATTCATATACGATACTGCTTCCTTGCTCCAAATGACAAAATAACGTTTTTGTTTGTTTGTTTTTTGTTAAGTTTTTTATTTTGCTTTTTTTTGGGGGGGGGGCGAGGGGAGTCGTCTTCCTTGTGGGTTTTCGAGAGTTTCAAACATAACTCACAATTTTAAATGTGATATTCGTTCATAACAGCCCGGAAACCTATTTAAATAAACTTTAGAAAGGCGAGTGCTTTGTTGGATAACATCGGCAATTAGACCAGAATTTATTTCAAGTTTCGTTTCTAGCTTAAAATAATTTTTTTTCTGTAAGGTTTACGACAGGTGACCAAAATGCAGCAGCAGCAGCAACAACAACAACAACAACAATAATAATGATAATGATAATGATAATGATCTAATACAAATCTTAATCTAGATCTAATCCAAAAATATTCCTGACGAAGGCTTTGTTATAAGCCCAAAATTGTAACTTTAAATATTTGTTTATTTAAAAAAAACGATCCGCGCGAGATCGTTCTTTCTAATCTCATGTTTTCAATTTCATTTTCTCCGTGCTTCTAATAAGTGGATTATTACTTCCCTTTGCTACACATTTGCGCACGAACGGGCGCCTCTCCACTGGACTGGAAATACATAACATAATCTCAAATCTTCGACAAATAAACTGTACCTAACGTCACCATGGAATGTAAGGAGGAAAAAAACGGAAGAAAAATGTATTGTTTTTAAAAATATTCCTAATGAATGTTTGTTATAAGCCGAAAATTTGAAACTTTAAATACATGTTTGTTTATTTAAAAAAAAAATCCGCACGTGGTCGTTCTTTCTAACCTCACGTTTTGAATAAATATAAAAGTGAACGTTCCTGTGTGTCTGTGTATCTGTGTACATTTCCCTACGCAATAACTCTGTCAATTTAAAGTCTACAGACTCGAAATTTGATATACAGGGTACTGAGATTTGGGAAAATCTATGTGATCGATTTTCATCCAGAAATGTGGCTGTTAAGGGGTCAAAGTTCAACGATTTGACTTTTGAGAACTCTACCAAACTCCTCCAACAATTTTGGGTCCAGACACTTGAAATTTTAGATATAGGTTCCTTGGACATGGATCTAACTTAATAACTCAATTTGAGCCCAAAAGAATAAATGTTAAGGGGGTCATAATAGGACCCAAAAGCTAAAAAAATTGACCTTTTTTTCTTTTCTTCTTTTTTTTTTTTTTGCTCAGCATACACCTCCAAACACCCGGGCAACGCCGGGCACACATGCTAGTATATATATATATATATATATATATATATATATATATATATATATATATATATATATATGTGTGTGTGTGTGTGTGTGTGTGTGTGTGTGTGTGTATCATCCATACTTTAATTTGGAGCGAGGAAAGTAGTTTATGACAGCACAGCGAGGAAACAGGAGTCAGCCTAGTTTGGGCAACCAAATTTTGTACTGGCATCGCTAGCAGCAAACTTAGACATAATTTTGGAAACTGGGCAGATAACAACCATACCATAGCTGACATAATATTACGTAACGACAAATTGCTGAGAAATTATCGTATTTTTAGCAAAATGCACAATTATTTATCGATTTTTCTCTTGTTTGCCATCGGGTTTTCAAAGCATTTCCTATTTAATGCTATACAAGCAAAATTCAGCTCACTATAAGAAAATTATTAATTTATTTTTCAAAGATTTTAAAGTAGTGTTTTTCGTAATTTCCCTTACTCTATGATATTTAAAAACGTTTTAAACTTTTAATTATGATTTTCTATGTCTATTGTTTTTAGCAAATTAGGTATAAACTATTATGATATTTGCTAATATTTTTTCTCTGGGGAGACGGGTAGACATCGAAAACCTATAGGTTAAGGAGATATTTTCTTATTGAAATATATTCTTTTTCCTTGCATATAATAAAAATTTATAGATTTGGAAATTTAACCATTTCACGTTATAAAATTTAAATTTAAATATATATATATATATATATATATATATATATACTAGTAAAAGTACCCGTCGTTGACTGGGTTAAAAAACAGCCTACAGAAAATGGACTCTGATTTATGAAAGTATGATAGATCATGAAAAGGAAGGGTTGTAAAGAGATAGGTTTTTGGGGATATCAAAATCAAAGTAAAATATGATGAAAATATAAATAAAATAGATAAACCCCATAATTTATTATACCATACCTATTCACACTGAAACACTTATCATAATATTCTGTGGATCTATATTAAAAAACCTTGTTAAACTTTGTGACATATTTCCATTCTATGGAGGTCAGGCGCGAACGAACACCCCATAATTTTATTATACCATATTTCTTCAAATTGAAACATAATTATCAAAGTATTCTTACGCAGATAGATATGAAAAGTCTTTATTAAAGTGTGTGCCTATTTCCATTCTATGGAGGCCAGGCGCGAACCCAGACCCCACAATTTTATTATACCATCCCTATTTTAGTTAAAACATACTTATCAAAGTATTATTATGTACATCTATATCAAAAACACTTGTAAACGTTTTTTTTTATTTTAATTTTTTTATTTCCATACTTTGTGAACCAGGCGCGTACGAAGACCCCACAATTTTAATGAATCATCATTATACCAGATCAAACATACCCATTCCTGTGTCTCGATGCATCTTCTATCATTATATGTGATCAGTTTTCTATAATAGTCAACCATATAGGAGCCTATTCGTGACCAGACACACACACAGACGTACAGCTTTATATTATATATATATATATATATATATATATATATATATATATATATATATAGTAATAGTATTGCTGATAGTACTGCAATAGTATTGAGCACTCTCTTCAGGGTTTTACTAATTACCAGCTTTACCAAACGTAAATATTAATTATGAAAAACAAGTACACCGTTATAAAGATCATTCTTCACTTAATAATCGGCGAAAATGTCTTGGATTGGGTGATTATTTGATCTTTAGTAGATTTTTAAAGAGAGACTCCATCAAAAACATATTTACTCCCTCCTTCCGTTTTGGCTAAGCCAATGCAAAGAGAGAGACAGAAATTTTAAATAAAAGGTATGTCATAATGGTACTTGTACAGTTTAATCAAGACATTAGCAAATGAAAATATCGAAAAAAGGTTATATTGTACGTATCCGTTTTGGACTAAAGATATCCGGAAAAAAATTCACTTAATTTGATCGATTAGTTTTTTTTTTGTTGTTTTTTTTTACAGTGAGAAAACACGTTTTTATGAGAGCGCGTTGAAGTCAGCCATCTTGGAATCTTTTGAACACGCCACGGGCAGATAACTCCATCCCATCTTTAGTACTAGCTTTTTTCCCCTAAAAATCGAACTTTTTGCTTGGTATCATAACAAATAGTTTTTCCGCTGTAAAAAAAAAAAAAAAAAGAAACTACTTGATTAAACTAAATTGATTTTTTTTTTCGGAGGACTCTGTTCCATAACAGATACGTACAATATATATAATATAAAAATATAACCTTTTTTCGATATTTTCATTGTTTTTATGGCTTGATTAAATTGTGCAAGTACTGTCATAAATTCTAATTTATATTGAGTTACCCATACCCGTGGGGCAACGCCAGGTATCCTTGTTCGTTTGAAACGAATTATTTTTAAATAATGTAAACAATGTCTCTATTTACCGCTGCGTGACCTGTTTTTAATTTCTAATCGTTTTATAATACCCCAAACAAAACAGGAAATCTGTTAATTCCCTTCCTCCTCCTTCCTCTCTCTCTCTCTCTCTCTCACACAATCCCCCCCCTTTCTTTTCCCCTTACTATTACTCTCTGTTTTTTTTCTGTTTCAAATTATCAGCTTTAGTTTACCTGTTCAACTCGGGCAACGTGGTGGGGGTATCCTTACGTCACCATTAAAGTAGTGTGAGAATAACACGTATACTTCCACTCGCCATTGCAAACAATCTGCACCCCCACCTTCCCAGACTTAGACATATACACTGACACATCGTTGGTTTCTGTCCTCAGCCATTTTTCAACCATTCTCACTATCTAACTGTATTTTTCTTCTCAGCTTCCCCCGCCACTCTCACTTTCTCTTCCCCCTTGCCTTCTCACTCGGCAGTCCTGAACTGAAATATAAACGCAAGATGAATGATTCGCTGAATAACAACAATAGCATTTGTCGGGCTGAAATGACCTCGTCAGTTCGCGATTCGCTCTTCTGTTTACTTCAAATGGCCTTCCTTCCTTCCTTCCTTCCTTCCTTCCTTCCTTCCTTCTTTCTGTCTCCCCCCCTTTCTTTGCCTATTGTTTTGTCCCTCTCTCCGTTCTTTCTTTTCTCCTTTCTTTCCATCTTTTTAAATATTTTTACGTTCTCAGATCTTATACCGTTTCCTTTTTTTTTTTTTTTGCTATTCGCCTGAGACGCCCTCGCCGGGGAATGCCGACAGTGCTACCGAGTCACTTTTTGCAGATCAACGTGCCCTTCTCCGGGGGAGTGACTTCTCAATCCCACTTTCCGACCATGGTGTCGAAGTTTTTGAAGTGGGAAAGAAATAAACAAACCTTCCTCCGATCGTATGTTTATTTTTCTTTATGCATTGGTCTCGGTGCATCAGAATTTTTGTAGGAATTTTTGACACCTCTAACACGAAACTGCAAATAAAATTTTTAAAAAATTTCTCTTTTAAAGTTGGGTTGTTTATTTTCTTTATTGATTATACTTCCAAAATAAACTATTAAAGTTGTTTTAAAAGTAATAGAAATATCTTTTTTTATTATTATTTTTAAAAAAACAGTAATGAAATTAATGTTACGAGTATTTTTCAATTTTTAAACTTTAAAAATCTATCAAAATTTTTCTATTGATTCTATTTTTACGATATTTTCAGGGTCAATGTGAAATTTTATGCTCTTTCCAATAAACCGAATGTAATATTTTAGACAAACGTTTTTTTTTAATTCACGCCCCCCCCTTTTCAGATGTCTATTAAAAAGTAAATAATTAATTCATGTACCAGAGTTTTATATATCACAAATTGAAGATAAAAGATCAATAAATAATATATTCAAATTTAAAAACAAAAAAAGTAGTGTTTCTTAGAAATTTACCTGTAAAGTCCGAAGTTTTAAACCTTTTTTTTTAAAAAAAAAACACGTTGTTTGTTTTTTTATGGTAAAAAATTACTTGGGGGGGGGAGAAAAACAACAACTTTTATTGATAAAAGAAAATTGCAAAAAATAATGAAAGTAAATAAACAACAAATTGCAATTTTTCTTGAGGAATGTGTTCCATTTTAACAAACTGAGCCACAGCAACGGGTGGCAGGGTACAGCTAGTAAATAAATAAAAATGTTATTATATATATATATATATATATATATATATATATATATATATATATATATATATATATAAACAGAGATGTGTGTGCCACAGACGATTTCTGATTGGTTAATCCAATAATCACATCTCCTAAAAAAATATGGTTCCTACGCTCTTAACTTTACCATAAAATATTATGGTCTTATTTATTGTCCATCTTGGAAGGGTTTAATTTTTTTCTAACTTACCATTTACAAATTACAAAAATACGAAACTTACACCAGACATCACAATCCAACCTCCGACACAACGTCCGCCATTCTGGCGCTAGCCGCACACACGTACACACAACAGGAAAACAAACGCTGGACAGATTATTAGTACTACTACTACTACTACCCAGCACACGCGCACACACGCACACACACTCTTTAAAACATGTTCTTTTGAAGAGACGATTTTTTTAAGCTGTTGACACACATGTTTTAAAAATCTAGCAAAAATTAATTTTCCTGAAATTTTTCAATATTTAAAAATAAATTATGCCGGCTGATAAAATTTTAAAACTTTTTTTTAAAGCTAGAAAGATAAAATTTAAAAATACTTATATATATATATATATATATATATATATATATATATATATATATATGAAACTAAACTAAAAAAAAAAAACGCGCGTTCACTCGTGGTCTTTTCATTTTGGGTTTGTATTGCTGTACACATAGATTCGAAAAAGTTGTCAAAAAACAAATATATAACAAATAAATGTTATCAAAGGCAAGATAAGTTACTTTTCTACCAAACTGGATATATTTATCGTGTTTTTATTCAATGTAACATATTTATTCAGCTCGAAAAACGGGTTTGTATTACTGTACACATAGATTCGAAAAAGTTGTCAAAAAACAAATATATAACAAATAAATGTTATCAAAGGCAAGATAAGTTACTCTTCTACCATATTGGATATATTTTTCGTGTTTTTATTCAATGTAACATGTTTATTCAGCTCGAAAACCATACAGTGTTTACCGATGTATTGGAAAATTCAAGATGGCGCCTCACTCCCTCTTTAACACGGTAAGTATGGGAAAAGGTGTTATAAATAAAAAACTAGAAAGAATACTATTAAAAACCCGCCGAATATATGTCAAGCTATGTCACGGTAACATATATTGAGCGAGTTTTTAACAGTATTTTATCCAGTTTTTTATTTATAACACCTTTTTCCAAACTTACCGTGTTAAAGAGGGAGTCAGACGCCATCTTGAATTTTCCAATACATCGGTAAACACTGTATGGTTTTCGAGCTGAATAAACATGTTACATTGAATAAAAATACGAAAAATATATCCAGTTTGGTAGAAAAGTAACTTATCTTGCCTTTGATAACATTTATTTGTTATATATTTGTTTTTTGACAACTTTTTCGAATCTATGTGTACAGTAATACAAACCCAAACATTCATTTTGATTTTAAAAAAATTCATTTTGATTAAAAAAAATAGTTTAATTTTAATATTTGTTTATTGTCTTAACTCATATCAAATGTTTTGCTTGTGTTCTGCTTCAAATATTCATAATCTTACATGCATAATTTTCATTTAATTATATTAAATAAACTTCAAGTTTACTACAAATCAAATCGTATTCCTACACTTTTTTAAAATGTAATTTATAAGTAATTAAAGAACGCATTCTAATCTTTAAAATCTATAATACAACGAAATATTCAATTGCTTATAATACTTAAACAAACAACTTGTGCTTTTTTAATTATTTTTATATTATTAATATTAGATGAGTTTCAGTATAAATCATCGTGTTCTTTCTTTATTTCTTTATTTTAATCCAATTTTGAAGTTTTGTAACGCTGTCTGTAAAAATTACTCTTCATTATTGACAGTTTAAGAGTTCCACATATCTTGCTTGTTGGGACCTCGGCGATGACGTCATTTTTTCAGTTGGCCGGCCATCTTTATAACAAAGACCACGCCACCATCCCCCCACCAAAAGGGGAAGCCTGGCATTTTCTCACCCGAAAGGGGGGAGCTTGGCAGTTTCTCCCCCAAAGGAGGGAGCCGGTGTCCCCCCAAGGGTGGGAGGGGGGCGAAGAGGCCAGGAGGAGGTGACTTTTTTCTTGGGGTGGGTGGGGGGGAGAAGCCTCCAGGCACCCTCCTCCCTGAAGGTGGGGTTGGGGATTATCTCTCCCTGAAGGGGGGAGGCCGGCACCAAGCATGTAAATCCAGAGGGGTGACTTTTTTTGTTACCCCTCGGAGTGGGAAGGGGGCCGATCACCCAGGCAACGCCGGGTAATCCCTGCTAGTATATATATGTTTCTAGTCTCTTCCGAGAAAATGGAAAAAGGAATCTTCTCATTTTATCATCCAAACAATGATCTTACTCGTTATAAACCATCCTCGGCGTATGCTAACTATTTTCTGCTAATTTCACTGACCAGTAGTTTAAGAGTTTATTGTTTAAATATTTACACAGACAGACTCACATCCATGCATCTAATGTTTTATTAATATAGATTAACGCTGAGAAGTAAAATTAAATCGACAGAAGCATTATTTCCTGACGGTTATTAACAAAATAGAAAGAAATAATTGTAAAAAAGCAAAAGAGGAGAGTTTAGAAGAGAAGGGAGAAAAGATGAAAGAAATACGTAAAATGATGAAAAACAAAAGAGAGACCAGGTAATGAGAGAAATAATTAAACAATAAGAATGCAAGCAATAAAGAAAACGCAGAAAAAGTGAAAAAATAAAATAGAATGATGAGAATAAACTAAACTAGTGATAAAAGGAAACAGAAAGAAAGAAAGAAAGAAAGGGGGAGCATAAAGAAAGAAAGCGATACTTAAGAAAGAAAGAAAGAAAGAAAGAATGAATGAATGAATAAAGAGACATAAAGGAAGTTTCGCTTTCTCATTTTGTTTTATGGCATATACGAGGAGTGTGCAATAAGTATTGCCCCTGGCCCACTTCTAGTTGTCTGATCTAGCTGAAATTTTGCATGTGCAATGATTTATATCTCTACAGGTTATGTGGCAAATTACAGCTCTGAACTAATTGTGGTTTCTGTTTTACAGGTGTTTGAACTGGGTCAGGGATGAAATTGAGCCTGTTGAATGCGAGCAGTGATCCGGTTTTTGTATTTGAAAGGACGCACACTACAGGAGACTGAAAGAAACTTATGGTGATAATGCCCCATCATATGACCTTGTAAAACGCAGCCATCGAAAATTAAAAAATGGCCAGAATGCTGTGGAAACAGCTCCAAGGCCTGGTCGCCCCCCTTCTGCCATTGATGAGGCATCTGTCCGTCAAGTTGAGGCTGTCATTTTGGAAGATCGGTGCATTACTATTCGCCAAATAGTCCAAGATGTCAAGATTAGTACAGGGTCTGTGGAAACTATGATTCATGACCATTTGCATATGCATAATGTGTCTGCCAGATAGATTCCCAGGTTGCTCACAGAATTCCAGAAGCGAGAACGAGTCGAGTCCTCGAGGATGACTTTGGAGATGTGACAAGAGGATGAGTCAAAGTTTTTCAAAAGACTGATTACACAGAATGAAACCTGGGTCGATCACTATGATCCAGAGACTAAGGCCCAGTCAATGCAGTCGGTCATGGGCATTACTTATTGCACGCCTCTCGTAAACCCTTTTCGGTTTACTTAATGCTGAATCTGGTAGTTTTGAAAAAACAAGATGGTTTTCTTCTTTAACTTTTTTTTTTTAATTTATGGTGTTTGTACGTTCTGTGTTTTACGGCATATCAACCCTTTTCGGTTCAATTATTTGGCAAAAGTTTTTATGCTTAAAGTGCTTTACGCATTCAGATATTTATTGTGTTTAGGTCGGTTGTTTTGTCGAGAAAAATATTGTGTTTTTTTGGGGGGGGTTATAGAACACGTTTGGATTTTGCAAAGGTAAAGGGATCAAAAAGAACAATAATATCAACATTTGGAGCTTTTTAGGTCAGGAAGCCAGTGTATTCAGACAGCCTGATCTATTAACACCAGATTTAGAAGAAAGAAAGAAAGAGATATGACAGAAAAAAAAGGAAAAGGAGCAATGCTAGCAGTGTCAGAAATTTCGTGAAAACTATTGGATAATTCCACCTGCTCTCTTTCGAAGCTTATAACTCCTCGAAAAATGTCATTCAAGTCCTAATTTTTTTTTTCAATTAAAGGAGAAAGGACCAAGGTTTCATAAAAAAAAAAAAAACAATAAACAATGTGTTTTAAAAAAAAGGTTTTAAACTTCGGACGTTACAGGTAAATTTCTAAGAAACACTATTTTTTTGTTTTAAATTTGAATACATTATTTATTGATCTTTTATCTTCAATTTGTGATATATAAAACTTTGGTGAGTAAATTAATTATTTACTTTTTAATAGACATTTTAAAATGGGGGGCTTGAATAAAAAAAACGTTTGTCTAAAATATTATATTCAGTTTATTGGAAAGAGCATAAAATTTCACATTGACTCTGAAAATATCGTAAAAATTGAATCAATAGAAAAATTGTGATAGATTTTTAAAGTTCAAAAACTGAAAATACTGAGCTCGTAAAATTCGATTAATTTCGTTACTGCTTTAAAAAAAGATATTTCTATTACTTTTAAAACAACTTTAATAGTTTATTTTGGAAGTATAATCCATAAAGAAAATAAACAATCCACTTTTAAAAGAGAAATTACGATTTTTTTTAAATATTTTATTCGCAGTTTCGTGTTAGGGGATGTCAAAAATTCATACAAAAATTCTGATACACCTAGTCATTTGTTTACAACTTTTGAGAAATTAAGTCTCCTTTAAGCGATAACGGACATTTGTTTATTATTTTTTATTCAGTGTGTAAAATCCACTTTGAACAACATATTTGGAAATTAGAAAAATAAAAAAAAAATAAAAAAATTTGTTTTAGCATGTTAAACGTATTTAGGTTGGTAGATAATTAAATTCTACTGTGTTTGGTATAAGTTTTTTTTTCTGTGTTTTCTTGCTTTTTAGAATTTTTTACTAAGGGGGGGTTGCTTAGATCGTATTTAAAACTAAACTATGGGGGTTGGAATGCCACCCCCCAAAATGTACTTGGAAAAATCGATTTTATAGCGGGATTTAAGAATGGTAAGCCGAAAAAAAGGTGAAAAACAAAACAAATAATCAATAAATTATTGTTACCAAAGGCAATAAATTCTACCTTTTTTACTTACATTAATGAATTTATTTTATGTTTTAAAGTATTTTTAAGCGCTTTTCTTTATTTTTTAATCTAAAATTGCGGGTATGTGGGTGTGAAATATCTCCAGATTTTCTAGAATTCTCCACTAAATTGCAAACGAAATCTCCAGATCTAGTGGGGAAAACCGCTAAATTGGAAATACTGATCACTTGACGGCAAGCAGTGATAAATAATTGTCCATAAATAAAAAAAATGGCCTATCGGTACAAAGAAAACCCCCTATTTATTATAGAAAAATTAAGTATAATGTTATAATTAAAAAGAGATATACAAAAACACGCATGGGTACAGTAAACATATTACACCAAAATGTCGAAGCAATCATTTATTTAGATATTTAGACTATTAATTACGAACGAACCAAGAGTTACATTTATATATATATATATATATATATATATATATATATATATATATATATATATATATATATATATATATATATATATATATATATTTTATTTTATGGGCGACTTTCTAAATAAATACGAGCTTCGAGGTGAAGCCAATATTAACCGTATTCATCGTTTGAAAAACAAGCAACAACAAATCTAAATTTATAAGCGATAAAAATAAGCAGTAAAGTCATTTAGGGTTCGTGGCCTAATGGTTAAGGCGCCGGACTGTGGTAAACATGGTCTAAAGTTATATCCCTAGAAACAGTCGAGCTACGCTGATGAGAGTTAGTTTACTCGAAACACGCGTGTACGTAGATTACTGTTTTAAAAATAATAAATAAATGAAAATATTATATGTACGTCCAAACAAATTATGGGCGATCTTCTAAATAAATACGAGCTTCGAGGCGAAGCCAATATTAACCGTATTCATCGTTTGAAAAATGACAACAACAAATATTAAGATTAACGTCTCCACCTGTTTTTAATGAAATAATAAATAAATAAATAAAAATACGTCCAAATAAAAAAAAAATGGGCGACTTTCTAAAAAGAAACACCGGATCTCCAAGGTGGAGACGTTAACCTTAATATCGTTTTAAAAAATCAACGATTAAAACTACGTACACGTACATATATATATATATATATATATATATATATATATATATATATATATATATATATATATATATATATATAATGTATATTGTTTACAAAATGTTCTTAGATGAGACAAGTCATTGGCTTTACCATCGGTTTCAAACCCAATAATTAAGACCGTTTTAGATACATATATCAAGCTCTCTTCAGCCAATACTCATCTATTTTATAATCGGAAGTGGAAACATATATACATCACGAGTTCACGTTTAACTCTCGTTTTGCAACCCCCTCTTTTTATTTATCGAATGGTGATGATTTTATTAGATTGAAAAATTAAATTATATTAAATTTAAAAATCTAATTTCAATTAATTTTTTTTATGTTAAATGCCTTTAATATTAAAACCAAAATTAATTTAAAAATTAATTTTTTTTTCCCAAAAAAATTTAAAACTGAAAATGTATCTTTGTATCGATTAAAATGTATAATTCCATTTAATTATATTGAAGCGTTGGGAGGGGAAATATTTAGCTAGCCTAAGGAATTTTCCTAGTATACTAACCTCAATACTATTGTAGTTTTACTATAGATTTAAAATTAAAATAGATTTAAAATTACATTTAAAAAATATCATTTTTTATAATGCAATAATTTAAAATCTATAATAAAATACTTTAAAATTACAATTAAAATCAAATTTTACAAACTAAAATCAATTTTAGAATTTAAAAGTTTACTAAAAAGTAAGTTTCTTTTTATACATAAAGATTTAGGTTTTGTATTTTTCACTTGCCCAGTTTATAAGGAGTGCGTTCCTTCTATGTATACGCGTTTTCAAAGATTCACTTTTCACATTTAAACATCCTGTTTCTGGGTCATGAATTGCCTGTAGGATGTGGTACTTTTTCGCATTACAGAGTGAGCATTGACGATTCATTTTATGGGAAAGGTGTACCCTCTTCTTTAAGCTCCCAGACCCGGTTTGCTAATGCTGTTTTACCCTTGTATTAGCTCGAAAGGAGCTCATATGCGCCTAGTATCTTTGTTTAAATGGGGCTTGTGTCATATGTATATATTTTTTCCGGTATGCTTTTAGATCGGTCCGTTATTGTAGCCTCGTAAACAAGGGGATTCAGCTTTAAAGTTGCTCTCCAATGGGCATTTATTTTTGCACTTCAAGAGCAGCCTGCGTTAACTATCTTTCCTGGTTCCTTAGATATGATAGACTTGATCGATGGTGCTGTCGAGTAACTTACTTTTACAGTATTCCCATTAAAGATTTTGTGCAGTCTGTGCTTTTCTTGGAAATGCTTATCTAGAAGTATAAGAAAAAAAATGTCCGCATCTAGTTTTTGTATTAAGTGAGAACAGAGATAACAATCAAATTATATTCCCTCTCCTATTTCTTTTTATTTATTTATTTTTTTTTTTTTTATCCTGGTATGCAGCTTTATCATAAAAATGACTTTGGGTCTGGCTTTGGCCATTGTCGATGTAATTGCTCGATTTCATCTAATTCTGGGTTCTAGCTTTATCATAAAAAGTGCATGTGAACGGGTATATATATATATATATATATATATATATATATATATATATATATATATATATATATGTGTGTGTGTGTGTGTGTGTGTGTGTGTGTGTGTGTGTGTGGGAGGGGTTAACCATATTAGGAAGTGATATACTAACTTTCATTAGTGTATTAAGAGATGCTCTTTGTGTAAGCAAATTGAGCTTAGGCATTTGAACAATGCTAAAACATTGTTTTCACTACCCGCATAGCGCAACGGTTAGAAGCTCCGACAGGTTTCGATCATTGCTTGAGGTCGTTTCTGTGATACAGCGAAACAGTAGTGCATGTTGATAAGTATCGAAAACCGAAAAAATCCGATCTTAAAAATAGTTTTTGTTTCTTATGGATAAAAAAGAATTTTTACAGGGGAATAATTTAAAACCTGAACAAATATATGTTTTTTTCTATTTCTGTTGATATTCGGAAACACAGCTCAGTTGTAGACTACAAGTCGAATGCTCCCGAGGTCAAGCCCGGGTGCACTTTACCATTTTATTTTTATTGTTCTTATTAATGAATTTAATTTACAATAAAAGAAGAAGACCATTTAAAATCGCCGCAAATTATTTTTTTGTTTTTATATTTTTAAACTAAACATTAATCAGAAATGTGTTTCCAGGTCATTCATCGTCAAACTGTTTGTGTTTGTTTACAATATCGTCAAACCGTTTGTGTTTGTTTACAATATCGTCAGCTGATATTTGAAGCTGACGATATTGTAAACAAACACAAACAGAACTTGATGAACTACATTATCTTTATTATTTATTTTATTTATTTATTTTTTTTTTTTTTTTGCGAATCAGTTACCGAGTAAATATTCCTTGTGATATATAACATTCAGTAGAGGATTGATTCTATAATAATATGCACACAATCTGAATAAATTAAAATATCATGTTTAAGCGTATTGCTCGACCGAGTAACGCCGGGCGTCTAGCTAGTGTATACATACATATGAGTAGATTGATGAATGAAATAAAATAATTAAATAACAAGTAATAATAAAAATTAATAATTAAAAGCAAACTTAGATATTAAAAGGAAATAATTATGTTTGGCATAGCAATTTTGTCAATAGAACGCTAATATATAAAGGGCTATATGCCTGTCTTTCTCTCTGCCAATCTGTCTTCATATTTCCATACTCTATCTCAACCGAAACTAAAAGTCGCAGAGCAACGCTATAGGCCTCAAATGATTGTTTTTTTTTTATGGCCTGTCCTTTCATGGGTCATTAGCCGGTTTAAATAGCTTTTAAGTGGGGGTCAACATTTTTTTAAAACCCGTTATACATTTTGTATATTCATCTTAATTTATTTTTAATCATTTCATATGCGCGTTACGTAGGTACAGTGGTAACGTTACCAGCTTCGAATGCTACAGTTTCCTTTTGGTCTCGATTCTAGCTGATGGCATCCAAATACTATTTTTTAAAAACTTTTTAAATCACGACTCTATAATAATATGTATGAAATCTGGACAAATTAAAATATCATATTTAAGCGTACTTTACGACCGGGCAAAGCCCCATCCCCGCTAGTATTTTAATAATATTAACAAGACGAGAATTCATATAACTCCATCAATATAAAACAAACATTCATTTAAGAAAGGAATAAATGTGAATTGTTAACAGTTATATATGTTATGTAGGTAAGTTTAGTGTCGAAAATTCAAGAAATTTTTGATGGGTCTATAATTCTGATTAAATTTAAGATTTTTTATTATTAATGATATTTTACGGATAGCATCTCGTAGAATTTGCAAATAACTTATTGCTTTTAATTTGAATATAAATACGAAATCTTGGAAGTATGTACAGAATCTTGAAAATTCAGTATAGCGTCATAGAATAACGTCCCCGCAAGGGCTTTGAATTCGATTGTCTATAATATAAATCTCAATCTGTCTGTTTAAATGTATGTATGTATGTATGTATGTATTCTGCCTAAAACTTTCGAGAGAAACGACGGATTTTTACGGTGTCGTTTTGAAGCTCGACCCATCGGATGCCAAATATCGAAATATTGGTCCAAAATATTAATTACTTCACCATCAACTGGGCACCTTTCTACGCTTTTTACACCGATATTTTCGAATGTCATCGCCTCTTTTCGATTGTCTAGCCGTAATTTAAACCTATGTCACTTCCGGTTTGGCGATTGGCGCAACAGCAAACAAGCAAACACGTCACTTTTTTTTCACGTTATTTTCCTCCTTCACGGTACGGATTAGAGCCTGCCTGCCTACTATCTTTTTTTTTCTTTTTTTTTTTTTTTTTTTGCTCCACACACACCTCCAAACACGCGGACAATGCCGAGCAACGCCGGACACCCAGGCTAGTTTTCTTAGAAGACTGCTTATTTACACTATAACAAGTAAGACGTTTTAATTCTTATGATTTTGCCAATATTAAAAGATCTCCTTTTTTTATTAATATTTTGCGAACAGCATCCCTTAGAATTAACTCAAATACGGCATCTTGAAGTATCGCTGAAATTTGGAAAGTAAAATATAGTGCCAAAAATAACATCTCGTGGAATTTGAATTTAATTGTGTTTTTTTCTCAGAATGGTGCCGGAATACATTATAATAAGGAACAGCCTAAAAATATCTCCATTCACTTTTATCAATATCTTTCCTTCACCACATTTATTTTCCAGGAAAAACAATCACGCCAATTTTTTTCCAAGGAACACATATCTGCCTCTGATGAAACTTTGGGTGGGCACCCGCTATTCAACGAAACACGCGTACAACGTACTACATAAACATATCAATAAAATAACATGAGTGTGAGATATAGTAATTTTCTGGCAGTTGAATGATAACTAACGATCTCTCTCTCTCTCTCTCTCTCTCTCTCTCTATATATATATATATATATATATATATATATATATATATACATATATATATATATGTGTATATATTTGGTAAAACTGGTAATTAGTAAAAAAACTGAAGAGAGTGCTCAATACTATTGCAAAGCTAATATGTGTTTTATTTTTTATTACCGTTTTATCGGTTTGCCTACATATGTTTCAGATGTTGGACCATGTATAAAACACATCTTCCTAATACTAACAACCACTTCCGTAAGGCCTGACGAGGCTGTTAGGCCGTATACATGGTCCAACATCTGAAACATATGTAGCCAAACATAAAACGGTAATAAAAAATAAAACACACACACACACACACACACACACACACACATATATATATATATATATATATATATATATATATATATATATATATATATATAAATGGAACTTAGTCTGTGTGTGTGTGTTTGTGTGTGTGTAACACCAAAGAAAGGCAGCGTCAGACCATTAGTGTCGATGTGACGCTTTTATTTAACGTTAGTAATTTATCCCGGGCAATATCGGGTAATCGAAAGATAGATGTTAAGATTTTATTCCGGGCAACACCGGTTAACTAAAAGATAAATGTTAATATCTTGTGCCGGGCACTACCAGAGAACCTTGCTGGCTTAAATTCTGCCAAAGTATTTTTTCTCTTTCTTTAAAGCAAAACAATAATAAATGATTTAGTCAAAATGGACAGAATGATAACTTCAAAAAAACATACGTTTTGTTTTCAAGTCGAGCGATGGTGACAAATTCCGATACAGTCATATCCAGTGCAAAAAAAGGGAAATATTTTTTCCTTTGATTGCTTTGAAAAAAAAAAAAACCCACACACACATACTCGTAATTGTTGGCGTTACTAAATATATTTGTGACAAGATCAAAACAAAAGATAAATAAATTCTTTGGAGTTAAAATTTCACACACGCATTTGTCGGCTTCAAAGAATGTTTTTTCGAATCAAATATTAAATGATTCGGTGTGACTATGATAAAACCATTTGAAATTTAGATCAAGAGATTTTTCAATTTTCAATAACATATGTTGTCGAGATGTTGACAGAACAATAAATTGTTAATTTCCTTTGATAAGGAACACGTGTCACACCTAAGGGCAGAATTCACAAAGCATTTTTTTCTGGACGAAGTTTTCTTACTTACACGGTTATCGCGTATTACGCAGTTTCCGAATTATCCAATGAGAGAAAACTGGTTATTTTCCATGGGGCGTTTTTGGTTGATCGGGGGAGTTAGAATAATTCTTGGATTGTGGGAGATGGCCAATTTTTGGTCATCAGTCAAATTATCCAATGAGAGAGAATCAGACGATTTGGTTATTGAGCATTCTGATTGGTCGGGAAGGAATTGGTAATTGTCGCCCCGACCAGTGCGGTACTATATAAAGACCAAGAAAGTCAGAATTAAAACAGATTGAGAAAGAGTGAGATTCAGATTTAGAAGCAGAAGAGAGTCAAGCCACCTCACCTCTCCTCTCTCTCTCCCCCCCTCGCCTATTGCCGTTAACTAAAAAGGGTTAAATTAATAGACTTGCGAATTCCAGATTCAGATTCCGAAAGAACAGAAGTCGGAGCAAAACAGGGCGAGTCCGAGAGTCAAGCCACCTCACCTACTCTCTCTCTCTCCCCCCTCGCCTATTGCCCGATAACTAAAAAGGGTTAAGTTAATAGACTTGCGAATTCCAGCAAGTGGAAGCCCCACTTAGAAGTTTAAATGCTTGCTTACAAGCTCATACTCCAAACTGTATATATGTTTGTATATATTTCTTTTATGGTTTTCTTTTAATACATTTATATAACCCAATCTCCGGAGTCTTTGTTATTCAAAATTCTTTGATGTGCTGATGTTATCCTTATTATTTTTTTTTACTTGTGAAACTGCTTCCGTCAACGAGCACCCGGTATCTCCGAAGACGAAATTTCTAGACGATCACAGAAGATCCGGCCTTGTGGACATTGCAGCAAAGACGATTCCACCAACGCACTGAAGAAGGGCTTACTGGGTGACGCGACGGTCACGGTGCGGTTTCATATATATAAATATATGTATATATATATATATATATATATATATATATATATATATATATATATATATATATGTGTGTGTGTGTGTGTGTGTGTATAAAACACCTCTTCCTAATACTAACAACCACTTCCGTAAGGCCTGACGAGGCTGTTAGGCCGTATACATGGTCCAACATCTGAAACATATGTAGCCAAACATGAAACGGTAATAAAAAATAAAACACACACACACTCACACACACACACACACACACACACACACACATATATATATATATATATATATATATATAAATGGAACTTAGTCTGTGTGTGTGTGCGTGTGTGTGAGTTCGTTCCTCATAGTTTCCCGAACAGCTGCGCTTATCTATTACAAATTTCACACAAAGGTAATTTATATGTCTGGCAGTGTTCTTAGATATGTTTTTGTTTTCTTTTACAGAATTTCATCCAATAAGTATCGAAACGCAAAAAATAAAAATAAAAAATAAAAATAAAAAATAAAAATAAAAAATAAAAAATAAAAATAAAAAATAAAAATAAAAAAATAAAAACACGATCCTAAAAATAGATTAAAAAAAAAAGAATCATTTTTACGGAGGAATTTTTATTCGTCACGCCAGGCAATGTTAGCGATCGTTTTTTATCAAGAAAAATAATTATTTGCATCTGGGGATATAACGCAGTTGTAGAGAATTCGACTACAAATCGAATGATCCCTTGTTCAAGCCCGGGTGGACCTCACCATATTTTTTTTTCTTAATAATGAGTTCAATTTAAAATAAAAGAAGATTAAAACGACGCAAATAGTTTCTTCTTTTGCATATTTTGAAACGAAACATTAATCAGAAGTGATTTTTCCAGGGCATTCATCGTCAACACAAATATCAGCTGACGCGATATTGTAAACAAACGCAAACGAAATTCGATGAACATTAATATATTTTGTAGATATTTTTAGCGAATTAGTCCACCGGGAAACTTATTCCACGTTGTATAATGTATATAATGTCTGTCTATCTCTCTCTCTCTCTCTCTCTCTCTCTCTCTATATATATATATATATATATATATATATATATATATATATATATATATATACAATTAGATAAATGTAACTTTGTCTCTGTGTGTGAGTTCGTTCCTTATAGACTCCGAAACAGCTGAACAGATTTTCTTTAAAATTTACAGAACTTTAGTGTATGAGTCTGATAGTGATCTTAGTAAAGTTGTGTCAGAATACCCTCGATAATTACCGACAATCGATAATCGAAACCATTATTTTAATTTATCTATCATCGGTAAAGCCATTTGTCCATGTCGTTGCTCAGCAACAATGATAGAACAACGGGCCGTGAAAGTTCTACTGTGGGTAAGTCGATACCGTGTTATTTTTTTTGTTTTTGTTTTTGCATGACGTGGTCTCTAGGTAAATTTCTGCACGTAAATTTCTTTATTTTTTTTCGTTAAATGGAAAGAAGTTTATTTATAAGATAGGAAAAATTACATGTGCCTGTATATTTTTAAAATAACTATTATATTTGCAATACAAAACTGGATTATTACGGTACTTTAATTAAATTTTATAACTGATTATAGAAAAAACAAAAACGTAAAATAAGCTAAGATGATTTCCCCGTCGAAATAAAAAAAACTTACATTTGAATTTCACTCAAGTCACTCAAAATAATATTTTTTTAAAACTAAGTTTGCTTTAAACTAAGTGTTTGGTATACAATGATTATTTTCTTTAATCAGAAAATCAGAAAGGCAAATAAAAAATAAAAATAAAATTAAAATAAAAAGCAATTACAGTACAAATACGATTTAACATGCCTTTACATTAAAAGCAAATTCTAAAAATTTTACAACTCTCTCTCCCTGGGCTGCCTACTGCTGATCTGATCGCCGCCCCCCACACTACTAACACTTTATTAACACCTCTCTCCACACCTGGGCAACGCCAGGTACCCCCGCTAGTATATATATATATATATATATATATATATATATATATATATATATATATATATATATATATATATATTAAGCTGGTCTGCAGTTTAACTTGTTGCTGCCAATCTTGTTCTTGGATCTCAATATTTTAACCGAGAGAGAGACTTAGCTGTCTCGTACAAAACTAAGACTCTATAACATCATCTGTGTATAGATACTCCCTCAAGCATTTGTCTATTAAAATGGTCCTGTAGCGATGAAAGTCATTTTGGGGCTCATGAACTTTTAAGTGTCTGAGGGAGTGGCACTCGTCTGACAATCATCAATCATATATATATAATATATATATATGCATATGTATATATGCATATATATTTATATGCATATGTATATATATATTTATATGCATATGTATATATATATGTATATATACATGTATATTTATATGCATTTATATGTATGTATATGTATGTATATATGTGTGTGTGTATATATAGATGTATATATTTATGTATATATATGGAAATATGTGCATATATATAAGTATATGTATATGTGTGTGTATGTATGTATGTATACATATATGCATATATGTGTGTGTATATACATGTATATATGTATTTGATATGGGTATATCGATGTATATGTATTATGTGTTTATATATGTATATATGTATGTGTATATATGTATATATATATGTATTTATGTGTGTATATATGTATTTTATTCATGTTGAATTCACCAATTCGTAACAACCATCATCGTCGTCGTCATGAACGTTGTGGATTTGTGCCGTTATGAACGCGTTTTCATTTTAAAAACTGTACAACCGGCGAAGCGAACGTCTCTCTATTCTATCTTCTGTGTATTTGGGATTGTTTTACTCTTTTATTCATGTTGAATTCACCTATTCGTAACAACCATCATCATCGTCATGATAAATGTTCCTTCATATATATTCTACATGTACGTTTATGTGTACGTGTGTGTGCATATGTATGTACATGCGTGTATTTATGAATGTATGAGTGTATGTGCATGTTGTCATGTGTATTTTTCTTGCGTATGTATGTTTGCGCGCATCTGTTTGTATGCATGCTTGTATGTGTACGTGTATATCTTCATTTCGATATGTGTGTGGGGTGGAGAGGACTCCCAAAATCCCTGTTAAGGCAACCCCTCTGGGTGAAGCAAATCTCTGATTTAAAAAAAAACACATAAAGCGGGAGACCAGTACCCGCATTAAGCCGGTCTGCAGTTTGATTTGTTGCTGGCTATCTTGCTCATGCTTGTTGCTGGATCTCGACATTTTGAACCGAGACAGAGACTTAGCTGTCGTACAAAGCTAAAACTCTATAACATCATCTTTGTATAGATACTTCCTCAGGCATTTGTCTATAAAAAATTGTCCGTGGCGATGGAAAGATGTCATATGTGTAGCCCTAAAATGCTGGAAGCATGTAATAATTGATCTGCCATCATTCTATATATGCATATGTGTGTGTATGTATGTATGCATGTATGTATGTATGTATGTATGTATATACGTTAATATATGTACGAGAGTATTTATGTGTATGTATATCTATTTGTATATGTATGTATATATGTATGTGTGTATATATTTTTATTTATTTATTTATTGTGTATACATGTTTATGTGTGTTTGTATGTATATACGTATATATATATATTTGTTTGTATGTATATGTATATATGCATATATATGTATGCGTATAGGTGCATATATGTGTATGTGTACGTATATGTAGGTAACTTTATGTGTATGTATGTATATGTGCATACATGTGTACGTATATGTATGTGAATATGTATGTATATGTGTGTATGCATTTGTATATGATAGTATATATATGTATGCATATATATATGTATATGTGTGTGCATGTGTGTATGTATATGTTTGTATGTATGTGTTATATGTATTGTGAATGTATGGATGTATGGATGTGTGCATGTGTGTATGTTTATGGGTATGTATGTGTATGTATGTGTGTATATGTATATATATATATATATATGTATGTATGTATGCTTCAATGTCATGTCTGCTTGAGCGTGTGAATTCGCTGGCAGGACTAAAAAAAAAACTAAAAAAACCGTTATTTTCGGGCTCATGGGCTTTCAGTGACTGAGGGAGTGGCACTCGTCTGACAAGACGTTGCAATCATCATATATGCATGCATACTAATCTTTTAGTCCATAAAAAGGGCAAACGTTATAACTCGTTGACTTAGAATGTGTGCTCTATGCCTATGCCTAATTGATAGTTAAAAATGGTTAAATATGTGCTCATTTTTGTAATAAATATTTACCCCTATACGTCCTTACCTGTACACTAGCACATAATACTTAATTCGCTGCACCTTATCATAATAAAGGTTCATAAAAAAAATTCAGCCAGAGAGGCCCAGTAGTTTCCGAACAAAATGGAACGGACAAACAGACAAACAAACAAATATAATATAGATACACGTACAGCATTTTACGGAAATAGAGATTAAGTCGATCGGATTTTTTATTTCCTAACACGGAGAAAATAAATGCATTAGGTTCACAAAAGGACCCAGAAGTGAGCGTTTTATTGACACTTCTGTAGTTTAATACGTCCTGCTATGCATTATTGACAATTTTAAAATAAAATAAAATACGAAAGAACATCTGTTAGTTTTCCAAATGAATCAGCATTGTACGTTTGAACAATGTAAAGTTGCTTTGTTTAATGGCGGGGTGATTGTAAAGACGGTTGATTTTACCTGACTGCGTAGCAGATGAACGAACACAAAGACAGAAATCATATACTTTTTTTGTGTGGAAAGTGAGATGACACCGACCACGACACACCGCCTCCGTCCATGGTGTCCGTTTGTTTACTTTTTTTTTTTTTTTTTACTTTCCACTTGTTTGTCATTCATCACTTCTTTTCTTTCTTTATCTTCTTTTTTTTCTTTCCTTTTAAAGTGTTGATTTCATTCTGCCTCTCTTTCTTAAATACTAATTTCCTTCTTACTTTCTTCCATCTTTCTTGTCTTTCTTCGATTTTCCCTCCCTTTCTTATTTTATACTAGTTTTCTCTCTTCTCGCTTTTCCAGTTCACTATTTTATTTCCTTGTATCATTTCTTTCTTTCTTTCTTTCTCAAGTATTGATTTCAGAAAGACTTTATTTCCATCCCTCGTTCTCCGTATTTCTCTCCCACGCTTACCTCCCCTTGTCTTTGTGTCACACGTGTATCAATTTACATTAAAACTTTCTTCTCATGTCTTTTTTTTATGTCGATAGAATTCTTTCTGTTCTAATAATCTTTTTAATACATTTATCATCAACAATTAATTTGTTAAACTATTTAATTATCATGATAGAAATAGTGTCATTGAGATTGGAAAACACCGTTATTTCATCATACACACATACAGAAAAAGACACACAAACAAACAACCGACAGCCAGACACAGACACATATACACACTCATTTATATCTATCTATCTATCTATCTATCTATATATATATATATATATATATATATATATATATATATATATATATATATATATATATATTGTATTTATTTGCTTCCCCACGAAAGCAAATTAAGCACAAAGCCGTTTTTAATGTGGGGTAAAAACCAGCACCCCTAAAAGTAGGCAAAAAGGGGGCACTCTGGTTATAAAAATAATAATTGTCCCAGTATAGAGGGTTTCCCCTCCATTGACTGGTACAAATTATGTTAAGTGCAGCATCTGCAGAACAGATACAAAACTTTGATCCCGGCCCGAAGGATGGGACGATTCTAATATTTTTCCGATTCCGATACAATTACCGATTCCAAACTAAATTCCCGATTCCGATGAAATTACCGATTCCGATTCCAATTCTTTATTAATCTTAATATTTAACTATAGAATTGCATTTTTTCTTCGATTACCGAACAAACACACATGTTAAATGTACAAATATTTTCCTAAACGTACAAAAAAATGTTTGTGAGGGACGATCTATCGATTTTACAATCACTGGTGGCTTAAAATCAATAAATATTTATTACTTTATCATTATTAACCACAACAACGGAAGATTCAGCTTTAAACAAAATCAAATAAAAGAGACAATTAAAAGAATCGTTTTGGCATCGAAAAATGGGTACGAATTTTTCCGATTTCGATACCGATTCCGATATCCTCAAATATTCCGATATATCCAGTCCCCGATTCCGATTCCGAATAATCGTCCCAACACTAATATATATATATATATATATATATATATATATATATACATATATATATATATATATATATATATATATATATATATATATATATATATATATATATATATATAAGTCTTGATATTGAAAATTTATTCAAATTGTTAAAAAAAAATTTATAAACCGATAAGGAAGGTTTGCAAAATTTTAAGTATTCGACAAGGAGTACAAATAAAACAAACAAACAAACAAACAAAACTTATTCCATGGAGTTTCGAAAGATGCAATTCTTCTCATCAGAGTGAAGAGGTAAATATACAAAAAAAAAAATGCAGGTTAATACATCACAGGTAACAATATGAAATTCATCACATTTGCATAAAAATTGTCACTTAACAATTTTTAGACAGTTTATAGTGATTCAAAGAGATAGAGAACGCAAGAAACGGTAGCAAGAGAGAAAAAGTATATGATAAAGATCAAATACAAAAGACGATAAATTCCAGAAAGAAAACCAAAATATATAAATGTCCAGGGAAAAATTGAGCTTAAAACAGCCTATCCTGCCTTGACAGAGTACAAAATAGACTTCGTGGCTTCGTGGGGGATGCCCTTTTCTCTACCCTGCAACCTCTCTCCCACAGAAGAGACGTTGCGAGCCTATCCTTGTTTTATCGTTATTTCCATGGCAGGTACTCGTCTGAACTCCAATCTCTGGTCCCCCCTCGCCAATCTTTCACGAAAAACACCCGTCTAGCTGAATCCACTGTCAAAAGTTTCCCCCACTCTTTATCTGTGCCTAAATCAAAACGCGGATTCCATGAACAAAGCTTCTTTCTTAGAACTGCACGCCTGAGGAACTCTGTTCCGTCTGCCTGCTTCCCACCGGACTACAACTTGGATGTGTTGAAGTCCAACGTTAACAAATTCCTAATGAACCGCCCCCTTAAGTAAACACTTCATCAAATCTCCACACTAACGTAATGTACTTGCAATAACCCTTATCCCTGAGTGGCTTCCGGGCCTTGATAAGTGGTGATCACTGTGTAAAAAAAAAAGAAAAAGTATCAGGTCCTGCAGTGTTTTCTTTTTCGTTTTTTTTTTTTTAGGAACTTAGTCTCTGTTTGTGTGTGAGAGAGAGTGAGTTCATTCCCTATGTACTCGAGAACGGTTGCGCCGATTTTTATGAAATGTAACACAAAAGTAGAGTATGTGCCTGACAGTGTTTCTAAGCAGGTTTTGTATCGGAATGTCTTCGATAAGTACCGATAATCGAACTAATCCAATGAATAACGGAACACACAATTATGACCAAAGTTTCTAATACAGTTACTTACACAGACTAACATCACAAGTGAATTTAGGAAGTTTTATTACCGCACAAGTCGAACGACATCGACATATAAAATCAACAGTAGGTTATTTGATATGACAGGGCTCGTTCGAAATTAGTTTTTTTTTTTTTTGTAGCAAAGACCGATGACTTATTATACTATCTTTTAATCCCCCCAAACAAGTTTGTTGTTGTTAAAGAGACTTTTTTTTTTGTTCCTGATGACGATCAATGATTGAAAGCGCTAGAGAAAAAGGCTGGCACAAAATCACTCGGCAACATAACTTATCAACTGAAATTAGAATAGTGCTCGGCAGATCAAGAAAATCATCAGAAGACTGAAGAAGAAATTAAACTCTATCATATTTAATCAAACATGTTTTTATAACGAATTGCAGCCTATCACTATGTTTTACGTTAACAACATTCAAAATTAAAATGTTTAAATTCAACTTTATTTCACGCAGGTTAATTTAGCCGATGGATACGGTCTTTGCTTATCGAGCCAGAGATGGCTCGTGTTGTCGAGTTTGAATCTGTCGACTGGAGTTAATCGTGACACCCTGCACTGAAGATTTCCGAAAGGATGAAACACTAGAATCTGTAGGTATTTAATTATTATAGTAAAAAGATAATTATATATATATATATATATATATATATATATATATATATATATATATATATATGATTGCAACGTCTTGTCAGACGAGTGCCACTCACTCAGACATTTAAAATCCATGAGCTAAAATGCCTGAGGGAGTATCTATACAAAGATGATGTTACAGAGCCTTAGCTTTGTACAACAGCTAAGTCTCTCTCTCAGTTCAAAATGTTGAGATCCAGCAACAAGCAAGAGCAAGATAGCCAGCAACAAATTAAACTGCAGACCAGCTTAATGCGGGTACTGGTCTCCCGCTTTGTTTTTTAAATCAGAGATGTGCTTCTCCTAGAAAGGTTGTCTTCACCACGGCTTATATACACACACACACACACGCACACACACACATATATATGTATG
Source organism: Euprymna scolopes (assembly GCF_053919585.1). NCBI lineage: Eukaryota > Metazoa > Mollusca > Cephalopoda > Sepiida > Sepiolidae > Euprymna > Euprymna scolopes. The sequence continues at coordinate 42,839,627 of NC_136505.1, forward strand.
TATATACATATATACGTCATATATATATATATATATGCACACACACACACACATATATATATACGTCATATATATATATATATATATATATATATATATATATTAGTCCATGCGCGAAAGAGCAGGACAAAAAATGTGTTAAATAATAATAATAATAGAATAACAATAACAAAGACTGGCGAGGACTACTATTGACCGTAACCAGTTATAAAGTCCTTTTGAAATTTTAATCTCTATTTTTCTCGTTATGTACTGAATATGTGTTACTGAAACCTATTTGAAATATGTTCCTTATTAAATTTTAAAGATTTTCTATTTTGGAAGATATTAAAAAAATTTAATCTAAAAAAGTTATTTTAAAGTTTTTGTTAAAAAAATTCAGATTTTCTCATTATTCAGACTTGTATTACAAAGAGGGAGTTGCAAAAATGAGTTGTGGTGTGAGGAGAAATACAAACTGAAAAAGAGAGAATATTATGCCCTGTAATAATACAAAGAGGGGGTTGCAAAAATGACTTGTGGTGTTAGGAGAAATACAAACTGAAACAGAGAGAATATTCAGACCTGTAATAATACAAAGAGGAGGTTGACAAAATGAGTTATGGTGTGAGGAGAAATACAAACTGAAATAGAGAGAAGGAGAGTTTTAAAATATAATCTTAAAAAGATAAGATACACGTTAGTAAAGCACTTCATCCAAGGCATGAAAATTGTTAAACAAAATGTTTTTACGATAGGCTTTAAAAATAAAGGTACAAGGTTCAAGTTGAAATTTATTTATCTTCAAAGTGCACTTTTATAAATTTTACAAAATAAGGTATAAAAATGTAGTTTAAATTGAATCAAAAAATTACCTTTGATTTATTTTATGTAATGTACACATTGTTGCAATTTAAAAATATATATATATAAAATTTTTAATGTTTTTTTAAGTGCAACAGAATGTACATTACATAAAATAAATCAAAGGTAATTTTTTGATTCAATTTAAATTAAATGTTTATACCTTACTTTGTAAAATTTATAAAAGTGCACTTTGAAGATAAATAAATTTCAAATTGAATCTTGCACGTTTATTTTTAAAGCCTATAATAAAAACATATTGTTTAACAATTTTCATGCCTTGGATGAAATGCTTTCCTAACTTATATATATATATATATATATATATATATATATATATATATATATACATATATATATTATAAGGTAAAATTAAAAGCCAAGAACAATGCGAGATTTTTTTTATATAGAGTAAAATTAAATGCAAACAAAAGAAATAAAGTTCTTTTTTTTGTTGTTTGTTTTTTCTTTTTCACACAAATTTTAACTCTAAACAACAGTAATTTTTTTTCTGTTGTATTCAATGGTGATATAAATGTAAATATAAATGAGATTTATATCACCATTGAATACAACAGAAAAAAAAAATTACTGTTGTTTAGAGTTAAAATTTGTGTGAAAAAGAAAAAACAAACAACAAAAAAAAGAACTTTATTTCTTTTGTTTGCATTTAATTTTACTCTATATAAAAAAAAATCTCGCATTGTTCTTGGCTTTTAATTTTACCTTATAATTTTCTTCAACAATGCTTCAAGCAAACTACAGCCTACTTATATATATATATATATATATATATATATATATATATATATATATATATATATATATATATATATATAACACTAAAACTTTAAATTGGTAGCAATCGAAGGTGTGTGACAGTATACTACATCTATTGTTTCATGAGAAGCATATTTTGAGCGGCAAAGTCCTCCTTGTGATGCCCTTTCGACAACCAAAAAACATCCATTCGAGACAGATCTCCCTTCGCCTTACTTACAAGATATTTAAAGTTACTTTGTCATACATTAAACACTATCAAATTTCGCCCTAAGAGACTTTAACTTTCTCTCAGATAAAATTGCTACATCAAAAAAAATATATATATAGATTCACTGGATTCCTCAGCTTGACCTACAGAACACAGGACAATATGAGCCAATATAAATAATTTCACAATCTCAATAATATATATTAAATACATTTACATGATATTTCCCATAACTATTAATTAGAGGCGCATATACGGTTTTATAAGCAATGCCATATTTCTCATAAAAAACATTTTAACTGCGTTTAGAGATCAGATGCAGAAAAGGTCTTGTCAATAATTTTATGTAAATTTCATAGAAAGTATGATTTGAGAGTGTCTGAATAACATGTCAAATCCGGGCACCCGGTTTCAGATAACAGAAACATGGTCTAGCATCATTCATATATAGGGGATTTTTTTACTCCCCCTCCGACCTTATTAATTAAGTTTAGCTCTTCCAAGTTATCACACGTGTTGAAACGCCAAATACGTATTATTCGTCCTTCGTGTTCTAAAGGTATTTGTGTATATTCTTGTCTCGTCTGTATATACACAAATAACGAACTCTAGACAGACGATTCAAACGATAGACGGCCATACGTGTACATACACATCATATAGATGAACATACGTTTATACAGCCGTCAAATGGGTGTGTATTATATGTAGCTATTCTACGTTGTTCCACTTGCAATATTGTAAAATAAATCTTCTTTCCATAAAAAGAATATTTATTTATTGTTTTAATCTTAGTGTCTCCAGCAACTTTCGTACAGCTCTGTATAACATATATACATGTGTCTTCTAGTGCTTACATTGTATGAGTGTGTATATACGTGTATATATCTGTGTCACAGCCACCCATTTGACGCCTGTATAAACGTGTGTTCATCTATATGAAGTGTATGTACACGTCTGGCCGTCTATCGTTGGGACCGTTTGTCTAGAGTTCGTTATTTTGTATGTACATTTAAATACAGACGGGACAAGAATATACACAAATACCTTTAGAACACTAATGACGAATAATACGTATTTTGTGTTTCAACACGTGGCCAATCGGGAACATATCTGGTCTATATTTGGCTTTGGTTTGACGGATCCTCGGAAAAGCTGCAAATGATGATTCGTACACCTCGATGCCTTGATAGTACGTACAGTAGATTTATTCCGAACATTTTCTCCGTTGGAAACCTGCAATGTTGGTCATCGACTTTTACATTCGTCATTTTCTCCTACTTGGAGCCATTACTATTCGTGGACCGTATTTCTCCCTCTGGCTACCGACCCGATTTGCTCTGTTACTCCTGACTCCTGACTAACTGATACATGTCTTTCAAGCTTTCTCTTAAGATCCACGTCATTTTAAGTGACTGTTGTGGTGGCACCCACTCATTTACATATGTGGATAATATTACACATAAATAGCAAGACCCGGTTAGTCTGAGTGTGTGTTAACCAGAAGCCACCGAAGGCCGAGCCGAGAGCAGATATGTTCTCCAGCCAAGACTCTCTTACTTGACAACCATTATGTAAATATACTGAAAATATACTTTTTCTAATACACTTCTTATTGATCTATCTTTGTTTGTTGAGTCTTCATTTCTATTGCCTTATACGTTATTTGGTTCAACCTGCAAACATAACAGTTGGCGACGAAGATGAACGTCAACATAACAGTGACCCTTACGTGAGACACTAGAAGTCAGACATTTTAAATTATTGTTTGTGCTTTAACATACTTTTCTATTAAAACATCTTAACATAAATAATTTATACGTAAATATTTATTTCGCTATGATAACATTCTTTCTGACATTCTATTTTTGCAAATATTAATAACGGTTATAATAATCGTTGACCAGCACACTTTTCGGCGTTGCCCGACCAATAGTTAACAGCGAGAAAACTCAATTTAACTTAACTTGATAATAGAAAAAGTGTAAGACCAAATATTTACTCAACCCGCGATGTTACCTCTTTAAATGAAAAAATCGTAATAATATGCAAATACTTCCCCACTTTACTGTCATGATCTACCTGCGCCACCTGCTAAGTTAACCTAGCTATATTGAGGCCTCTTTTAAAGAGGTTATTTAGTGATGCATCACTTAGTAAGTAGCAGGCAGTTTTGATACCATCGAAAGTATCAGCAAAAAATCTAAACAATTTTTCATTCAAAAAAATATTATATAGCACTGCTCGATTTTTTAAAATTTTCAAATTAAACATTACGAAATAAAGTTTTCAAACACCTGACTAATTCTTTTTGTTTGCTATATAAATGTTAATTAACTGTATTGGATTAAGTTTGTTATTTTTAATTCCATCTTATTTAGTTAATTAACTTATTTTGCCAAATGTCGATATGCAAATGACTTAGAATAATTGTTATCAGTTGAAATGAAATAAGTACATGGAAAATGCTGCTAAGTTAATTGCAGAGGCGGTAGGCACTCTACTGGTCTAGACAACTTCTCATCTCACGTTTTATTTTTTTATACAAAGCCATCAAACGCGTGTTTAGAGTACGGTTGCCACATCTAAGCTCGTGAACCAACCACTAACCTAACTTTCTCTCTCTCTCTCTCTCTCTCTCTCTCTCTCTCTCTCTCTCTCTCTCTCTCTCTCTCTCTATTAGAGTGCAAAAAATAATTTCTAATTTAATAAGTTTCACATTGCCCCGTCTCTATCGCATCACTGCAGTGTTGCATCGCAGTACTTGTATTTTACATGTATTCCCACGAAATATCCTCCGATTAACCTACTGGACTTGGACCACTTCATCGTAAATACACTCGCTCTACCTTACTAGCAGCAAAACCATACACATTCATTGCGGAGTTTGTTTTTCAATACCGGAAGATTTAATACTCCAATTGTTTCTTTCCTTGTAACGCTTACCTTTGCAATTACTTTCTTGCCCCCTGTTTCCTCGACCATACCGATATGAATACATTTAAATATTATGCGAACAAATGTTTTGCTGCGGATTCAACGCTAACGTTCTCCCTATGAATCTGCTCCCTATCATAATAGCCTTCTACGTTTCAGTAATAACATACATATTTTGCTCAAACAAAACTAATAAAGAAAGAAAGAAATACAGTTAGTAAATTAATTTCATCGGGGTTGTCAGTTTAAACAAGGTTTTCAAAAGGGTATACTTTTTTTAACTTGCAGTTTTTGCTCCGCAAGTGGAACGCCGATAGCAAGCAAGATATGGGCCCTTCTGATTAATGATTATTCCTATTATATAGGGGGAAAGCCCCCTCTTCCCTATATTAAGAACGGCTTCCTTGTCTTCTTGATCTAATCTTATAATTAAGTCAAATGGGCAGTAAAAAAACGGAAATCAAAGAGAGCAGACAATTTTTACTATTTCCTTAGCTAATAACACAATTTGCTTTTGTCTTAAACTAGCACGGGTGAACGGCGTTGCCCGGGTATTTTGAGGTGAATGTTGAGCGAAAAAAAAAGCGGTCAATTTTTTAACTTTGACCCCTATCATGACCCCTTAACATTTATTGTTTTTGGGCTCAAATCAAGTTATTAAGTTAGATCCATGCCCAATGAACATATATCAAAAATTTGAAGTGTGTAGACCCAAAATTGTCGGAGGAGTTTGGTAGAGTTCTCAAAAGTCAAATCATTGAACTTTGTCCTCTTAATCGCCAAATTTCTGGCCGACAACAGATCACATCGATGTTCCCAAATCTCAGTACCCTGTATATCAAATTTCGAATCTGTAGACTAAAAATTGACAGTTATTGCGTAGGGAAATGTACACACACACAGACACACACAGAGACAGACAGACACTTTCACTTTTATAGATATATAGATTACACAGTTGGGTCGGCACTGAATTTCTTCTTTTATCAGACATGGTCAAATGCTTGGTACGGATTTCTTCAGATTTACTTGTAGAGGATCTATTTACTTTTATTTCAACTGTTGTCCGCGTTTTTTTTTTTTTTTTTTCGAATCTGTAGACTAAAAATTGACAGTTATTGCGTAGGGAAATGTACACACAGAGACACACACAGAGACACACACAGAGACAGACAGACACTTTCACTTTTATAGATTACGCAGTTGGGTCGGCACTGGATTTCTTCTTTTATCAGACATGATCAAATGCTTGGTACGGATTTCTTTAGATTTACGTGTAGAGTATCTATTTACCTTTGTTTTAACTGTTGTCCGCGTTTTTTTTTTTTTTTTTTTATTCGAGTGACTTTTGTCTTTAATCACGTTTGTATAAGGGTGACGTTGTTTGTGCGTAGTACATGTCCATAACAATAGTGATGAGTTTCCTCATTTTATCTGCGATTTAGTCAGCATGTTAGCGTTGGCGAATGTCAACCTTTCGTACATCCTCACGCCGGGTCAGAACGTACAACGGTTTTGTGTCTATTTATACAGCCAAAGCTCGGCACCATACAAAACAGCTGGTTTTATCATAGTTTTCAACATGAATCGTTACTGATGAAACAACTTGTTATATTATACCTTCCCTCCGTAGAGACCTCCAGTTTACTCGTAAGTCACAATCAAACAGAATGCATAATTTCTTTTCAATATTCAAATCACTAATCATCACAACACAATTAAATACTACCACGTGTCGACTGCCCCTTCTCTGTCTGAATCATTTAATTCGCAATCATTTCTAGTGGGGGGGGGTGACTAGAATTAAATTTTATAGCAGCACAAATAAAAAAAAAAACATGCGAGTTTCAAGAAAAGGTTGTTTAGTAAAGTACGGGCGTCGACTTCTCTTCTGCTAGCATTAAGTTGTTTGTTTGTTGTTTTTGTTTTACGACATATCAACCCTTTTCAGGTTATTTAATTCCGAATTCAGTGATTTTGAAGAAGAATTTTTTAATAGAGTACATTTGTTTGGGGTTTTTTTTTCAAGTCGGTTTCTATTTAACCCATAGTTGGGACTCTAACAGGTACTACCAGTCCAGGTCAGAGTGGACCTGGGAGCAATTGCAATTAAAGGTGGCTCCACACTCCCCCAAAGCCCGCAAGCTGGGGGCCTCACCATCGGATATAGTTTAATGTCATACCAGGACCTCTTCCAGCATTAAGACGTTCCGGGTTACGGTCTTTTAGTTTACCATTGATCTTAAATCATTTCTTTCAACGTGTTATCCGCTCAAAATCCTCTCACGTACTTGCTTACTTCCCTGATTCTTTCTATCTCCAAACTTCTCTCTCTCTCGCTCTTTCTCTCTCTCTCTTTCTCTCTCTCTCCAAACTCATTCTTTCTCTCTCCAAACTTTTCTCCTTCTCTCACTCTTTCTCTCGACAAACTTTTTTCCCTCTCTGCCTTACCCACTTGACGTCACGTCCTCTTGTGGCAAGAGTTAAGATCGAATTTGCGTGCATACACACTAATCGTTCTTTCCAGCTGACTACAGTTTGGTTGTTTTCAAGTCCAACGTAAACAAGTTCTTAGAATGACAAACTTCACGTGACGTAAGCAACAAAGCTTAATTATCTCCTCTGTCAACTTATCTCATTTTTAGTAAGCGCAATATAGTAATTTCGCTTTCTTTTACAAATTACTTTTTCATTAATAATTATTTTTCTACATTTTTTTGTTGTTGTTGGCATTTTGGGATATGTTGCTATTTAACAATATTTGTTCTTCGACAATTACGTAGGTACCAGTTATTTCAATTGAAATTCAATACCTTTTTTCGTTTCATAATAAAAACGTGCTGAAAAATTTATTTTAAAATGTATAAAAACTATATCACTGGTGTTTGTCTTTCTTTCAAAGGATGCAATTGAAAGCAAATCTTTATATAAATATCAAAAGCTTGCAATGAAAATTTTGGGAAGAAAGAGACAGATGGCGAGAGAAAATATTAAATGAAGTGCTGCGGTTTAACACTAAGATATGTTTTATATCGGAATGTCTTCGATAATATCGACAATTGATAATCGGAATAATCCGATGAAAGAAGGAACAAACGATGAACCTTTTGTCATAAGTTGGATTGGTAGAGAGCATGGGTCGTACAGCGGCGCATCTCGGATCATTGTGTCACTGTAAGACATGATAGAAGGCTCCTGCCGCTCCTGGGATTTATACACAACTGGCCAACAAGTAGGTGGTCTGCAACAAAAAATAGAAAACCGGTTTTCATCAAACGGAAATGGACTCATGTCGTATTTTTCTGGGCGACGATTTTATAGTTCCACCTGTACAATCTAAAATTTTGAAAGCGATAAACGCTAGTTCTATTTAGAAAACCAAATAACGGTTATAAGTAAAATATTACTTGTTCTTCTAAGTGGATAAACTCGTAAATTCCGATAAAATTCATAAAATTTGGGCATTGAACAAGAACACAAACAAAAAATAAAAGGATTCGACTCGTATCAGAACACTGAACTTTACATATTGTTTTGCAGTCATACAGAAAAAATTCAAACCTTGTTAATTTATTTATTGCGGACAATTATCCTCATCTTTTAATTGTTGTCTTACGACGTTTCGGCCAACTATTCCTCTGGCCTTCGTCAGATGGTAACCGCAACGGGATTGGAACTCCGAATCTCCTAACTGCATACTCAGTAACTTCCATGGTTGTTGTCTTGGCCAAAACATAGTGAGACGACAACAACTATGGAAGGCAGTAATTTCTGAGGATGCAGTTAGGAGATCCGGAGTTCCAATCCCGTCGCGGTTACCACCTGAGGAAGGCCATAGAAATAGTTGACCGAAGCGTCGTTAAACAACAAGTAAAACACCCAGATAATAGTCGGCAATAAATAAATTAATAAATAATATTAATCTCAATAATCAATTCCAATTAAGTAATATATAATTCAAACCTTGTTGGAATGTTAGCTGGGAAATGTTATTTACTATTGAACCGCTAGATGGGAAAGTGTGTACATTTTTAGATAAGAAATGTTTAATGACTTCAAATATGCAAAATATATCAATGCATAGAATTGTTTCCCAGATGCAAATAAGTAACATATTACCTGTTCTTCTGAGTGGATAAAACTAGTCAATTCCAAGAATGTTAAAAAAAAATTCGGACATTAAAAAATAAAACAAATGACTGGTTTCAGAACACTTGGAACTTTACATTTCTTGCAGCCATGCAGAAACAATACAACCATGTTTGGAATGCTGGCTGGGAGTTGCTTATTTACAACTAAGTCACTGAATGGGAAAGTGAGTTTTTTTTGTTTTTTTTTACACTAGAAACTTTAAATGACGCCGCGGTAGTCTGTAACCTGCGTAATACCTCAGTGCACCAACTTGTTTATCGAACGAAAACTCAAGTCTACTAAAAGCATTGACATTAACATTGTGAGTTCATTTTTGTGTTTATATTTATTAAGTATTCAAGCAGGCGTGTTGCATTTAGATAGTCGTTTGAATGACAGATGAAGGTTTGGCTTTGACATCTGTGCCAAAATAGAAGGAAGTACGTTTAATCTGTTTATATATATATATATATATATATATATATATATATATATATATATATATTCTTTGCGGAATAAGGACTTTGTAAATTGTTTTTTGGAGTATTCAGTCGAACAATAAATTTTGATTGTAAAGTTCAACTTACAGTTTTAATTTTCTTTCTGTTATAATAAGCTCTACTCTCTATTGCGTATTGAGCTTTTTTAGTTCGGTTGGGATTACAGTTTCTATATATAAATACTGTTATTTATATTAGTTTGAAGTTTACCATTGTGTATGTCAGGTAAACACTACATCCCTTTGTTTTCATTAATATATATATATATATATATATATATATATATATATAGAGAGAGAGAGAGAGAGAGAGAGAGAGAGAGAGAAAATAAAAAAGGAACAAACCGTATTATGTGTTCACCAACGTTTCGTCTTTATTTCGAGACTTCCTCGAAATAAAGCGAAACGTTGGTGAACACATAATACGGTTTGTTCCTTTTTTATTTTCTCTATTTTGTCGGAATACTATTTCCATTATTTTCATCATATATATATATATATATATATATATATATATATATATATATCCCTCTCTTCTCAAAGACGTGATGTTGTTAATCTCACTTTTTAAATAAATACTATTATGCCATTTGTTCTTCAGAATTGCCTAATATATTCCCCAACCTTTTTTTACATACGAGTGACAACTTATCAAGGCTCAGAGGCCATTCGAGGATGAGGTTTTATGAGTGTACAGTAGTCAATGGGACAATGATATAGTAATCGTTAGTGGTGGAAATTTGGTAAATTGGATTACTTAACGGAAACGGCTCATCAAGAACTTGTTTACGTTGGACTTGAAGTCAACCATATTGTAGTCAACTGGAAAGCAGGCGAACGGAAGACAATTCCACGGGCGATCAGTTCTAAGAAAGAAGCTTTGTTCATGGAATCTACGTTTAGGTTTAGGCACAGATAAATAGTGGGGGAAATTATTACCCTTTGTTGCATATCGTTTGACTCATCGATCTAATGGTTTTCATCAATTCGTTCTTTTGATACCTTATTGTAAGACAGCTTCCTATTTCGGTAGATCCTTCCACGAACTGCAGACGTGTGTAACTCTCTTCCTGCTGAGTGTTTATCTCTTTTCTTTAGCCTTGATATTTTCAAAACTTAAGCAAATGGCATCTCCCATCCTTGAGGTAAACATTTTTGTTCTTGCTAGCTCTTTACAGTAAGTGACCTTACGCCTTGTATTGAGTAATTTCCATAAAAAATTCTCAACCGATGCACCAGGGTCTGTTGTTCTTTTTTTCTTACTGACTCAATACTCATCAAGAGCGAAAGCTACTCAAGGACAAAGATAAACGCGATCAAATTCTTGTCAGTTTATAGATAAAGAATATTACACGAGGATTATTTGAAAGGATAAAAGTATTGAACAAAGTTTGGTTACCCATGGGGCGGTTTATCATAGTTATTTGTTGAAATTGGATTTGAAGACGACTATGTTGTAATCAGAAGGGAAGCATTCTTATCTCATAAGTGGTAGGCGTTGCAAACAAGACAAGAACACAGTGTTGAAAAGAACATTATTTTGCGTTGTGGTCGAAAAAAATGAATGTCTAATAAGAAGGAATCAGAGTCAGTATAGCTCCTTCCGTGAAAATAACTATAAAGTAGACATGAATAAATCTAGAAACGTCTCTCATGTGAGGAAAGTTTATAAGTGCATATAATAAAAAAAATCGATGTTTTACACTGTCCATGCAAGAAATAGTGCTTTTACAAGCGCCTCATTAAATCTAGCAACAGTATTCCATATTAAGATTCACTCGACTTTTCCAATAGGATTCATGTTCTTTCTGGACTTGTAGAATGATCCGACCATTTTCCGGTGACCTCAGAAAACAAATTGGATATAAGTCTTTCATGTTAGATCTGGAGTGCAAGTAATTTTGCTAATTTTTCTCTGCTGTATTCTTATTTTCATAACAGGCGCTTGATTAAGTTTCAGTCTATGCCCCCCCCCCTGTTAAACATTCGCAATAAACACTCGTCTAGCTCCAACTGCTGCCAACAATTTTCTTTATTCTCTATGTCTGAAATTAAACGAACATATCTTAAACAATAGTTTCTTTCCTAAAACTATCCATCTCTGGATCACAATATCGTAGGACTGCTTTCCAGCTTACTATATGTTTGAATTATCTCTCGCATGTGTTCTTTAGAATTGTCTGCAACTTTTTTTCCGTGTTGTTTGGCTCATTGATGTAGTGGTATCCATTAATTTGCTGCTTTGTTACCGTGTTGTAAGACATCTTATTTTGGTAACTTCTTTCCAAGAACTGCAGGGTTGTGGAACTCTCTTCCTCATAACTGTTTTCCTCTTACCTATGGCCTTGTCAAAAGCCAGACAAATAGGTATCTCCTGACTTTGCGGAAGCGGTTTTCATTCCCGCTAGTTCCTTACATCAAGTGGCCTCACGACTTGTCAGGAGCAATTTTAAGTTAAATTTTCAGCCGATGCATAAGGCCGCTTTTAAATTAAAGACGGGAACATGTAATATTCAAGCAACGATGCAGACGCACCAAACACACACACACACACACCTATATATATATATATATATATATATATATATATATATATATATATATATATAGATATATAGATATATATATATATAGATAGATAGATGATGTTTTGTTTTGGTTTTAGCGATATGTTTTGAATGAATTCAATCATTTACGAAAGTGCATTTTTACCTAAATGCGAGTTGAGAATAATTTTCCCTTTTAACCAATTTGGTATCCCCCACATGGGGAGCGGTATATATATTATTTTAAAATGTAATTTTCCACTGCCACGTGTTTCGTCGTTTACGACTCATCAGAGTGGCCATGTCTAGCGAGATTCGAAATCGGGACTCAACGGTAATGAGCCTAAACCCTTACCCCTAAATAATATATATATATATATATATATATATATATATATATATATATAGATACAAACATAGATAAAAAAATATTAACCTAGATTTAAAATAGGTCAGTTAACTAGATATCTACGCTCCTCGCTAAAACAGCACACATACGAAGGAACGGGTCAACCGGGGGTCAACTGGGATTTTGTCCTGTAAGTGCCTGCTCATTGGCTGATTAGGAGGGGTGACGTGGCAACTAAAAAGCTTATTTGCTAACTAAAAACTCAATAGAAGGTGCAGATAAAAAAACGCGAGACAACCACAAAATTCTCGCATAAGCCTGAGGAACCCTCGCGTGGATGAAACGCGGAATATTCTGTGTAGCTTAATCGCCATATATATTTTATAACTTACTATATATTAACCTAGATTTAAAATAGGTCAGTTAACTAGATATCTACGCTCCTCGCTAAAACAGCACACACACGAAGGAACGGGTCAACCGGGGGTCAACTGGGATTTTGTCCTGTAAGTGCCTGCTCATTGACTGATTAGGAGGGGTGACGTGGCAACTAAAAAGCTTATTTGCTAACTAAAAACTCAATAGAAGGTGCAGATATAAAAACGCGAGACAACCACAAAATTCTCGCATAAGCCTGAGGAACCCTCGCGTGGATGAAACGCGGAATATTCTGTGTAGCTTAATCGCCATATATATTTTATAACTTACTATATATATATATATATATATATAAAGAAGTGAACCATAGCGGAAATTCAATCGACTAAAATAAGATGGAAAACGGGGTGAGGAAAAGAAAAGAAAATTGAGGGAAGTTACATGTAACAAATGTACAATTCAATAAAATAAATAAGCCGATTAAAAACAAGATCGTTAAAATACACCCGAAGCGCTTTTCGTTCAGACTAACTTTTCAAGGGTGTAAGTCTGAAAATTATTATTATTATTATTTATTTATTTTGTTTTAGAATATTTGGTAGTGGAATGGAGTAAGAACGGAGAGGAGATTAAAAAAAACCTGTGACTACCCAAATAATTCTAATTATTGGCGATAAGATCTCCTTTCTGGTGTCTTCTAATTTTGGTGCTCTATCCCTCCGTATTGCTTTTTCCACAAAAACCGCCTTTCCCTCATTTCGTAAGGATGTCTTGCCTATCTCTCAAACAAGTAATATTATTTATAAATTCCAATGTCGGTGTGGTGCCGTCTATATAGGCAAGACGACCCAGCGTCTTCAGGTCAGAATCGCCCAACATGTTTCCCGCTTCACCCGAGACCATCAACCTACCACCAGAAAGTCTCAATTGATAGAATCGTCCATCGGCTAACACTTGGTCGATAAAAAGGAGTGCGGTCTTGCTTTCTCTCCGGAGTGTTTTTCTGTTTTGTACTGAGGACGTACAAAGTTCCACATGTCTGTCCTCGAAGCACTTGCCATCATTTCCAGTCCCCTCCTACTTTGTGCAAGCAGAGAAACCTCCGGCTTCAATTAGAATTATTTGGGTAGTCACAGTTTTTTTTGTTTCTTTTTGTTTTTAATCTCCTCTCCGCTCTTACTCCATTCCACTACCAAATATTCTAAAAAAAAAAAAATAAATAAATAATAATAATTTTCAGACTTATACCCTTGAAAAGTTATTCTGAACGAAAAGCGCTTCGGGTGTATTTTAACGATCTTGTTTTTAATCGATTTATTATACTGAATTATACATTTGTTACATGTAACTTCCCCCATTTTTTTCCTTTTCCTCGCCCCGTTTTCCATCTTATTTTAGTCGATTGAATTTCCGCTATGGTTCACTTCTTTATAAGTATTCTAAAATTTTGCCAATCAAATAAAGATATATATATATAACTTCAGAATAAAGTTATCTAAAAAATAAACTGGTATGGAAACCATTATAATTATTTCCTAATATTTTCTCCTCTGAAGAGATGGTAGACATAGAAATCTTATAGGATAAGAAGTTATAATATTTCAAATGTATTCTTTGTCTCACATAGAATAATAAACATCTTTTGATTTGAAATTTGATCATTCACGTCATAATTTTTTTAATTTATTGAATGCCTTAATTTTATATATATATATATATATATATATATATATATATATATATATATATATATATATATATATATATATATAACCAGCGTTTATGACTAGGGCTATGACAACAGAATATTCTTTTCATTGTTTTAACTCTCGAGTAAATATCCGACACAGTTAGACGCAATTAATCAACACAGAACTACATCACTCTACACGAAAAACTATGGATATATACCAGAGAATTAAAACAAGAAAAAGAATATGCTGTTGTCATAGCCATATTGATGATATATCTAATCTAGATAATTTTCTTTAAATAAAGATGCCAGTGAATATTTGTCCAGTATAATATAATTTTTATTCAATTGTTATACGTGCAACAGTTGTGTGTATAACTTGTATGAGAAAGTTAGAACTGAACTGATATATGTACGTGCATTCGCAACATAATTGCCTCCGGAGGACGCCCATGTTTACTAGCAATACTAATTATAAAATCAAAGCTTTTTGCACTTTTCGAAAATCTCATAACCTTTGCATTGTCAGGACTCCTTCCTATCCCTTCCTTCTCTCTCTCTTCAGTTTACTGCTATATATCTCGTACTATCTATTGTTTTGTTCTTTTTCTCTATTCTATTATTATTTTTTTTTTACCTGTGTTTACTTTTATTTGTTTATTTTTTTTTATTATTTATCTATTTTTACGAGCCTTTGTTCGGTGGGTCTTTCCACTTGTCATTCACGACTTTATGTTTCACACACAGGTTTGCAGTTCCCACCGTTGATAATTTCTCTCTCTCTCTCTCTCTCTCTCTTTCTCTCTCTCTATCTATCTATCTATCTATCTCCCTCTTTTTCTCTCCTTTTCTGTCTACCTTTCTTTCATCACCCCACCCTCATTCGCCTCCATTTAATTCACACACCCTGTCATTTTCCTTTTTCTTTGTATCGTTTCTGATAATTTATTTTGCCAATGTCACGCTGGTTTCTTTTTGCTGTTATTCCACAATTGCTTGTAAACAATTTGTTTTACTCGCAAATATTCTCAGCGAATCCAACAACGCGCTTTTTTTTTCAGAAACAGTTCGCTTTGTGGTTGTCTGTCCGCCGACGGCTCAATTACTGTTATATACGAGGTTATTTATCTACAGGTGCGTGTAACCATGTGCGTCGAGATTAGTCGAAGTGTGTAGACGATTTCGCGTTAGCTATTAAAAAAAAAGGGATCATCATAATTATTAATTCATAGAGTCCAGTATATAGGACATAGATGCGTTCTCTCCCTCTATATATTTATATATAAACCGCTAATATGTCTGTCTGTCTGTCTGTCTTCATATTTTTAATCTTTATCTCTATCGAAATTAAAAGTCGGGAAGTGACGCTAAGGGCCTCAAATGATTGGATTTTTTACGGGCCATTGTTTCATGGGTCCTTAGCTAGTTAAAAGTGTTTAGAATATATATATATATATATATATATATATATTACTTTATATGTTGTTTGGTTGTTTTTGTTAGCGATACTTATCGAATTCAATTATTTATATGGAAGTGCATTTTTACCTAAGTACGAGTTGGGGATAATTTTCCCTTTGACCAGTTTGGTACCCCCAAATGGGGAGTGGCATCGCTAGATTCAGCCACTGTGATGAATCGTAGACGGCGAAACGCGTGTCAGTGGATAATTATATTTTTTAAAATAATATATATTATATTACGTATTTTTTCGCAGAGTTTAAGTAATGCTGTGAAAATATATATAGCAATTAAGCTCATTTTAGCCTGACGAATTCTTACGATGAGTAAAGTTGTAAAGTCGCCTCTATGTAGTAAAACTATATAGTGGCGAAATTAACGGGACCTACAAAACAGAAAAGAACAGAGAGATTGTGTTTTTTTTTGTTTTGTTTATTTATTGTTTTTTTTTTTGGATCCTCATCATTATAGTTGTTGTTTTTTCACTACGTCCCGGCCAACTAATCCTTTGGCCTTCTTCCGTTGGTTAACCGTGACTGCATAGGAATACTGAGTCTTGTAACTTAATCCTTTGTAATTATTGCCTTCCATAGTTGCTGCTGTCTCACCGTGTTTTGGTCAATTAATCCTCTGGCCTGCTTTAGGTAGGATTGAAACCGCTATCCTCAGACAATGCTCATCTTGAACTGTTGAGTCTCAACACCTCTATCCCTTGCGCCAGTGGTCCCGAAGTAGGCCAGAAACTGAGTTGGCCGAAACGTGGTGAAACAACAATTATAAAGATGAGGATAACAGTCCGCTAAATTTATATAATGAATGAACAAAATACGAAGTCTCATCTCAAAGAATTCCAAGAATAAACAAAAAATTTTATGTCAGAATAGATAAATGTTGTATACAAAGGAATGAAACGTTAAACTATATTATTAATGATTGCATTAATCGGACGTAATAACCAAATGGTACAAAGCCTTCGGCCTAAGATCAAAGTGAAGTATCTGTTCTGATGCTGCATTACACTTTTTTGGTTAATGGACGAGAAATCCTCCATAACTGAGGCATTTTCTTTTTTAATTTTTATTACTAACCAGAGTGATCCTTTTTGAGGAGCTGGTCTCCTCACACGCATACACATGAACAACCGACCTTGTGTCTAAGTCTGCCCTCGTGTAGAGGCAAGTAAACGAAACAAAAAGCAGATACAGGCTTGAGAATCAAAAGTCATAAAACCGTATTGCACATTGAAATACAAACATACTCATCATAAGTAAGGGATCAGACCTAATTATAATCAACGATAAAACTACGGTTATACCAATACTACTATGAGCACTAGGAATATTGCCGAAGATAAATATTAAATTGAAATCAGAAAACGTGGTTACACCATGCTAATCAAAGCACTTATGAAAACAATTGACAAATTAATAAAAAAATCCTAGAATTCGGAAATCAACCTAACTTAGCTAGATAAAACTTTCCAAATGTAAAAAAAAACAAAAAACAAAATGGAATAAGTATGCCATTAAAAGCAATACACAATGTTAAACAAAGGTATTACGAATCTAACCGAACTAAAAAAATACCTCGGTAAATTTTGATTATATATGGAAAAAAGTTTATACATCTTCCATTGATCAAAGAAATCCGTAGTGGGATATAGGTTCGTACTACAGAAAGTGTCTGTGAAGAATCTAAGATTATGGAACGACTAAGAAGAAATAGCACCATACAGACATCGACTTCAAGCGATCAGAGAATTTTAACGTATTGTAAAGGCTTTTTCGGGTTTAAGGAAAAAAACAAACTACTGACTACTTTCAGTTGCAATGCCAGTGAAATATAAAGGAGAATACTTGTATATCTTTCGAAGCTCACCGTCACTCAGATCCAAGAATATCTACAGGTCGTTATCAGCAAGAAATCACTAGAAATGAACTAGTTGTGAAGACTCGAATTTATTAATGAAAATGAATTCTTTTTAAATTACGGATGCTCAAAGCGATATGCATTGTTTAACACATTGCCCCTTAATACCTACGAAGCAGTGACAATATATATATATATATATATATATATATATATATATATATATATATATATATATATACATAAGTTCGACTCATGCTTAGGTGATATACATCTAAAATGTCAAGTATGTACATCAAAATTGGCGCAGGAGTTTGATAGAGTCTGCAAAGTTCAACTCTTTAAACTTTGACATCTTGGCAGCCAAATTTTGGCTCAAAAACTGATTAAAAAGCTTGCTGAATGTATGACTAATATTTATGTAAAATTTCAAATATTTAGACCCAGAATTGGCTTAATAGTTTGCTAGAGACTGCAAAGATAATATCTTTTGAATTTTGACACTTGGCAGCAAAATTAAGACTATGCAAAAATTGTATATATATAAAAGCGCTCGTGAAAACAATTAGTTGATTCCTCACGTAGGGTCTGGTTGCTTAGTTTTTGCATGGCAGAGCGTTAGACACTATACATTTATTTGTAAAAAACTTTTTTTTTAAACAAAACACGCATTATAAAATTTCAGAATTCTATGTTACAAAAATGTTTTTTAATCTCTTATGTGAGTTTTAAAATCTGTATTCTGTGCTGTGATAATTTTCTTAAATCTATTTTAAAAAAAAACGTACTTATTCTTGTATTACTTTTGATTCAACATGAAATTACATTTGTTTGCACCAGCTATGCACTATCTAAATGTTTAAACTTAAACCCAAAATGCTATATATTGACACTGGTGCACACGTAGCGAAAATTGTTTTCTTATTTTTCACATTCCATACATGTTTTCCAGAAATATTGAATAAATTCAGTTTCAGTATTAATCGTGTTCCTCATTTATCTCTTTTACAGTTCACTTTTTAAGTTTTTAAATGTTTAAAAAAAACACAGCTCTTTCTTTCAGTGCATTTTACATCTTTTTTTTTTTTTTTTTTTTTTTTTTTTTTTACATGGCGGTCACCACTTATCAACGCCCGGAGGCTACTCAGGGTTATTGCGTGTACAGTAATCAATGGGATAGTATTGTAGTAATCGTTAATATTGGAGATTTGATAGAGTGTCTTACTTAAGAGGACGGTTTGTCAAGAATTTGTTTATATTAGACTTGAAGACATCCAAGTTGTAGTCAGGTGGGAAACGGGAAAACGGAAGAGAGTTCCACAGTCGTACACTTCTGAGAAAGAAGCTCTGCTCATGGAATCTACGTTTTGATTTGGGCACAGATAAAGAGTGGAGGAAATTATTGACAGTAGTTTCAGCCAGACGGGTGTTTCTTGTGAAAGATTGGCGAGGGGGGGACGAAAGATTGGAGCTCAGACGAGCACTTGCCATGGAAATAACGATAAAACAAAACCAGGCTCGCAATGTCTCTTCTGTGGGAGAGAGGCTGCAGGGAAGAGAAAAGGGCATCCCCCACTAAGCTACGAAGTCAAAGCAGGATAGGCTGTTTTCAGCAGCTTCTGTCCAGAGGTGGCAGCAGTACTCCATCCTGGTGTACTTCTTTTTTTTTGTTTATTAGCAGTTTGACTGTTCGACAAATCTTACTTGCTCGTACCACGTTCTTGACCTCAATTTTCAGTGAACAGGCCTTGTTAACGAAGGTCGTGTTTCTACCCATTCTGCTCCTCATTTTGTTCAGTTCAGTTAGTGTGCATAAGAGAGGACACAGAAGGGAGACGGAAATTTCCGCTAGCAACGTGTATATTAGTCTTATTTTTCCCCCGCCAAATGTTGAATATAAAACATATATTCAACTTTTATTGTTTTTTTACCTCTGCCCACACATCCCCGTGACTAAAGAAACTATTAGTACGGTGCGTCCAACGTGCAAATGACTTACATGGTAGTGCAAGAGGAAGAAAGGGGGCAGGAAGGAAGGAAGGATGACAGAAGTGCGCGTTCCGCACTTTTGTGGAAGGGAGAAAATACGTAGAAAAAACAAAAGTGTTATTGACAGGGAAATAGCAGTTAAGTATGCTATGTTATGTTGCTGGGTATAAATATTAAGTGACACACATACACATACACACACACACACACACACACACACACACACACGCACACATATTCCGATGGGGTACTGCAAACATTTAAAAAAAAGCCAATGCGTAAAAAGTACAGTCGAAATAATATGTCAGCCTATTTACGTAAGCAGTTAGGTATTTCTTTATATATAAATAAACAAACGCTAGCATCTGATATATATATATATATATATATATATATATATATATATATATATATATATATATATATATATATCGCTTTTTACTGTTTCTATCTCCTCCCTTTCCTTCTCCATTTTCTCTCCTATCTTCACTATTTTCCTTTCTTTTATAATTCGCTCTTCTTATATAGTGGCATATATTTTTAAAATATTACCTACATATATTCTGCCGTTCCGATTTATTCTTATATGTTCTGTCTACTTTTAATTACTATTTGCCATTTTATCCTATTTCATCATTCTTTTACATTTCTAAATGTCATTAAGACAGTTTTTTTTTCTATATTTGAATTTTGTAAAATTTTGGCCCTTCTCCTCATCTGATGAGAAGTATTTAGCTTCGAAATGCCATGACTTAAAGAGATTTTTTTTTCTTAAATTTCCTCTTAACTTTTTCTTATTGGTTTAATGATATAATAAAGTTTTAGATAAATTTCAATGCTCATCTTTCATCTATTATATATATATATATATATATATATATATATATATATATTTATATATATTTATATATATATATTTATATTTATATATATATATTTATATATATGTATATATATATATTTATATATATATTTATATATATATATTTATATATATATTTATATCATTTATATATATATATATTTATATATATATATTTATATATATTTATATATATATATATATTTATATATATATTTATATATATATTTTTATATATATATATTTATATATATATATATATATATTTAGTAATTTATAAAATATATATGGCGATTAAGCTTAATCGCCATACATGTTTTATAAATTACTAACTAGCTCTACCTACGTATCGAGCACTTTTGAAGTAAATACTTAAAATTTACGCATAAATCTATACTTTCGTATATTAATTTTAAGTGAGTAAATGAAGTAGTTATATATATATATATATTTGCATATATATTTATATATATATATATTTATATATATATATTTATATTTATATATATACTTATATGTAATATACTGAGTTCGTGTAATTCAGTAAATTTTCAATTACCAATAGGTTTTAAACCAAAAATGATTGACTTAAGGATTAAGCTACAAAATTATCACATTTCATAAGTGAGCATTAATATATACGACATAATGCTTGAAATTGTCGAATTGTCCAACTGGACATTGAAACAATTGTAACGTAAAATGAAATACACTTTTTGTTGCCATCAACACCTTGTCTTGAAGTCTTGATTTTGTACACACAGTATATATATATATATATATATATATATATATATATATATATATATATGTATATATATATATGTATATATATATATGTACATATATATATATATATACAATAGTAACAAAATTAATAATAAAATGCTAAACACATGATAAAAAATAAAGCTAATACAAAGGATAAAGATGTAACGACTAGAAAAATAATAATAATAGACCAAACAACAACAACAACACTAATAGAAATTAAAATAAAAATACTAATAACGAACAAGATAAATACAACTGTAGATCCCGCACACTCTGCCCACATAAAAATAAATCACTAATCAAAAGCATAATTTACCAGGCCAAACTATTTGCCAAAGAAACCCTGAATAACAAGAAATATAACGTAGATATGACTACCTTAGATTTCAAAGCCAGATATTATTAATATAAGAGCACGTCCAATAACAAAAAACACCGAATGAAAACGGCACTAGCAGACCAATACTGGGAACTCAAAGACAGTGGACGTTCGTCGATAGTAGAATGGAAATAGTAAGAGAAGCAAGTTGATGTAGGGACCTAGACGAGCCATGAGAAATCGCTATCCTATTCTTTAAAGAACCCCAATATCTATTAAACTGTAGGAGAGAAATAGCGAACGACTGTGTGCACACGATAAACTTTATTTAGGAAAGCGATGTATTTTCTTAAAACTGCACGCCTGTGGAACTCTATTCCGTCTGCCTGCTTTCCACCGGACTACAACTTAGATGTCTTCAAGTACAACGTTAACAAATTCCTAATGAACCGCCCCTTAAGTAAGCACTTCATCAAATCTCCACACTAACGTATGTACTTGCAATAACCCTTATCCCTGAGTGGCTTCCGGGCCTTGATAAGTGGTGATCACTGTGTAAAAAAAATAAATAAATAAGTTTAAAATTGGCAATGACAATAGAAAATAAATAAATAAAATAAAATAAAATAAATAAATAAAATAAACACATATACATTCATATAACAAATAATTTTATAAATAAAACTAACATAATATCCGAAATATAAACTAAAACAGAAAATAACATATCTAACTACACTTAGGTTGAAAGTAAGTCAACTTCCTACATACAAAGGATATCCACCTTTCCCATAAAAAACACACAAACGGGAAGCGTGAACTTGAGATCAAGCCAGTTTTTTTCTATATTTTCATTTTCTAAAATTCTGGCGATTCACCGTTTCTGATGAGAAGCATTGAGCTTTGAAATACCATGGACAAACAAGTTTTTCTTAAAATTCCCTTTAACTTTTCCTTATTGTTTTGATGATATAATGAAGTTATATATATAACTATTATTACTCATCTTTTTCTTGCAAGTGCCCGACCATTGATTGACTAGGATGGGCGCAGTAACAACTAAGTAGCTGATAGACTAACTAGAAAATTCAATACCATGAGTTTATATAAAAAGTCGCGATAACCATAACTTCTCGCATATGTCTGATGAATTTTCTCGAGGATGAAACTCGGAATATTCTGTGTAGCTTAAATTGCCATATATATTTTCACAGCTTACTACATATATATATATATATATATATATATATATATATATATGTGTGTGTGTGTGTGTGTGTGTGTGTGTACATATATATATATATGTGTGTGTGTGTGTGTGTGTGTGTGTGCATGTGAAACATTTATTTTCAGTAAATACAGTCATATCTTGCTACGATGTGCAACGAAAAACTTCTTATACATTTAGAGAAATTTTACCATGCCTACTACCGTATAGCATGACTTAAAGATCTTTAAACCATGCTATGCGTTAGACATGGAAAAATATTTTTTCATTTAAAATTTAAAAAACTTTTTAAAAAATTTTAATTTTCAGAACTTTATCTCGTCTGATGAGATCAATAACGATCGAAACAGTTTGCACATCGTACCAAGATATGACTGTATTTATTTAAAGGAATTAAGAATGATAAATTTGCCCTCTTTGTTTAAGCACTATCAACGACATTTGTTGGAAGTTACTGATTCTGGTGTTTTGAATATTTGCAACCTGATATATATATATATATATATATATATATATATATATATATATATATATATATATAATGTATATATGTATAAATATTTTTAACCTTTATATATATTTAATTTTCAATAAATAGGAATGTAAATATATAAAATGCTAATCATAGTGGGGGTGATAAATAGTCAAATGGATTAATCCTAATCTTATAAATATAAGACTGGTAAATTAAAAAAATATATCCATTTTGAAACAGATGAATCTCACAGGTACGAAATTCATTTTTATAACATGAATAGGTTACTTAAAATAATTAAGAATAGGAAACTAGATCTAATATTTGTAACATGTTTTTTTTCCTAAGATTAAGGGATGTGGCGTTTTATAAACACTGCTGGAGATCCATGATGTAATATATTGTTTTGTTTTTAAATCTTCGAAACAGTGTTTCATCGTAAACAACTGATGATCCCTTAAAAAAGAAAATTATTACTGGTACTACTATAGTGAATTCGAGAGAGCAGGTTGATGCAGTGATTGCAGGTAATTTAATGACTTACTGACTAAATAATTTTCTAACTAATGATAAATTATTTTTTTGTATAGTTTGAAAAGTTAAAAACTTCCAAGACTATATATATATATATATATATATATATATATATATATATATATATATATATATATATATATATATATATATATATGGGAGTTGTGTGTCTGTGTATAACGACTATACTTTTCCAGTCGTAAAATACGCTTAATTATGACATTTTGATGAATACAGATTTCGTATTTATTGTATTTATTTGCTTCCCCACCAAAGCAAATTAGGCACAAGGCCGTTTTTAATGTGGGGTAAAAACCAGCTCCCCTAAAATTAGGCAAAAAACGAAACTCTGGTTATCAAAAATAATAATTGTTCCAGTATAGAGTGTTTCCCCTCCATTGACTGGTACAAATTATCTTAAGTGCAGCATCTGCAGGACAGATACTACATTTTGATTCCGACCCGAAATGATTTAAAAAGTTTTATATAAAATGACTCCTGCACCACCATCGAGAATTGAAAACAAAACGTTTAGCTTACGATTTACTTTTTCCTCTGAAGTTAATGCCTGAACTATGAAGACATGTTTGTTGCATGATTAAAAATTAAAACATGAACTAATAGCTATTACGTTACGCATGCATATTCGTAATGCCGCCGTTCGACCTTAACCTAACAAATCTATGATAAACATGGAAATTAGACGAATGTTTTTTTTATATATTTTTATTCACTACTCATCCATTTCGTCACAGCAGACTGGAGTGAATAGCGATAGTTCGCTTGTGGTTCTATTAGGAAACCGTCGCTCCCTTGTGGGGAGAATTGTTTTAACACATCGTGTCTTTTCGACGTTCTGAACCTAACTCAACTAACTCAACTAAAATTAAATTACTCAAAACGGGAACCCCTGATACGTCAGATCCGGTCTCCATTTTCACACCCTCCGGTGCAACTTGATCTGTCACACAGTTTGATTCATGTCACAACATGAAACTTTGACCCGTCTACACTTTCAGTAGTCGCTCTTTATTGTTTCTTACTATTCAACTCTGTTATTCATATATATATATATATATATATATATATATATATATATATGTATATATATATATATATATATATTAAAAACAAATACGAAAAACAGGGAAATTTAAAAGAAAAATAAATAATAAGTAAAAATGCGAAAGTACGGGTTATAACGGAAAACTATCTTTACATAACACCAAAAACGTTATTAGTAAAGTTTATTTTGTTAATGTTAGGTTTTTTTAGTTTTTATTAGTATAGTTTCGAGTATTTCAAATTAACGTTTATTGTTAGATTGTATAAGAACGTTAGTGTTATCAACTGTTAGCTTTCTAAACTGGGACAAGGAAACAGAATGCTGGTTTTGTTCAGAGTGATGTAATGTTAGTCTCCTTGACAACGTAATTTATTTAACCAATAAAAATAAATCATCTATAAATATAAATAGTAAAAATGCACCCAGTTTAATTAATCCCCGAAGATGAATACAGAAGGATTTGAAAGTAGTTGGACAAATCAAAGGAATAGTTATATCAGCCATGCCACCTGAAGTAAAGACAACAATACGAAAATTGAAAAGGATCCAACGTAAAATTAATATACTAAAACGTATATTCCATTTAACGAAAATAGCATATATATATATATATATATGGATTTTGCATCGGTAATATAATACGAATTCAAACACTAAGTAAAAAAACAATATTAAAATAAACACGCATAAATATAGGAATAAAATTATATAAAATTATATGATAATTGGAAAAAAACAAATAGGAAAAACAGGGAAAATTAAAACAAAAATAAATAATTAATAGATAAAAAATAAAAATACAAAAATACGGGTTAAAACAAAAAACTGTCTTTACATAGCATCAAAAAATGGAGGCAGTGAGGAAGCATGACTGTGGAAATCTTTTTACCCGAATACGATGTCCAGCATGTTAAAATATACCATTTGATGTAAAAATCTAATGGATAAACATTTGGGACAGGATATTTTTACGGAAAGATAAATCGTAAAATTGCCACTCATTAATGAAACAAGCTGAAATAGAAAAATCCAGGAAATAAACGAAGGTTATAAAAAGAAAACTGTGAGGCTTTGAATTTTAAACAAAACTTTGCA
The DNA here is from genome assembly GCF_053919585.1 of Euprymna scolopes. Taxonomy (NCBI): domain Eukaryota; kingdom Metazoa; phylum Mollusca; class Cephalopoda; order Sepiida; family Sepiolidae; genus Euprymna; species Euprymna scolopes. Next base: position 42,865,666 of record NC_136505.1, read on the forward strand.
CTATATATATATATATATATATATATATATATATATATATATAGAGAGAGAGAGAGAGAGAGAGAGAGAGAGAGAAATAGAGATAGAGATAGAGACAGTGATAGAGAGAGAGAGAGAGAGAGAGAGAGATTGCTGAATAATATTTTCTAACCGCTATTGCTCAGCGATTACATAACAATATTCTAATTCCTGCTGTAACTGTTCATTTGAACCAGAATCTCGTAAGATGTATAGCAAAAATAAACTGATTTTTTAGAAGTCTGCGACAATTTTAAATGCCTCTACAAAAAAGTCTTGAACCTTATTGAATAACCTCGTACCAAACTAATGAAAAACAGAACATTAAATAATGCAAAAACAATAACTCCTACATACTTTATAGTTGACATTGTTCTACTTGATATTGTTGTTTTAATTGGATAAATAATTTTCACTAAAAATCATGAATAATTATATGTAATATTTTCTATTGTTTTTTCTAGTAAATTACTATAAATATTTGAAATATCCGGCAGAAGAATTAGTGATGAAATCTTCTTAGGAAAGTTGGAATAATTTTTTTATGTTAGAAAGTGATTACGTGTTTTTATTGAAAGCTATTTTGTCTTGTAGGTGATTTTATTTTACCTAACTTCTGTTTTAAAATCGTTCAATGGGCTAAGAAATTTAATTAAATCTTCATGTATCTCTACAAAGCCACTATTAACCCATGCATGGAATATTGTTGTCACAGCTGGGCCGGTGTATCTCTCTCTCCTAGATAGGGTTCAATAAAGAGTCACCAACCAAATAGGTCCTGCAGTGTCGGCCAACCTCTATCCCATTGCCGAAATGTGGCATACTTGTGTTTGTTTTACAATTACTTTAAATACTGTTAGAATCTTAAGATTATCTCTCGGTTAGAATGCAGGTGAATATCTGGCATCCTGTAACATTTCAGCCTCAGCTTGAACAAAATAAGAAATAATTTTAAAAATAAATAAAACTATGCCATCTTATTACATTGGCTGTTATAAATAAGTGCGTGACTATCTAACTAGTAATGTAATCACCACCTTATTATATAAAAACACACGGTAACATCAATCCAATTATCCAATTAAAAAAGGCTGACTGGGAAGCCATCAGGGAACTACTTAGAGATGCCCCATGGAGAAATATTTTTCTCTCCCTGCTGAACAATGTGCAAACGAGACCACTGACTGGTTCAAAACTGCAATCGAAGCGCATGTTCCCATGCGGAAATTTTATAGTAAGCCCCACTCTCCCCAATGGTTTACGTCGACTTGTGCAACTGCCATTGCTCAAAAGCAGCATGCATACCGAAGGTTTAACCGACATAAGTCCAGTTCAAACAGACTGAAGTATATAGAAGCTAGAAGTAACGTTAAGAAAGAAATAGCGACAGCTAGGAAAGAATTTACGGAAACCACTAAAAAGCGCATCGAAGCACAAAAACTAGGAACTCGAGACTTCTGGAAAATCTACAACAGTGTAGTAAACAATGGGCAATCAACAATTCCCCCACTAACCAACAATCACGAGGTTGTCTCCTCAGCAACCGACAAGGCTAACATGCTTGCCAGTCGGTTTGCCTTAAACTCCACACTGGACCCTTCCAACCACCCCCTACCTGACTTTCCTATGCGGACAGACGCCACGCTAGACGATCTGAAAACCACCCCTGCTCAGGTGCATGCTATCATAAAACCCTTGACACTTCAAAAGCATGTGGACCCGATCTTATCCCAGCTGTGCTATTAAAAAACTGCTCAGCCGAAGTAGTTCCAGTTCTCTCCAAACTCTACAACAAATGCCTTAATGAAGCTTGCTTTCCGGGCTGTTGGAAAACTGCTTCTGTTGTACCAGTATTCAAGAATTCTGGCGAAAGGGCTGACCCATCAAATTATCGCCCTATTAGCCTCCTCCCACTTTTTTCCAAAATATTTGAGATATAATTAACCATGCTCTAGTCCATCACCTTACAGATGCTAAACTTCTAACTGACAAACAATATGGATTTAGACAAGCGCGTTCCACATCAGACATCCTAACTGTGATCTCTGAAGGTATATACCATTCACTGGACAAAGCGGGGGAGGGCAGAACGATAGCTCTAGATATATCTAAGGCTTTTGACAGGGTATGGCATGAGGGTCTCCTCAGAAAAATCAGATCATACGGTATCACTGGTAGAATACATAACATAATTAAATCCTTCTTAGATAAGAGAAAAATCCAGGTTGTCCTCGACGGTCGTACATGTAAACAATATGATATAAATGCGGGGGTGCCCCAGGGTTGTATCATTGGACCTCTATTGTTCCTGATATTCATAAATGACCTCCCCGACAAAATTGCCTCTGAGATGGGTATATATGCTCATGCCACTACACTCTATGGCAGGCACGACAGGAAGACGAATGAACACATTTTTAAAGAAATGGCAGAAACACTAGAGGAAGACCTCCAATCTGTAGTGGAATGGGGACAAAAGTGGTTGGTCGCGTTCAATGCTGCCAAGACTAAACTAGTTTCATTCAATAATTACAAACAACCCTCTCTACCACCTATAGCAATGGCCAACGACTCTTTATCTGAGAGTACATCTTTCAAACTCCTTGGCCTAACGTTCACAGGAAACATGAGTTGGAACAATTACATTGAAGGCATTGCCAGGGCCGCTGCAAGAATGGTGGGCTCTCTCTACCGTGCTAGAAAACTACTAACACCCGAAAGTATCATGTATCTCTATAAGGCAACCATTCGCCCATGTATGGAGTATTGCTGTCACATCTGGGCTGGTGCATCTGCTACTAGTCTCTCGCTCCTTGACAAGGTTCAAAAGAGAGTCGCAAACCTGATAGGTCCTGAACTGGCATCTAAGCTTCAGCCTCTGTCCCATCGACGAAATGTTGCATTCCTCTGCCTTTTCTACAAGTATTTTAGTGGTGAATGCTCTGACGAACTGCAATCACTTGTGCCACCACGACGTGAGCACCCTCGACAAACCCGACAGCCTGCTAAATCCCACCCCCACACTGTAGAGATCCCTAGATGTAAAAGATCTTTTTACTCCAATAGTTTCTTCCCCAGAACCGCTAGACTCTGGAATTCCATTCCAGGTGCCTGCTTCCCCAACAGTACTGACGTTCAGAAGTTCAAGTGTAACGTGAACCGACATCTTGCTGCCCAAATCCCTACATAGTACCCCAGTAGTTGTTGCCCCTGTTAGTAGCCCCCTACACTAAAGTGGGAATTTGCCTTGTTTGGGGTGAAAATGTCATAAAAAAAAATAAATAAAATCCCATGAAATAGCCTGATGTATTCTCACGACGATGACTGATCTTAAATGTAACACGTACATCAAATCTGTTGCCAAAGCCGCTGAAAAAATGGTGGGATCTTTCTATCGATCCAGTAGATATCTCACTGCTGATGCAATTCTCTATCTATATAAGAGCCAGGTACGTCCAAGGGTGGAATACTGTTGCTACATCTGGACAGGAGCTGCTAGAAAGGACTTGTCCTGCCTTGATAGAGTTCAAAATAGACTTCGTAGCTTCGTAGGAGAGGCCCTTTTCTCTTCCCTGCAACCTCTTACTCACAGAAGAGATGTAGCGAGTTTGTCTCTGCTGTATCGTTATTTTCATGGAAAGTGTTCGAATGAGCTTAAGTCTACGGTTCCCTCGCCAAACTTTCACAAGAAAAATTCGACTAGCTGAAAACACTATCAATAATTCCCCCCACTCTTTATCTGTGCCTAAACCTAAACGTAGATTCCATGAACAGAGCTTATTTCTTAGAACTGCACGCCTGTGGAAGTGTCTTCCGTTTTCCTGCTTTCCGGCTGACTACAATATGGTTGTCTCCAAGTCTAACTTAAACAAGTTCTTGATGAGCCGCTCCATATAAGTTAACAAATTTACTGAATTTCCATTACTAATGATTACTATATTGTCCAATTTATACTGTACACTCTTTAACCCTTATCCTCGAGTTGCCTCTTGGCCTTGATAATGTGGTGATGTCTGTGTAAAAAAAAAACACTGAAAATTTTGTGTACCATAATTGACATATGTATATTTTCAAATCTTACTATATATTAGGTTAACAAGAAAGTTTTTACCTTTTGAATTCAGATGAACATATCTCGGCTCAAACAAGAATTTGTTCGTCGTAATAAGAACCATCAGAGTCAACACATTTTTGCGAACGCAAAACAAGTGTATTTATGCCAGTAACGTAAAAGTCTTGCGTTCTGTTGGCGATGGAGTTGCTGAATGTTTTTTTTTTCGCTTATGTTTTTTTAAGCATTTCTCACACAGAAAGTTGTCGAGATGCTTGAGCATGTGGAAGTCGGAGATGAGGCAGAATTTCGTAACCCAATTCGTTCAACTTTTGCAGGTTGGGTTAAGCAACGTGCGGTCGGGCATTGTCGTGAAAGAGCATTGGGTTTATTTTTTTTTGTTGTTGTTGTGTTGATTAATGCTGGCTGTTGTTGCTGAAATTTCTGATGCATTTCATTCATTTGTTGACAGTGCTTCTCCACCTGAATTGTTTCGCCAGTATTTAAAAATCTGTAATAAATGAGATCGGTAGTAAACCACCAAACAGTCAGAATGACCTTCTTTTGTAGCAAATCTGGCTTGAAAATGTGTCGTTGCACTTTATCGGCGTGATCGTGATCGTGATCGTGATCGTCGCCGGTTGTGGTGAAGAACCCACTTTATATCGCAAGTCACTGCCTGGTTGAGAAACGGGTCGTTCTTTTTGCGTTAAAGAAAAGAAGATGACTCTTCATAACTGCGGTTGGATGTCGTTCAATTCTTGAGGCACCCATTTATCCAGTTTTTTTTTTGTCTTTCCACACTCATAAGTAGTTAGGAATTGCCGTATATCTATAAAAGTGAACGTGTCTGTGTATGTGTGTGTATATATATTTCCCTACGCAATAACTCTGTACATTTTTAGTATACAGACTCGAAATTTGATATACAGGGTACTGAGATTTGGGAAAATCGATGTGATTGGTTTTCGCCCAAAATTTGGCGATTAAGGGGTCAACGTCCAATGATTTGACCTTTGAGAACTCTATCTAACTCCTCCGACAATTTTCGGTCTAAACACTTGAAATTTTAGTTATAGGTTCATTGGACATGGATCTCACTTAATAACATAATTTAAGCCAAAAACAATAAATTTTAAGGGCTCATAATAGGGGTCAAAGTTAAAAAATTGACCGCTTTTCTGAGTTTGTTTTTGCTCAACATACACCTCCAAACACCCGGGCAACGCCGGGCTGAAATGCTAGTTATCGGATATTTTAACAAATTTATGATACATTTTGATTCTGTTTTTCCTAATCTGAATTTACAGTTAAAATTACATACTTAAACGTAAAACTTTGGATGAAGCATCAATTTTCCTGTCACCAAAACAGTTACGTAGTTTATTTGCCATCATGCTTCCTAATTGCAATATTTCTTACCTCAGAGAGCTGTGGGAGAAGCAGAAGACCTATCTCAGCGAAAGCAACAAAACAATCCTCGTGTTAACACTATTGTTGCAGATGACATCTTAAATGAAGTTTTGGTGGATCTTCAGCTGAAGTTTCCCCACTTAAGAGGAAACATCTTTCAGAATATGGTTTGCCATTACCTCACACCAATGAACATGCTATTAACCATGACATTGTTCATGAAACTTTATACAACTTACATGAGATAAGCTAAATTATTTGTTATAAACATTTCAAGGTTATTAGTAAAGTTTATTTTGTTAATGTTAGGTTTTTAGTTTTTATTAGTATAGTTTTGAGTATTTCAAGTTTACGTTTATTGTTACATTATATAAGAATGTTAGTGTTATCAACTGTTAGCTTTGTAAACTGGGACAAGGAAACAGAATGCTGGTTTGTCAGTTGTTTAAGGATGGCACTTTATTCAGAGTGATGTAATGTTAGTCTCCTAGACAACGTAATTTGTTAACCAATAAAAATTAAGCATCTATAAAAATAAATAGTAAAAATCCACCCAGTTTAATTAATCCCCGTAGATGAATACAGAAGGATTTGAAAATTGTTGGACAAATCAAGGGTATAGTTATTACATCAGCCATGCCACCTGAAGTTAAGACAACAATACGAAAATTGAAAAGGATCCAACGTAAAATTAATAGACTAAAACGTATATTCCTTTTAACGAAAATTGCATATATATATATATATATATATATATATATATATATATATATATATATATATATATATATATGTATATATATACATATATATATTTATATATGTATATACATATATATACATATATATATGTATATATATACACATATATATATATTTATATATGTATATACACACACACACACACACACATATATATATATATATATATATATATATATATATATATATATATATATATATATAGTAGGCAGCTGACGATCCCCCTTTTATATTTCCAACATTTTAGTTAAGGTCTTCTCTTTTCATCTTAAATTCTCTTTTATGATTGAAGTATTTTGAGAAATCGGCTTACGCAAGTGCTAAGTCTATTGATGTATAACAATTTTAATTAATGCTTTTTTTTATCGTCCTTATATAAACGAATTCTTTTTTTATAATTATAAACTTTTTAGAAGCCGGATTATGTAGGTGCTTAATCTGCGATAGGTTAAAAAAATTTTTTTCTTTTCCGGGAATTTAAACTGCATTCTTTATTTTTCTTTCACATTTTTTTGTTCCAAGCTTTTTTAGACTACACACACACACACACACACACACACACACACACACACACACACACACACACACACAAACACACAAACACACACACACATACACACACATATATATATGTGTATATATATATATGTATATATATATATTATATATATATAAACATGTCTATTTGTTTTAATTTATTGGTCCATTATATTTTTCTCTTCCATTATTCTCCCTTGCTATTATATCGTAAATGTCTTAAATGTTTAATCCAAAAATTAATAAACTCGCTTATAGCTATTAAACTATTATCTAGTTGACTAGTACCGTTATAGTAACTATTAGTTAAATGTATCCAAATTAGCCACCTGTGCACATACGCTCTGAGTACAAAAACTAGCTATTTCTGACTGTATCTGGTACATTTTCCTGCGAATCAAAAAACGTTGGAAGCCAATTTCTATCAGCAGGAGCAGCAGCAGCAACCCCTAAATTTGTGTGCTTACTTCTGGTTTCGTCATTTGTACGTCAACAGGTGTGAGAGAAGAACAATTTGCCACATATAACTACTGGAGACGCTTTTATTTTTACGACGAATCAGAGCAAGGAGATGAATATTTAGTGCACATTGTGAATTTTAGGTAAACTATTCCTATATATACAAATATAATTATATGACAAAATTCTGCTAAACATCTATTTTTCCCTCTTAATAAACTCTTACTGGGAGGAGAACTTATCTTTATTCTCTCCCTTAAAAAATAAAATTTTTGCTTATATTAAGTACAATACTTAGTTATTTTTTTTTTTTTGCATATTTTTTTTTATAGAGAGTAGAAAAGGCAATGTGCATACGTTCTCGACAGCTCCGTAAGTCTCGCTTCTCCTATTTTTTCATCTCATTCCTCGCTTACAACGAGTGATTTTTTTTTGAGAAAGTGCGAAGAAAAAACTGTTTTCTAGGTCGGTAGTCTTTTCTCTGAGCCCTGGCTTAAGTTTTTTTTTTTTTTTTTTTTTTTTTAACTTTCTCTCCCTATCTTAATTCCTTGTGGTCATGTCACTAATAAAGGTGTTGGAAGCAAACATTTCACCTGGCCTGACGTTATTAATAGTCAGTGACCAAAACCTTGGATTAACCCCTAAGTAGGCCGTCCTATTATCAAGCGCAAAGTACTGAGGCTACTGCATTACCATTTATTGAATGAATTATAAATTATGCCGACCTTTTCCATATATCGCCATATTTTAACATGAAAAACCTTAGGAAACAACACAAGATTGGACCCAGAACTTCAACTCCCAGCGTAAGCCCCCCACTATCAGGTCTCTTCTCCAACATCAGGGGCCTACGTTCCAATTTTCTAATTACAGGAGACTACACTTGACCTATTGTTCATTGAGAGACTGTTTCCCTACATGAGTTCGTGATTAAAAGATACTCAAACCTGACATGAAAATCTGATTTTCAAGACCCTCTCGGGCATGGTATATGCACCTACATTATAGACACCCAGAGAAAAGATTCCGATTTGCCTTATATGTGCTTCCGGGTACAACTAGCTCACAACACCGCGTTTATATTTTCCCTCTATCGCGCCACACAACAGCGGAGTTACAATCTTTAAGAACATCTCCGAGAAAATTAACCACATCCTCTCTGCTCATCCCTCGTTAGTGGAAACTTTCACGTCTGTGGAACATCCATATTCACAATGTTGAATGGCTTGCTTATGAATCAATACAAATTATTCCCGAACCCACCTCAGATGTACCTTTCCATCGTACAGTGTATAATGGCTGACTGAGATAGTTTCCGAGCATTTATATTAAACTAGCGTTGGGGGCGCCTGACTTTGCCCGGTCGTAAATACGCTTAAATATGATATTTTTATTTGTCCAGATTTCGTATATATTATTATAGACTCATGATTTCAAAACTAAAAATTAAAAAAAAAAAACGTATTTGGGTGTCATCAGCTAGCATCAAAACCGAAAGCAAAACTATAGCATTCAAAGCTGGTGACGTTACCACTGTACCAACGTGACATGAACTAATTAAAAATACGCTAAGATGACTGTACGAAATGTATGATGATTTTTTTTTAATTTTGACCTTTTTTGACTCCCAGGAAAACTATTTTAATCGGATAAAGACCCATAAAAGAACGGTCCGTAAAAATCCCAATCATTGGAGGTCCCTAGCACTTTTAGTTTCGGGAGAGATAGAGTTTGAAAATATGGAGACAGACAGACAGACAGACATAGTGCCTTTTATATATTAGATTTATCCCTGCGTTCAATGTTTGAAATTAACGTGTCCTCTATAGTATCAGGCGTAACTGACTGATAAATTGTCGGTATAGACCGCTTTATACCCTTCAAAAATATCCACAAAACCAAAAAGCCAACCGTGGTTCTCTCCGAAATGTGCCACAGAAATCACTTTTATCTATTGCCTTCGACATAATAGATGCAGTAAAACTAAAGCCGTCTTCAGAACTACCAGCACTGTAAAAGCGTAATAAAGAAAGCGAGAGAGTCGTATACGCAGTCCGTCAAGTTAAAGTTGCATTAAAGCGGCTCGGCTCTCAGGATTTTTGGCGGATAACAAACAGGTTCTTGAACACAGGATTGTCCTTTATCCCAACCACTATCAATAAACCTGAAATAATCTCTTCGGCATCTGACAAAGCCAAACTCTTTGCTAAGAACTTTGCAGCAAATTTTATCCTTTGCTATCAAGGCAGCGTACCCCCTGTATTTCCTCCTGTAACAGAAAACACACTATGTGATGTATAAATATATGTGCATGATGTTGCCAAGCTTATCAAAAACCTTGACTCCAGTAAAGCAACTGGCCATGACGGCATTCCAATTATAGTGCTCAAAAAGTTTCAACCACAATTAGCCCCCATACTTACAAAGCTGTTTAACCGTTCTCATTTTATTTTTACTCACGTTCAACCCAAACAAGGTATATCGTCACTTTGACGTAGGAAGTTACTATTTGAGTCCAGGCGTACAAATTATTAACCTGATGTTGACTTACGTTATACATAAACGTCTGCATATCAGTATAGTCAGGGAAGAAAGTATCGGGAAGGGAATTCCAACGTCTAGCCGTTCGCGGAAATGAACTATTAGAGTAGAACACATTCTGGCATTTAGGAACCTCAACAATGCAGGTGAAACGTTTCCTAACACCTGTTATATATTCGGGGGTGTCATAAAGGAGATTTTGTCAAGGAGATTCATGTACGTGATCGTCTAGTTTCTAATCTTATTGTTCATATCCTCGTGGGTGTGTGTTTGTGTACATGTATTTCTTAACATACCTTTATTCATGTGTCGTCGGTTGTTCCTCTGGTTTTCATTGTCTCTTGGAGGGGAGCTGGCCTGTTGGATGAAGAATTCACTCCAAGATGACAATTAAGGTTTTTATGTTTTTATTCACCTTCCAAAGGTCGACACAGAATGGAGGTGAACCTTGCTTGTTTGATGATACACGTCAGCGTCCTCCCAAGCCCAGGGGGGGGACAGCTGAAAAGCCGTCTGTCTTATTCAACACCCGAAACCAAACTGCCAGAAAGAATCAGCTAACCTCATCACATGATACCACGTCATCTGGTCAGCTGACCCTTCTTTTGCAAACGTGTCCACTGTCCACGTTATTCACCTCTCTCTCTCTCTCTCTCCCTCTCCCTCTCTCTTTCTCTATTCTCTAATAGAGACACACAGAGAGAAAATAGAAAGAGTAAGAAAGCCAGAGAGGGGGGGAGAGATGCTCTTTAACATTCCTCCACCCCTTTTTTATCAAAATGTATGGCAAGCCATACATTTTTAATAACTAACTAACTAAAAAAAATAATTATGTCCGAAGTACATCTTTATTTTTTCACTTTCCGGACTCACCCCTTTTCCAAGAAAGATCAGGCACCAGTACTCTTCTACAACACTATCAACCCTTCTGCTGCTTCTCAAAAGTCCCTCCTAGACATTAACTTGCTTCCAAGTTAGACAAAGATACAGCTTTGCAGATATACATCTTGTCTAGGCGGTCGCATTGTTGGATATTTTCCACTGACTCTGCTCTTTATTTGGACCACTTGGCCAAACAAATGGAGACTCCATTTTCGATCACTTTTTCGAAATGGGGCCAGCATATCGCAATTACGACCAGAACGTCGGATGTTCCATGTTGGTGGTAGCTTTATCGCATGGGGACTCGAACCCCAGACCCTCAGATTAAAAGTCTGATGCTCTACCGACCCAACCATCCCACTCGCGTTCTCGACTTTCAGCATAGGCCTAAGTCCCAGTTTTTTTTCCTTTACTGTAATGCCCTGACGTCTTTCTCTGAGTGGTCCTATTACTGGAGCTTTGTTCTATTCAATCTACTACTTCGGGACTTCACAAAGCTCTTCTACTAACTCCCTTGGTTGGTCTAAGTCAAGATACGCCTTCACACTGATTCACTCGGAGCCTGTTTGAGTTCCTGGAACCCGACAAGATACGGAATCATCACTCCCTAACTAATGCGCCATCGATTTCTAACTAAGTAGTTTTCCCTTTGTGATTTTTCCGCATTCCCAGCAAGTCCCAAGATTCCAACCCAGATATCCCTCACACATTCCTCTAAAAAAATAAAAAAAATAATAAGGCTCTATCTTGTCCCTTACGTAATATGCATCTTTCCCTTTCTTCTATCTCCCCGTGATTAGACTTGGTACCGACTGTCCAGTCGCTCCGTACCCTGAGGAATTATCGCGACCTCGCACGCCAGACTTTTGTTGGACAAGACTTATTGCCGTTGCTTGGGCCTACGTGGCATCTTCCAACTCACTGGAACCACTAGTATTGTTTTAACAGGGTTCTCATTACTCTAAAATAGTATTTCCCCTGCCAAATTTTCTAATTTGTGACAATACCGTGGCTTATAAAAAAAAAATAAAACAACAGAAAAAACTGCTTTCTACAGCCTAATCGCCTTGTAATTCTCATGAAAAAAAATACAACTACGCGCTAAACGTCCCTAAAATATAACTAAACCAACCAAATCTATTCCAAAATAATTTAATTTAATAATACCAATTAAATTCACCCAGCATGTTTTTTTTTTAATTTTGGTACCTTTAATTCACAATATGGTAACATTTTATTTTCCTAAGTACTTGCATACATATTTCATTCATCTTCTCTTGAGCGATTCGTAACATAATGGCCACGTCAGCCATTGCACCCCCTCTGCCCCTTACACCATGTCAGAGGGCATTTCATTTGCTCCCTGAAGTTGATTACAACTAGATCCGCTCACGCTGGACAGAATACATTCCGTTCACTGCTATGTCAGAAAAAACTTTCTTTTTTTTTTCCAAAGTCGGTAAGCGCAACCTGCCTTGAAGACACATAGCTTCACGGAAAACATCGGATTTCCACACATGAAGTACTCAAACTTGCTCCATGTTGATTCTACTCGAAATCAACAGAAATCACGATAAAAAAAAATAAAATTCGAATCATTTCCCGAGAATAATGAAATTAATAACTACCCATGTAATTCAACACCTCTCCAAAATTCTAACATGCTTGCCACAGAAATTAAATTCCATTCACGCCCCACTTTTTTCTTTCATTTCTTCATATAGTTTATTTAACCCTATATTTATCCTTTTTTTTTTTTTTTTCTACCTTACTTATGTGGTCAAAACGTCACTCATGTCGAATAGAACATTTATTCTACTTTTCGAAAATTGAAATTAATACCGACTGAACCTTTGACTCTTCCGAAACTTTTTTTTTTTTAAATCATTTATTACACTGTTTAAATCTTATTTCTTTCTCCCTATTTTATTATTACTATTTAATTAATTAAAAACACATTTTTTCTTTTATTAATCCTTCTTTCCATAGACCCCACAAGCAAGATTCCACCTCCCCATTCTGCGAAAAAAAAATACATGTCACAGAGTAAGAAAATCCTGCACAATACCATTTTAGAACACATCAATTACATAAAGAAAATAAATGAAAAAAATACAAAAATATCCTATAAGCATTCAGAAAGTCCCATCTTAGCAATAAATAAAATCCAAACAACAAAATTTTGTCCACGTCAGCAAAAAAAAAATTCCTACGAAAAAAATCGCACAATCAGCGAAAAAGAAAAAAAAATCATTTTACAGGACATGATCATTGTCTTTTCATCAACAGTTCATATTGTTTTTTCACTAAAAGCACATGAAATTTCGCAGTTCAAAATTGCAACAAAAATTATTATTAACAACAAACCTTTCGTGATTGACATGTTTTTTTTTTTTTAGTAAGGTGACAGGCTCATTTCTGACACACACGTTGTAGCTAACAAGTCATATGTTCTATTTTCTTTTTCTTTTTCTTTCTTTCTGTCCTTCTGTTTTACACTTGCTGTTTAATTCAAAATTAACAATATTTTATCAGTTTGTCTTTCGTTATAGCTGTTTTTTTTTCCAAGTTATTCTACTGTTTTTCTCACAGAATTTTTTTTCTTTTCTTTTCTTTTTTTCTCTTTACTATTATTTTTCCTTATTACTTAGTGTTTTAACGGACCATCGTTGTGTGTGTGTTGATTTGTATTTCTTCTTTTTTTCTAATAATGTTCTTTCTCTTTTTTTTTTCTTCCAGACATTTTATTGTGTTGTATAGTTTTTTTTTTTTTTGTTTTTGTTTTTTTCTTGTCTTAAAATCTCCTTTCCCTTTTAAGGACCTGTTTTCACGTCGTATTTCTTAAACACAGGTTCGACTTCACATCGATGATGTGAACTTAGTCACGAGCACCAAAACGAATATGTTATATATTCGGGGGTGTCATAAAGGAGATTTTGTCAAGGAGATTCGTGTACGTGATCGTCTAGTTTCTAATCTTATTGTTCATATCCTCGTGGGTGTGTGTTTGTGTACATGTATTTCTTAACATACCTTTATTCATGTGTCGTCGGTTGTTCCTCTGGTTTTCATTGTCTCTTGGAGGGGAGCTGGCCTGTTGGATGAAGAATTCACTCCAAGATGACAATTAAGGTTTTTATGTTTTTATTCACCTTCCAAAGGTCGACACAGAATGGAGGTGAACCTTGCTTGTTTGATGATACACGTCAGCGTCCTCCCCAGCCCAGGGGGGGGGGACAGCTGAAAAGCCGTCTGTCTTATTCAACACCCGAAACCAAACTGCCAGAAAGAATCAGCTAACCTCATCACATGATACCACGTCATCTGGTCAGCTGACCCTTCTTTTGCAAACGTGTCCACTGTCCACGTTATTCACCTCTCTCTCTCTCTCTCTCCCTCTCCCTCTCTCTTTCTCTATTCTCTAATAGAGACACACAGAGAGAAAATAGAAAGAGTAAGAAAGCCAGAGAGGGGGGGGGAGAGATGCTCTTTAACACACCTTGGAAAACCTCATTAGCATATCCCGTATTTAAAAATTCATCTCATTCTCTGTACAGATCAATCACTATCATGTGCGTCATGAGTAAACTGCTGGAATCGATGTTTAATAGAGAAGTGGTCAACTATCCCAGCAAGAGCAACTTACTCAACATGTAATATGGCTTCCGTCCTGCTAAATCTACAGCTGATGTTCTAATTGTTATATCGTACAGGATTAGTGAGTCTCTCGATTAGGGGCTTCGTTTCTAGAACAATTGTTCTTGACAAAACCTTTTGATAGGGTATATCATAAAGGTCTGCTTCACAAGATATCTAGCTACGGAATCGCTCGAAATGTTCTCTCAATTATTAAATTCTTTCTCTCTGATAGGCTTATAAAATTAGTCCTCGATGGCCAGAAATCAGAAGCTCATAGTATCAACGCTGTTTTTATCCTAGGCCCAACTCTCTTCCTGATCTATATAAATAATCTCTCAAATCACATTCTTAGATTATTCTTAAACATCTATGCAGACGACACTATCGGACCACTTTAAAGGCAGATAATGACTGTTAGCTTTCTGCCTTTCTCTTTTCTGATCTTAGGTACGTGATTCAGTAGGGAAAATAGTGGCTGATTAATTTTAATGCATACAAAACCAACCTTCTCTCTTTCAGCCACCAACGCTCTGACTCCATCCGGCAAAACGGTTGGATCATCGTACTGCTCCGGTAGATATCTCACTTCTCATGCAAACCTCTACCTGTATAAGAGGCAACTACGTCATAGAATGGAATACTTTTGCCAAATCTGGGCTGGAGCCACTTGAACAGAGTTCAAAACCGACTTCGAAACCTGGTGGGTGATACCTCTTTCTCTTCTCTGCAAACTCTTTTCCGCAGAAGAGACATTGCTAGTTTATCTCTGTTCTGTCATTATTTTCTATGACGACTGTTCGTCTGAGCTCCAATCTATGGCCCCCGCCTCGTCAAACTTTCACAAAAAACAAATCACACTGGTATAGCTACAATCAATATCATCAATTTCCCCCTCTCTCTCTCTATTTGTTTCTAAAACGTGAATTCTATAAACTAAGCTTCTTTCCTAGAATTACCTGCCGGTGAAACTCTATTCTGCTGGCCCACGGCTGACTACAATATGATTGCTTTCAAGTCTAATGCAAACAAGTTTTTGTTGAGCCGTCCCATTAAATAGTTAAATTATACCAAATTTTCACTACTAACGATTACTATACTGTACACCGCTTAACCCTTATCCTCGAGTAGCCTTCGGCCTTTGATAATGTTGTATCCCCCTGCCCTAATATATATATATATATATATATATATATAGTAAGCCTGACGAATTCTCACGAGAATGAAACGTGGAATATTCTGTGCAGCTTAATTGCAATATATATTTTCATAACTTACTACCTAGTTCTACCTA
Organism: Euprymna scolopes; assembly: GCF_053919585.1. Classification (NCBI taxonomy): domain Eukaryota; kingdom Metazoa; phylum Mollusca; class Cephalopoda; order Sepiida; family Sepiolidae; genus Euprymna; species Euprymna scolopes. The sequence continues at coordinate 42,881,259 of NC_136505.1, forward strand.
TGTATTGAGTTGAAGTAAATACTGAAAAAATTACGCATGAAATAATATCTTCGTATATTAATTCATGTGATTAAATATACTCTATATGTATATATATATACATATATATATATATATATGTATATGCGTGTGTGTATAATAGGTCTACATGTCGTATTTTACTAATTATCGCATTAAACATTACATTATGTAGATATACTTATTAATTTTATATTTTACTTTGTTATAGTTTATTGCTTATTATTAATTTTGTTTTATTGCTGGGTGTTTGATGTCTATGTATGTAAGCTTCAGATATGGTAAATAGGCCACTCTAACATCCATTACTGATAAGCATGTAGTTTCTGTTGTACGTGACTTCTGTTTCGGTGTTTATCACGAGGTTAAGTTTACTTTAGCAAGTGTGATCCTTTGATCATGAAATAAAGGCAAAAGAATTCGCCCAGTGAGCAAACTTCGACCTAAAGAAAAGTACTTTTACATAAATTATCCCAGCAATATAAACAGGTACTCTGAATTGCTACGTTTTACGACACGAAAATCACGTCATAACACGACAAAATCGAAAGAAGATATTTCTGATATCTAACAAGAACTATACGAGTTTCCTTTTTTGGTTAATTTTCTCGTTGAGTAACAAACATATGTCTATTTATTTACTAAAACTATTTATGCTAACAAAATATTAATTAAATATAATATTAAATTTAAATACCGATATCTTTTAAATAAAGTTAGATTTAAACAGATTTAGTTTCCTTGGTTGTTATGTTATCTTATACGCCATATCAAGCTTTATCAAGTTATTTAGGCGAAAGATTTTTACGCTTCCAGGTCTTATTTATATGTTCAAATTTCCATTCATGTTTTATTTAAATCAAAGATGGCGTAACTATCATGAAACACAATTGCAACAACGCTTCCGATTTTTCAGATTTATGTAATCATGTCTATATATATATATTTTCTTCTTTTAACGATCTTATTCTCCTGATGAGTCAAGGTCGGAAATATTTAAAAAGTGACATAATTATTTCTGCGGTACAAAACAAGCGCTCTCAAGAAATTAACTGAAATAAACGGAAAGATCGGCATGTTGGAATTTGGAATTTAAACATTTTGTTATTTGTTTGTATATGCTCTGTAGTTATATTTGACATACATCGAGCTTCATAAATAAAAGTATTGGTATTAATAAAGGGTGAAACATAATTGAATAAGCGTATTTTCTCTATAAAACACACACACACACACACACACATATATATATATATATATATATATATATATATAATTATTTCCACAGCCAAACATAGTCGAAGCTCACATGAGCCAGGACAGCTAACAAAACAGAAGTCCAAGACTCGAGTTTCGCCCTCATTTGGACTCATCATTTGGACAAATGAAGGCGAAACTCTAGTCTCGGGCTTCCGGTTTGTTGGCTGTCATGGCTTTTGTGTGCCACGACGTGGTCTGACTGTGGGAATAATTGAATATTCTCTCATATTCTGAAGGATATATATATATATATATATATATATATATATATATATATATATATATATATATATATATATATGAATGAACTGAAAAATAAAAAAAATATTTGATCAAAAGTGATCAATACATAGGTGGAGCATACATAAATACACGCACATACACATATATATATGTATATATATATATATATATATATATATATGTGTGTGTGTGTGTGTGTGTGTGTGTGTGTGTGTGTGTGTGTGTGTGTGTGTGTGTGTGTGTGTGTGTGTGTGCGTGGATTGGTGTTATAGAATTCTATGTCTACGCGTAAGTGTTCAAAGTTAAAAGAAAATATTTGTTTTTCAATAGCAAATATTTTTTCTGCCTTATTTTCAAGTCCATGTCTCGATGACAAAGTATGTTTGCTTGTTTGAAGAAGAAGGGACGAAGTGGAGAGGAACTGAAATCACTATAATAATTCGCACGGCGAACACATCTTGTAGTGAAGCAGATTGGCACCAAAGATCAGAATATTGCATGACGTTTTCCTAGAATAAACACGCGACCATAAATAGAAATCGGAGTTTGAGTGGCCGTTGCGCTTATGAAATCCAAAAGAAAGAAAAACAAAAATAATATTTAAACCGGAAACTTGATAGGATGAAGAAACGTGTACGCACAGAACGATTGCAGTTTATGTGAAAAGCAGAAGAAAGACAAAAAGCATTACTTGTCAGCACGTTCATCCTGGTGTGTGTCCGTCTGCATTTGTGTATAACTGTTTCATAAACATGCATTCGTATGTATACATATACATACATATGTATACATATGCATACGTAATACAAAACAAAATAAAATTAATTCGCCGCCAACCATTCTGCACCCACCTTTATAGCCAATTTAAAAAAAAAAATTATAAATACACCAAGCATCAAGGAAAAGAAAAAGTAAACACCAACAATCGCTCCTGATGATAATTGGATGAACTGATGGAAAGCGCCTGAGAAAAATGTGGCCGAATAACAATTGTGGAGCACCATTTAATATTACATGCCTGCTGAAATTAAAAAGACCGCTCGGCAAATGGAAAAACTATCCAGAAAGATCGGGAAAAGAATAACTCTGTCGTATTCAATCAGACGTGTCTGAATAATCACTTGCAGCGAAAATATACAAATATTTATATATATATATATATATATGTATATATATATATATATGAAATATATATATATATATATGAAATATATATATATATATATGAAATATATATATATATATGAAATATATATATATGAAAAATATATGATATATATATGAAATATATATATATATTATATATATATGAAATATGTATATATGATATATATATAATATATATATGATATATATATGAAATATATATATATAGGAAATATATATATATATACATATATGAAATATATATATATGTATGAAATATATATATATGATATATATGTTAAATATATATATATATATATATATATATATATATATATGAAATATATATATATGATATATATATATGAAATATATATTGGAAATATATATATATGCTATATATATGACATATATATGGAATATATATATATGAAATATATATATATGAAGTATATATGATATATATATATGTGAAATACATATATATATATATATATATATATATATATATGAGCAAACAGTGAATAAAATATATTAAGAAACACTTTGAAATGAGTTAAAAACATATTTAATCTGAAAAGGAAACACTAGATAAATGGATAATGTACAGTTTTATCTTGAAATCGTTTAATTTTTAACCTGGTTTTATTTTTATCTATCTGGCGATAGCGCAAACGGTATGGGTCCTGGATATGACCATAAACTATATCCACTCTGACCCGGACTGGTAGTACCTGTTAGGGTCCCAACTATGGGTTAAATAGAAACCGACTTAAAAAAAAAATATATATATACTCTATTAAAAAATTGTTCGTCAAAATCTTTGGATTCGGCATTAAATAACATGAAAAGGGTTGATATGCCGCAAAACAAAAACAACTAAACGAAACGGTATGAACGAAGACTGAAGCGCTAAATAACATCTGTGGCTGGAGCGTGGAATGTTTTCGTTTCTATGCCAGCTGATGGCACAGAATCCTCTTTTTTGAACGTTTGAAATCATTACTATAAATAATATTAATAGAGGCATGCTAGTATATAGTCTTGTTGAGTTTAAAATTCCTACTTGTGAGACATCGGCTTGGGGTTATTAGCTGGTTGGATGACCGCATCCCTTGTCGAGAGGAAGTAGGCCCATTCCACAGTCGTTTTTCGCCGCTGTTTGCTTATCTGTGTTAGTTAATATAGTTTCTTGTGGGCGGGGCATTTGCTCAGTTGGCAGAGTGCTTGCCTCGCACGCAAGAGGCTCTGGTTTCGAATCCCGGATTCGGATATGTCTAACTTATGAGCATGCATAAAAGAGGGCGAAACTCGAGTCTTGGACTTCCGGTTCGTTGACTGTCATGGCACTTGTGGGCTGCGACGTTGTTTGGCTGTGGGAGTCATTATATATATATATATATATATATATATATATATATATATACCCGTGGAAATATTATTTATTCACATAAATTTATTTTTATATATACCAATACTTATTTAAGAAACTCTATGTAATGACAGAGCATATAATGAATACATGACAAAAGTCTATATTCCAATGTTGATTACAATTTATTCCTTTAATTCAGTTGACATTTACAATTCTTGACAGTATCTGTTTCGTAGCACAAAATAATTCACTTAATTATTATATCAATCAATGAATCTATTTTGCTCTTAACTCAGAAGAAATAGCAACTATCAATCCATCGAAAGGAAATGGAATGCGATTGGACATGATTATAAAATCCGAAAATTGGAAAAGAAGCTGCAAGCACCTTATTGTATGCTTACATTACGCCATTTTGAAATTCTCTTTCCTTTTTGTGGATTGATAGTTGCTATTTATTCTGATGAGTTAAGGGCAAAATAGATTAATTGAGTGACATAATATTTTTTTTAATTATTTTTTTATTACATTTTCACCCCAAACAAGGCATATCGCCACTTTGATGTAGGGGGCTACTATCAGGGACGTAAGTTCCAGGGGTACTATGTAGGGAGTTTAGCAGCAAGATGTCTGTTCACATTACACTTGAACTTCTGCATGTCAGTACAGTTGGGGAAGCAGGAAACCGGAAGAGGATTCCAAAGTCATGCAGTTCTGGGGAAGAAGCTATTAGAGTAAAAGGCTTTCTTACATCTCAACTGTGTAGGGGTGGACTTTGCTGCTTGTCAGGTTTGTCGGGGGTATTTTCGTCGAGGGGGGTACAAGGGCTTCTAGTTCGTCAGAACATCCACCATTAAAATACTTGTAAAACAGGCAGAGGGATGCAACATTTCGTCGGTGGGACAGGGGCTTAAATTTAGATGGCAGTTCAGGATCTATTAGGTTGGCGACTCTCTTTTGGACCCTGTTCAGGAATGAGAGACTAGTAGCAGCTTTGTAGAGGTACAGAATACTTTCAGGCGTAACTAAGTTTCTAGCACGATAGAGAGAGCCGCCTTCTTTGCAGAAGCCTTAGCAATGATCTCAAAGTATCTATTCCAACTCATGTTTCCTGTGAACGTTAAGCCAAGGAGCTTAAATGAAGTGCTCTCAGGTAAAATATCTCTAGCCATAGCTATTAGGGGTTGGTAAGGTTTCATGTAATTATTAAAGCAAACTAGCTTTGCTTGGCAGCATTGAACGTCACCATCAATTTATGTTCCCATTCCACTACAGACTGAAAATCTTCCTCTAGGATTTAGGCCATTATCTTAGATATGTGCTCATTAGTTTTCCCCATGTGCCTGCTATAGCGCGTGGTGCCGTCAGCAAATATACCCATCTCAGAGACAAGTTTATCAGGTAAGTCATTTATGAATATCAGAAATAATAAAGATCCAAGGATCATCGCTTGGGTACACCCACATTTATATCAAATTTTTGGGACGTACGCCCATCAAGAACAACCTGAATTCTTCTCTCATCGAAGAAGAATCTAATTATGCTAAGTCTAGTAATAATATATGTTTTATTTTTATGAAAAGACCATCGTGCAATACCCTGTCAAAGGCTTAAATATATCTAAGGCTAATACCCTCCCTTCCCTGCCTTATGCAGTGGTTGATATAAACGTTCAGAGATTACAGTTAGAATATCTGCAGTAGAACGGGCTTGCCTAAATCCATATTGGTGATCTGACAGAAGTTTAGCAGCTGTAAGGTGTTGGACTAGAGCTTGATTAATTAAGGACTAAAATATTTTGGCGAAAATAGGGAGGAGGCTAATTGGGCGATAATTTAATGGGTCAGTTCTTTCGTCAGGGTTTTTGTAAACTGATACCACAGAAGCAGTTTTCCAGCAGCCAGGAAAACAAGATTCGTTAAGGCATTTGTTTAGAGAAAACAGGAGCGACTTCAGCGGAACATTTTCTTAATAGCACAGCTGGGGTGAGGTCAGGTCCACATGCTTTGGAGGTGTCTAGGTTTTTTATAATATCATGTACTTGGAAGGGTGTGATCTTTAGATCATCTAGCGTGTTTTTTGTCCGCTGAGGAAAATCAAGGAGGGAATGGTTTGCTGGGTCCAAGGTAGAGTTTGAAGCAAACTGACCGGCAAGCATGTTAGCTTTCTGAGTTGCTGTGCAAACAATCTCATGATTGCTTGATAGTAGGGGTATTGTTGATTGCCTATTGTTTACTACACTTGTAGATTTTCCAGAAATTACTAATTCCTAATTTTTGCGCTTCAATGCGTTTCCTGGTGGTTTCAGTGTATTTGCTCTTAGCTGTTGCTACTTTTTTCTTGCAATTATTTCTAGCTTATATATACTTTTGTTTGTTTGTACAGGATTTATGCCGGATAAATCTATGGTATGCATGTTACCTCTGAGCAATGGCAGCTGCGCATGTAGAAGTAAACCATTGGGGAGAGTGGGGTTTACTGTAGAACGTTCGTGTACGAGCATGTGCTTCAATTCCGGCTTTAAACCATTCAGTAGTCTCATTTGCGCACTGTACTGCTGGAAGTGAAAAGATATTCCCCCATGGGGCATCTCTGATATGATCTCTAATAGCTTCCCATTCAGCCTTATTGTAGTACCTTGTTGTTTTGAGCAATGGCTCTTCAACTTGGGGTCAAGAGTTTAGAGTAATGGCTATCATTATTACGGCGTGATCAGCATTACTGAGTGGGCAATGAGTATTTGTTACGCAATCATCAGGAACAGTTGTCAGAAATACGATGGGGCGTGCAATAAGTAATGCCCCTAACCTACTTCCAGTTGTCTGATCTAGCTGAAATCTTTCATGTGCAATGATTTATATCTCTAGGGGTTATGTGGCAAATTACAGCTATGAACTAATTGTGGTTTCTGTTTTACAGGTGTTTGAACTGAGTCAGGTGTGAAATGGAGCCTGTTGAATGTTGAGCAGTGATCCGGTTTTTGTATTTGAAAGGACGCACACCACAGGAGACTTTTGATGAAATGAAAGAAACTTATGATGATAATGCCCCATCATATGATCTTGTAAAACGCTGGCATCGTGAATTCAAACATGGCCGGAAGTCTGTGGAAACAGCTCCCAGACCTGATCGCCCCCTTTCTGCCATTTATGAGGCATCTGTCCCTCAAGTTGAAGCTGACATTTTTGAAGATCGGCACATTAGTATTCACCAAATAGCCCAAGATGTCACGATATGTACAGGGTCTGTGGAAACTATCATTCATGACCATTTGCATGAGGTGTCTGCCAGATGGATTCCCAGGTTGCTCACACAATTCCAGAAGCGAGAACGCGTCGAGTGCTCGAGGATGAAGACTGATTGCACAAGATGAAACCTGGGTCCATCACTATGATCCAGAGACCAAAGACCAGTCAATGCAGTCGAAGCACTTGGAATCACCACCTCCAAAGAAGTCAAGGGTGCAGCCCTCCGCTGGCAAGGTCATGCTCACAGTCTTCTGGGACCAGGACGGAGTAGTGATGACAGATTTCCTGACAAATTGTACCACAATTATAGGAGCCTGATATGCTTCACTTTTGAGGAAATTAAGGGAAGCTATAAAAATCAAGAGGCGGGGCAAGATCAGCAAAGGTACCCTCCTCCTGAAGGACAACGCTCCGGTCCACAACTCGCATGTCGCTAGATCAGAAGCACGGGCGTGTGGTTATGAAATCTTCCCCATCCTCCCTACCCTCCTGACCTTGCACCCTCTGACTTTTACTTCTTCCCAGCCACTAAGTGGTTATTTAAAGGTTAACGTTTCCCAGATGATGCAGCCTTGATTACTGAAGTCACGTCTTGGTTGGAGGACCAACCTGGGGTGTTCTACAAAAACAGTCTCCAGAGCTGCATCAAACGATGGGAGAAATGCATAACTCTGAGTGGTTCCTATGTAAAAAAAGACTAATAACTGTGCCACGTTTCGTTGCTTTACTTCTATGGGAAGTGGGCCAGGAGCATTACTAATTGCACGCCCCTCGTAGATGCAAAAGTGAGGCTTGCTGGTTCTGGCGATCTGGAAGGCGTGTCGGGAATGTTACTGTGTGTGTCAGGGAATGGGATATAGCAAAGTTATTAATAACGCTACCAGCTGTGTCAGTGTAGTTAGAGAAGCAAAGCCAATTTCTATGCTGAGTGTCAGAGTCACCAAATACATGTATTTGGGCGCTAGTGTCAAGGGAGAGTGCTACATCTATGCTGTCAGAGACATGATTGATTATAGTACAGTCCTGGGTTCATGGAGAGCGATAAAGAAAATACAAGTAGCTAACGCTATGTTGTAAAGTTAGTTTAAAGCACATGAAGAGCTGGTCACCTGATTCTAGTTTAGATTCCCTAGACATAGGGAGGGTGTTACGAATATAGATTCCAAGTCCATGCACGTGTCTGTCAGAATCCTTACGACAAAGTGGAAGATAACCAGACATGTTAAAGATGTTAGATAGGATGCAGGAGTGCAAGTTAGTTTCACTTAGTGTTAATATATCCGGGGAGTTTGCTAGGATAAATAATTCTACATCACTTAAGTTAGTTTTAAATCCTCGAATATTTGTAAATGCAAGCCTCAAGGGAAGAGGCGAATTGTTTGAGTAATAATTAATAATTAAATGAATGATTTTGTGCTACGAAACAGATACTGGCAAAAGTGTAAATGTCAACTGAATCGTAAGATGGTCAACATCATAAAATTTGGAATATAGACTTTTTTCATTCATTTTATATATACATGCATTTCAGCCCCGCGTTGCCCGGATGTTTGAAGGTGTATGTTAAGCACAAAAAAAAAACGATCAATTTTTTAACTTTTACCCCTATTATGACCCTTTCACATTTGTTCTTTGGGGCTCAAATCAAATCATTAAGTTAGATCTATGTCCGATGAAACTATACCTAAGATTTCAAGTGTTTAGACCCATAATTGGCGGAGTTCTCAAAGGTCAAATCGTTGAACTTTGAGCTCTTAACAGCCAAATTTCTGGCCGAAAATGAATTAGAAAGAGTTTCCCAAATCTCCGTACTCTGTATATCAAATTTCAAGTTTGTAGACTGAAAATTGACAGAGTTATTGCGTAGGAAAATGTACACAGATACACACAGACAAACACACAGACGCATTCACTTTTATCTATATATAATATATATATATATATATGTGTGTGTGTGTGTGTGTGTGTGTGTGTGTGTGTGTGTGTGTGTGTTTGTTTGTTTGTGTGTGCGGGCTTAAGTATGCAAATATGTTTATATGAAGTTATTTGGGAAATACTGATAATAGATAAACGAACTAGAAACATGACTTCAATAAGAAAACGGCCCAAAATTATCCATTAAAAATACATTTAAAAAAAACGAAGAAAATATGTTTTCAAGAATAATATTCCATGTCTTAACCAATATGATTCCATGTTCGACACATTTTCGATACCAACCCCACAACAAACAGATTCTGAACACTAAAGATCAAAAAGCAAACCTAATATCATGTACTTAATTGTAATTTATACACTTCACTATTTTGTAAATATATCTCCTCCGAGACGAAATATCGCAGAGCAGTTCGATGCGAGTCAAATGATAGCATTTTATGTGAACCATTCTTTCATGCAATTTTATCTGGGAACGTAGCTGCTAATGGGTAAAAATTGTAAAATAATTGGAATTAGCAAGCGTAAGTCGACTTAAAGTATTCTGCAGAAATGTACAGTTATACGTTAAAATCGATTCAATTTAACTACTTGCTATTTATCTCACCATAGCTGAAACAGTAACTCTAGTAGATGACACCGAATTCATTTTACTCTTGAAATCACTCCTACGTATTGGGTACAATATAATAAGTATAGAATTTGCTGTATAGTAATAAATACAAAATCTGCATTAATAAAGCTATAATATGTAAGCGTATTATATAACTGTGCAACGCCGGGTGTCATGGCCCTGCTAGTAAACCCCACAAGAAGAAAAGCATTGACGTAGAAAGACTGAAAAGAGGGGTGTTGTGGCGTGATGATGATCTGCCATGATTTGAAAGGATGTAAACTCTTTCAAAAACGATATATACACGAGCTTGTGAAAAAGTCTACTTCTACTCGGATCAGAATGTAGTATCTGTTCTGATGCTACACTAATTTAATTGTCCTTAGTTAGTGAAGGGGAAACCATTCCAGACTAAGGCAATTTTTAGTTTTTGTCTCAAAATCCACAGTGCCCCCTTTTCTGGGGAGCTGGATATTTTGTCCATATTAAAAACGACTTTGTGTCATAGTTTTCTCTCGTGACGGAGCAAATATACAGGAGCAGTCTTGGTGCAGTTTTACTGTAACAAACTATTCGGTATCTTTGTAAATACACATCTTTGTAAATATATCGCCGGACTGTTTTATACATTATTAGCATTACAGCCCGGCGTTGCCCGGGTGTTTGGAGGTGTATGCTGAGCAGAAAAAAAAAACAACAACAAAAAAACGGTCAATTTTTTTAAACTTTGACCCCTATTATGACCCCTTAAATTTTATTGCTTTGGGCTCAAATCAAATTATTAAGTTAGATCCATGTCCAAGGAAACTATATCTACAATTTCAAGTGTTTAACCCCAAAATTGTCGGAGGAGTTTGGTAGAGTTCTCAAAGGTCAAATCGTTGAACTTTGACCCATTAACAGCCAAATTTCTGGCCGAAAACCGATCATATAGATTTTCCCAAATCTCAGTAGCCTGTATATCAAATTTCGAGTCTGTAGACTAAAAATTGACAGAGTTATTGCGTAGGAAAATGTACACAGACAGACGCACAAATATACAGACAGACACACAGACATACAGACACGTTCACTTTTATACACACATATATATATATATATATATATATATATATATATATATATATATATATATATATATGTGTGTGTGTGTGTGTGTCCTTAAATGTTACAACATTTGAATAAGATTTGGTGTTCAAAAGCTTCTTAATGCGTCGACAACAGAAACTGTAAAAGTATAAGACATCCACAGAGCAATAACAATATTTGGCACGGGTACTTGCACTTACACGCACTCAGCCATTCAACAGCCGATGATTTTTGGTCATCACTGTTAAGCTTATACCACTCTCTCCATAACAATCTGCTCGTTAAAAGTTTCGAAAACGTACAACTTCTGATGGTAGCAAAGAAATATCGAAGCCCTCAACGTATTATTTGGCGGCATCATTGAATTTTTTTCGAAAGTCCTCAGTATTTTCTAGGATTGTTGGCGACGATACACACATGAGACGTGAAACTTTTCGCTGTTTCAATGTGAGTTATGCAGATATCCAAACAAATGCTCGGTTCTTCGACTTTCTTTTGGATCAACTTTATTCTTCGCAATATTTTTCGCAATACTGAAATGCAAATGAGACACGAAAGAGAACGTTATACGTTAGAGATCTCTCCCTTCCCCCTCTCTCCCTCTCTCTCTCTCTCTCTCTCTCTATATATATATATATATATATATATATATATATATAAAATATTAATTATTAATTAATAATTATTACGTGCATAAAAGTAAGTCATCTATATACATGCATGTTTCAGAGTTTACGCTTCATCGGTATGGCTAGACTTTTATTGAAAAGGATTGATCCTACAACGGCTCGATAAGTAGTCTGGCGTTTTACTCCTTTCTTATAATATAAACGTTCAGGGAGCGAAGTAATAAGGAAGAAATTAATCGGTAATAAGAAAAATAAATAAAAAAAAGTCAACAATCTTACATTTATAAGCGATAAAAATCGTCCATAAAATTGGCAAGCTTCCGGTGGTCCCGCAGTAAAGCGTCATACTACTTATCGAGCAGTTGTAGGATCGATCCTTGTCAATAAAAGTTTAGCTATACTGATGAAGACTCTGAAACACGCATGTATATAGATTACTTACTTTTATGCACGTAGTAATTATTAATTAATAATTAATATTAAAAGAAAATAAGAAATAAATACGCCCTAAAAATGTGGGCGAAGAAAAAAATGGAAACAAAGGGCAAATAACTCCTTTCTGATAATATAAACGTTCAGGGGGCGAAGTAATAAGAAAGAAATTAATCGCAAATAAAAAAAATAAATAAAACATTCAACAATCTTATATATATATATATATATATATATATATATATATATATATATATATATAAATGTGAGTTTCTTTGTATAACTTTCTGGTGAATGGTCTCTAGCAAATTCCTCTCTCAATTTTTAGAATACAAACTTGAAACTAGGTATATAAGGGCTTTGGATGTGTGGAATAAGTTCGATTCGGTTTTCTGCCGGTAAGAATAGCTGTTAAGCAGTTAATTTTAAAAAAATAGGCGTAAATCTTAATTTGATGATATTATTTTTACGGACATAAACATACATATGTTTTATGACTTTATTTTTACGTATTTATATGTGAAAGTACATAGCACAGATTGCAATTGATAACGCTATACAGCTATATGCTTTAGTTTCAAGTTTACCTAATGGCACTCAACTCATTGTTTTACTTTTGAAATCGCTACTATATATTGGGCGCAATATAATAATCGATATAGAATTGACTCTGTAATAATACATACGAAAACTTTAAAGGCCACAAAAATTCTCTCACTTGTGCACTGTGACTTGGCAGGTCCGATCAGCCCGATGGGGAGAAATAATCTAAGGTACGTTTTGAACTTTTTTGATGATTTTTCCGGTTTAATTATAGTTATCTCTTTAAAAAAACAAATCCGACACTATCGTCGCCACAAAGAAATATTTAGCTGATATTGTCCCGTACGGCTCGGTAAAATGTATTCGCTCAGACAAATGGACTAAATTTACTAGTAAAAACTTTGAACTTGTATTAATTAACCATCGTATTAAACACGAGAAGTCTGTGCCGTATTCCTCATTTCAAAATGGCACCGCTGAAAGAGCATGGCGGGCCCTTTTTAAGATGGCAAAATGTCTACTTATCGAATCGAAATTAGCGCAGAGTTTATGTACGTACGCTTTAATGGCAGCAGCATACATCAGAAACGATCGTCGAAATAGTTGGTGTTATACCATCATAAGGAGTCAAAAACATTTTAACAGTTATTATTATTATTATTATTATTATTATTATTATTATTATTATTGTTGTTGTTGTTGTTATTGTTGTTATTGTTGTTATTATTATTATTATTGTTGTTGTTGTTGTTATTAATAATATTATTATTATTGGTGTTCATTGTTGTTGTTATTGGTATTATCATTATTATTATTATTATCGTTATTGCCGTTGTTATTCTTATTATTATTGATGTTGTTGTTGTCGTTATTATTATTATTATTATTATTATTATTATTATTATTATTATTATTATTATTAATATTATTAATATTATTATTATTACTATTGGTGTTTGTTGTTGTTGTCGTCGTTGTTATTATTGGTATCGTTGTTGTTGTTATCATTATTATTGTTGTTGTTGTTGTTATTATTATTATTATTATTATTATTATTATTATTATTATTCATTCATTCATTTTTTACAATATTTGCGTCAACTGACTTATATTTATTATCATAATTGCTGAATTTTAATTTGTGTTACGTGTTAAGAAAAGATGAATTACATTGTGCCATTTCCGAAGTTGAAATGAATTTTATAAGAATTAAATTTTATAACAACTGAATTTTATAACAATTAAATTTTATAACAATTAAATGTTATAACAACTTAATTTTATAACAATTGACTTTTATAACAATTTAATTTTATAACAATTAAATTTTATTACAATTAAATTTGATAACAATTGAATTTATTAACAATTAAATTTTATAGCAATTGAATTGTATAACAATTAAATTTTATAACAATTAATTTTATAACAATTAAATTTTATAACAATTGAATTTTATAACAATTGAATTTTATAATAATTGAATTCTATAACAATTATATTTTATAACAATTGAATTTTAGAACAATTGAATTTTATAACAATTGAATTTTATAATAATTGAATTTTATAACAATTAAATTTTAGAACAATTGAATTTTATAACAATTAAATTTTATAACAATTGAATTTTATAACAATTGAATTTTATAAAAATTAAATGTTATTACAATTAAACTTTATAACAATTGAATTTTATGACAATTAAATTTTATGACAATTTTATTTTATAACAATTAAATGTTATAACAATTAAATTTATAACAATTAAACTTTATAACAATTGAATTTTATAACAATTAAATTTTATAACAATTAAATTTTATAACAATCAAATTTTATAACAATTAAATTTTATAAAAATTGAATTGTATTACAATTAAATTTTATAACAATCAAATTTTATAACAATTAAATGTTATAACAATTGAATTTTATAACAATTAAATATTATAACAATTAAATTTTATAACAATTGAATTTTATAAGAATTGAATTTCATAACAATTAAATTTTATAACAATTGAATTTTATAACAATTAAACTTTATAACAATTGTCGAATAGAAGATCAGTTTAACTGGTTTAAATGTGTGTCACAAATCGTCATATATTAAAATTTTTAAAGTTTTGGATGTCATTTATATCCAATCGATTTTTAAAGATTTAAACAATCTTATCTCATTATAATTAATGGTCGTTATATAACAATTTGATTCAATTATAATTTGATGGCCCTTAAAGTTTTAAATTTTATTTAATATATAAAACACAAAGAAGAAATAAGGTATTTAAAAAATGACAAACAAATATTTTTATATTTTTAAAGTAACAAACAAATATTGTTATATGTTAAACACAAAGAAAAAATAACAGTATTTTAAAAAATAACAAACATCGAAACAAAAACGGTAGTAAAAAAAAACTCATCAGAAATTCTGACTTGGTAGACCTTATCTCTATTGTATTTCTCTTAATCTGTTTTTTTCCGTTTGTATGTCTGTCCGTTCCATTTTTTCTCGAAAATACCGGGTCGATCTAGTCGAAATATGGATGTTTGTTATACTAAAGTGCAGCGAACTGAGTATTATAGTATCTGTCCAATGCAGAGTTAGGGATTAATTCATTTAAGTTCCACCTTTCTACTAGGCTGATCTGGTTGAGATTTTTTGGGATCTTTGCAAAGAGAAGGTTCAGCGGGTTAAGTATTATGGTATCCGTTCGCAGCATAAATACATTTTTTTTTAAGAATTAATATTTAATGCACAAAATGATCACATAAAGAACTCAGTCTAATCAACTCAGCTACAACTTTTGTCTATTTAAACGGACTGAAAGGTCTAGTCTTTAATATTATCGTTTAAATCTATCATCTGAGTGTAAAAATAGTCATGAAAAATCAACTTTTACATTTAAATTCCACTTTTTCTTGGAAAATGCAGGGTCGATCTGGTTGAAATTCTGTATGAACCTTTATCATGATGATACACAGCGAACGAAGTATTATGGTATCTATTCGAGGCAAAGTTAGAGATTAATAGAAATTAATAGTATTTTATTTTAATGCAAACTAAGCACAAATCTAACAACATCCAACGGTCAATTTTGTGTAAGGCACTCGTTTTAAATCAACGGGCGATAACTTTTGCCACATTTTAACGGTTTTAAAGAGCGTAATTACTAACTGCATCGTTATAATCTACTATGCTGTTCAGCCGGGTACAGTAAATCTTCATGACACATAGATTTTACAAAAAAAAAATCTATATTTAAGTACGCTAAAACTTTTGTCTTGTTTTCTTAAATATTTCGTTCAGAATCGATAACGGCGCACCCATCAAAAAGCTGGCTTGCACCGTTTCCCCGGCTTATACAAAGAATCTTTATCCGCGCCTTTTTAATCATTTACTCAAAAGAATATTGTCCGCGTTGTTTTAAGTACTTGAGTTACTTTGATCTAAACGATTGAAACAAAATTATCAGATTCCGAAAATTCTTAATCACGTCCCAAGAGAAACTAAAAATAAATTGCTTTAAAGAAAACGCAATATTTTTCTTTCAATAACGAAAAATCTGTTTGCGTTCAACGCATTTCTTCAATCGAAGCGAAAATGCATGGATTTGTTTAATCATTGAGTTTATAGAAAAGTGAAATGCACTTTAAATAATTGTTTTGAAGGGAGGTGAAAAATATTAGGTTGTTCTAAAAGTTCGTATACACTTGCAAAAAATTGAAATTTTACTCGCTAAGTAATAATAATAATAAAAAATTTAAATATGAAATTTGATCTTCAAAATAAAGACCATTATTTTCCAAGACTTTCTGCCATCGATCTGCAAGCTTTCGGATCTGGTTAAAGTGCCATTCTGCTGACTTCAAATCAAAGAATTCTTGACACGCTTCCTTGACTTCATTAAAAGAGTCGAATCGACAACAATTCAGGAAGTGTTGCATTGAATGAAAAAGGCCGCAATCAGGACTGTATGCTGGAGGTGACAACCTCAACGCCGTCCATCTCTTCAAACTTGTCTTTGATCTTGCTGGCGGTGTGTAGCTTGGTATTGTCCTGTTGCATCAAAGCGCGCTTTTGGTTGATCAGAGCTGAGTACTTTTGCTTCGACTTTTCGTAGACCCGCTCCAGTTACTCACAGTAAGGTTCGGCACTAATGGCATGACCATTCGCAATCAACTCAAAATACACGATTCCTTCAAAATTCCACCAAACGCACACCATGATTTTCTTGCCGGATCGATCATGGTTTGGAATCGATGGTGTCTCTTGTTCTTTCTGAACCCATCGCCTGTCTCGATTATGCTGGACCAGATAGACCCATTTCTAATCGGATCTTACAATGCGCTTTACAAAAACGCTCGTCTAATTGATTACTAGACAATTGAAAGCAAATTCTAACTCGTCGGCTGGCTTGTGCTTCGGTGAGTTCGTGGGAATCTTGGCGCGGTTGTTTTGTTGCTTCAAATGTCAGTGAATTGTCGATTTGCCAGTTTCATGATGAAGGCGCAATGTCCCACTCAGTTTGCAAATTTCTATCATCCAACTTCAACGGTCGTCTTGAACGAGGCTTATCTTCAAGACTCGTGTTGCCATAAACGAAATGCCTCTACTTCTTTACGATCGCCGTATATGCAATTTCTATTTCACCTTCGATAGCATAAATCTGTTCCGCGGCTTTCCTGGTTGAAAGACCTCCCTTCCAGCAGTAACGAATCAAAACTCGCAGCTCAGTTTTATCAATTGTCATCTGAAAAAGACAGATGAAGATCACTATAATAATATGAAAAAAAAACCAATAAAACTTGCATAAAAATTAAATTTTTCGCAAATATTTATGAACACCCAAATATTATAGCAAAATACAGAATGTATTTATTTCGGTTGGGATTACGATTAAAATGTGATGGAAATGGAGATTATACAGCGGGAAAAGAGACAAAAAAGTAAAAGTATGCATCAAATAAGTAGAATATGTTTCAGATTGTTGTTGTTCTTGTTGTTTACAAAGAGTTGAACTATGTTGTAGAAGACGTCGAAAAGAGCAGAGATCCGACCAAACAACATATGCCAACAAATATTCTTCGTACAAATTATTTGCAATTGAATGTGCTGAATATTACCTATGGGTCTTCCATCGCTGAACACCTTATAAATTACTATTTCTGCGGCCCTAGTTTCAGTGTCAATTCATTGTAAACAAAATGAATACCTCATTGTACTGAATGTGGTTTCTTTTTAATTGATAGTTTTCTTTCTTTGAATCGTATTTCTAATGTTAATTTAGCTCTCTTCAGCGAAATTCAAGACCTATTAACTAAACTTTTCATTTTATTTCTTCATTTATTATGTTTAAAAATAATTACGATTTCTATATATTCATAAATTCAACCCATATTAACTAAACTTTTCATTTTATTTCTTCATTTATTATGTTTAAAAATAATTACGGTTTCTATATATTCATAATAAAATTCTAATAATATACGTTCGCTAGTTCGAGGGTAGATTCCTCTAGGTCATTCTCCTGTAATGTGAGATGTACTTGTATATATTACCATGAAACAAAAACGTCGAACGGATGGAAAAAAAAAAACTCTTTTAATAAAAAAGGATTTAGTTGATTTGAAGAAAGTTGGAGGTGTTCAAGTGAAGATAGGTTAGATCTACAGGCATTCATAGGTTGGTCAGCAGGCGAAGATCGTCCAGTGAGGAGATAAGAGCAGGAAAAGAGACGTCTTTTACTCCTTCTTCTCTTTGCGTACCAACCATGATTATGAAAACACTAAGGAAAAAAACAGTCAGCAGAAAGAGAGTTTCCTAAGTCTGCATCCTTGGAAAGACCCTACTAAAATTTGAACCTTTATTTTTTTGAGACACCAAAACAGAAAATCGTTGGAAACCATTAGATCAACGAATCAGACGAGCTGGAATCAAAATCAGAAGCATGGAAGAAGAGATCAAACAATTCTGAAGTAGACATTTTAGCATACATGTTTGCTTGTTAGTATGCAGTTAATGCCTACTATGCATTGTCTTCGAGTGTCTTAGATCTCTCAAAAGTTTTTCAGGGCAACCTGACATGAAGATACTTTTTTTGTTACAAGTAAACCTTGATTAAATTATATAGTATTTGTGTGATTAAGATGCTAGTGTAGATATAAAGAGCAAATGTCGCTGGTGTGTTGTGTGATAGTTCGCGAAGACAGGATATGTTAACCTTGGCAAGAGCAGAACGTCGTCTCATAAGAATAGAAACGAGATTTTGGTTTGCTAATTTTGTTTTACGTTATATCCACCCATTTCGGGGTTTTATGTATTTGCTTCCCAACGAAAGCAAATTAGAGACAAAGTCGTTTTTAATGTAGATGAAAACCAGCTCCCCCTCCCAAAAAAGGGAGTACTCTGGCAGTTTCCAAATAAATAGTAATTGTCTCAATATGAAGGGTCTCCCACTTACATTGACCAAGGACAAATTACAGAACAGATACTACACTGTTGTCATTTTGGGGTATTAAATGCCGAATCTGTAATTTTGCAAAAAAGATTTTATGCTTCAAATTCTTTATATCATCGAATATTTATTCCCGCTGTTTGGTCTAGTTGTTTTGTTTTACGGCATATCAACATGTTTCGGGTTATTTAATGCTGAATTTAGTCATTTTGGAGAAACGTTTTCATGTTTCAAGTTATTTATACATTCAAATGTTTATTCATGGTGGTTAGTTTGTTTATTTAATTATGCAGCATATTTCAATGCCGAATCCAATGATTCGACTTTTTTTTTTTTTTTACATTTTCAGATATTCATTCATGATGTTTAGTTTGGTTGTTTTGCAGAGGAAAAATGTTGTTTTTGTTTGTGATTTTGCATAACATGAATGAGTTTTGCAAAGTGGAAAGAAAAAAAAAACAACAGCATTAATTTGGGGGGAATTTCAGGTGGGAAAGTTCGTATCTTCAGACAGTCCGATTATAACGTTGTCCGGGAAGCAATACGTTGTATATTCAGTCACAAAGGAGACCAAAGATTAAAAGAACTCGTTTTTACTGTTGCCGTTGTTGTTCCTGTTTTTACTGTTGTTGTTGTTGTTGTTGTTGTTGTTGTACAGCGACATGTATTTCCTAATTCTTTCGATACCGCTGTGACGTCCCTTACATGATTATCTTTTTGAGGGTCATGTGATCGTACTCTTTTTTTTGTTCCTTTTTATAGTTTTTTTTTCTCTTTACAGGTTATCTCATTTCGCATGCATTTGTATACGCGCGTCCGTACTATGTTATACAATCTGGTAGGATAAAACTATGAAAGAATCTAAATCAAAGTCTTGGAATGGATCGATTCCGTTGGAATCTGTTATGTACGAAAACACATAATCACTTCGTTTTGCAATTGAATGAGAAGTTGGCGTTGTCTGTCAGTGAGCTCATTTTGTTTTCGAGGTTAGCAAAAGAGGGCACCGTTCGAAGTGTTATTTCAAGGAATAACGTTCGCCAGCGTTACACCTGCCCCGACATCCATCTATCGATACACATTGCTTGACGATTTGGGGAAGCAACGAGACGGAAAGTGTCCGCTTCGATTAAACAGATTATTTACGCATCGGAACTGGAAATTTAATAAAATAGCTGAAGGCGTTTAGGACTCCCCCCCCCACACTGCCCACCACACACTTCTTCTTTTTCTTTATCATCTTCTTCAATTTATATTTTATTTTTCTTCTTTTTCTTTTTTTTTTTTTTACTTATTTTCATTCGCTTAATTATTTTTCGGCTTCACATTTCTTTTTCTTTGCTTAATTATTTTATTACTTCTTCGCTTAATTAGTTTATTTATCGTCTTAACATTTTTCTTCTGTGCTTAACTATTTCATTTTTTTTTTATTATTTAAAACTAGCAGGGAGACCCGGCATTGCCCGGGTTTGAATGATGCTCAACGACTGTTACACACTTCCATATTTTTTTTTATTGTAATCGAAATCGGTTGAAACCGACAATTTAACATATAATAGCTTGAATTAATGATTAAAATGCAAAAGTCAAGTATCATGTTTCTATTGTGGTGTGCACAGAAACGTTCATTTCGAACGCGTCTTTGTCATGTCGAAGAACTTACTCTTGATTTATATGCCGGGCCTTTCGGCTTATGTGGTGATAAAACTTCTCAAATGCACTCGTTATGTTAGGCTGTATAAGGTTTTAACTTTGGTCAAAATCGCCTGTTCATTTTCTTATCGGATATTTCGATTGTTGGTACTTATTGAAGGCATTTCAATACAAAACCTATTTACGAAAACTGCCAGTCACATACAGTACTTTCGTGTGAAATTTCACAAAATTCGGCCCGGCCGTTTTGGAATGCATAGGGAACTCTCTCTCTCTCTCTCTCTCTCTCTCTCTTTCTCTCTCTCAGACATGCAGAAATTCCTTTTATATTATAGTAAAGATAAATTCTTATTCTTCGCTGTTTACTATTTCTTTTTAATTTATGTTTTATTCTCCTCTTTATTAGTCTGTTTTTCTTTACGTCTATTTTTGCTTAATTATTTCTTCTTTTTATTTCTTTTATTCTCAATTACTTATTCTTTTACACTTCACAATTTTATTGTTGGTCGACCGATAAAAGGAGGGTCGACCTGTAAATTCACCCTCGTTCGTCCGTTTGTCTGTCTGCACTTTTCTCAATAACTACGCCTTGGATTTTTTGGAAATTTTGCACAAACATTAAACATGATATGAGTAAAAAAACGTAACAGAACGGATTCTCCGGGAAAACTCCGGTTGCTTCCCTTTCCGTTTAAAATGTCTAAAATCGACACTTTTTGTGCTTATTAAAAAAACTGATACCATTGATTTTTATAAAACTTTCTGAAAAGTTGTAACTAACTGATTTCTAGATAATTTCGTTTGTCTATACTTTGCGATAACTCTTGCTTGTGCTCCAGGGTCTCTTTTAGAGCTAATAAAAACACTCCATTTTTGGGACTATTTTACCATGTTTGTCTAAAGTTTTCTGTGTATGTCTATTTAGCAGTTTTGCATGGTGCTAAAATCAAATTTATATATGTTAAGGCTTTTGGGACACTTGGGGCTAAATGGAGTGAGGCAATGATGGACTTAGTCTTTTTTTTTTTTTTTGCATGGTGTAAAACTCAAATTGACATATGTTAAGGCCTAAAACTGCACCGTTTGTTCATTTTCGCCAGGATTGAGGTCTCCTGGGAGCTTCTGGGGCTAAACGAGGGTGGGTTGTGAACTTAGTCATATTTTATGCCTCCTTCACTATACACCCAGGGGCGGGGGGGGTATGCATGCTTCATTTGATTTTACATTTATTTTTTCTTCGATTTATGAGTTAATTATTTTTGCTCTTATTCTTCTTCGCATTTTTTTATTTTTTTATCGTTTTTTTTTTGGGGGGGGGAGAGGGCGTATCATTCATCGATTACGATATTTTTCTTTGTTTGTTTAATTTCGTTTAGTTTTATTTCATTTTTGGTTACATTTTTCGGTTG
>NC_136505.1:42908315-42990815 GCF_053919585.1 Euprymna scolopes
ATAGCCTTCCTCCAGGGCCAATTGTTGCTTCACCAGACTATTAAGGGGTTAAAAGGCCAAAACCAACATGGCTATGAGAAGATAATAATAATCCTTATACGCCAAATTAGGAACACACAATGCCCTAGTTAGTACAGACCCATCTACTGTCTCATTAGGACCCACACCCCTTTCCCTGGCCTAGTTGCAAACAGCATCTATCAACACTTCATCACTGTGCAATACCTGGAAAAAGAAACAGCAAGATACAGGAGGAAGTGTTTAATCATTAAGTCCCAGTTGTTAATTAAGACTTGCTTTGAATATGGTGCGAATAGGCAGGGGAATCTAACTATGGGTTAAACTGATTACCAAAAGGCATAGGATAGTGGCTACTGTGTTTCCTTGATTTATAAAAGATTAATCAAGTAATCAAAGAAACCCTGACTTTAGATTAAAATGTGGCACAAAATCAGAGCATCAAACTACACTAACGGAAAAGTAAAAATGCTTACCGTCAAGATCAAAAGAGAAATTATCAAAAGGCTTTCTTCTTTATTCTTCTGACTGGCAATAAATCTGGTAAACAAGATACTTAATAAAAACCGGAGTGTCTAGTATCTGAGCCATGGTTGCCAACTAGACTTGAACAAATAAGTCAGCCACCTGCTCTTCATGAATGACCCTGACCTGTATGACAACTCAGACGCTGACAAGTCAACTATTGCGGGTCATACATAACTTCTCCAGAAATAACGGGATGAAGTTTCTTTTTTACAAATGTGCTAAGTACTCAATTAGAGTTGGGAAAAAGGTCCAAACGGAAAACGTACAGTTTGATGAAGATAGTGAGATCAAGGACCTCGAAATACAAACACATTTAAATAGAAAAGAACGATTCAATTCAGCATACCAAGATTAGAGAACAAAAATTGATAGTGAATATAATGCTGTGTAAGGAAAATCTATAAAACAGAACTTACAAACAAAAAGAAGATAACTGCTAGTAACCAACTAGCCATGCATGTGATATCATACAGTTTTGGCATTGCTGATTGGCCACAAAGGGTCATTAACAGACTCGACACTAAGACGCAGAAATTATTAACACAGTAGAGAATAACATTCAGAAAACAGTGTCTGCCTGAACTTTATCTGTCAGGAGGTATAAGTTACTTAGAGATTGACCATCAGAATTTTGCCGTTATTGTGAGCACTAAGCAATATCTGACAAACTCACAAGATCTAAACTTCAAAATGATACATCAACACCAGGAAACAAGAGCCAGCAGGACAACCTTCATCACGAAATTGGTCAAACATTTTGGACAAGACCGTGTTTCAAATGAAACAGAACTAGAAAATAAGTCTATTATGGAAATATCTCAAAAGCATCGCCAAACAAGGACACCAAGAATTTTTATTGCCAAGCAAACTGGAAGAATGAGTCAACCAAAAGCGTGTCAAATATTTTCTGCGTGACTTCATCTAGGGTTATATCGATGAGAAAGATTCTATAGACTAGGTAAAAATAGGTTCGTTCTACTATGATCAGAGGACGTATGGTTGATGTTTTAAGAAGATGAGTGGCATAAGCAATAACAAGTAGAGGTTTTGCCACACAGAAATAGAGCGTGTGAGCTACCTGAAATCAAGTTGCCAGGTTTTGCTGGGGGGGGGGGTACTATATAATGCGACCCAACGGGGTGTGTAATTATCTCTACTGTACGATCTGTAAAATGTTGAATATCGAATGCCGCAACAAGTACTGGGAACATATACCAAAAAACAGTTGGAAATAAGTCATACACCATCCATTATAACTATGCAATCCCTACAGTTACGTACCAAGAAAACGGAGATATTAAACCTGGCATAGTGATACGAGACAAAAAGACGAAACCTTAGTAGAAGTTGATATGGTCAATGCTGCTGTGTTAAGCAGAGCTTGGAGGCTAAAAATAACTAAATATTAAAGTCTTATGTATGATATGAAAAAGAAATTGAATTGTAGAATGATCTCTACAATCCCACTAATTGTGTAGGAGCCGCTGGACTCATGAAAAAAATATTTCAGAAGGTGCCTGGCAAATATGAATACCCGGTGAACCAAGTGTAGATAAAAACAAAAGGGACGGTGAGAATCTTAAAAAGCTCTCTCGGTTGAAATGTACTAGACAACTGGTGCATATCTGGCATCCGGTAGGATGCCCTATACAGAGTTTGAGAAAATTGAAACAAATAATAAAAGTGGCAGAAAAGGAACAGAGAGAACGAACGAAAACGGTGAATTATATTCATGTGTGCTTCGATCTTTTCGATATGTTTACTTGATTCCAATACAATTCTTTCTTTTTAGTGCAAACGACTCTAAAAGTCACCCCGTCGGTCGGTCGGTCGGTCTGTCGGTCTGTTCGTAACATTTTGTGCTTGGCCTTTTTAGTTAAGATCAAAGTTCTGCTGTTAATAGATGTTTTAGCTGTTTAAGCTTTTCTTGGCCTTTTCACTACCAGCTCCCCTACTCCCCGGGGAGCTGTTCTCCATTTCCCCTTCACTCCTCACATTAAAAATCGGCCTTGTGCCCTATTTTGCCAAGATCAAAGTGTAGTATCTTTTCCGACGGATACTGCAAGCAAAACCATATGTGGGGGAAACCCCATATATAAAACCTTGGTTAATGTAGAGGCAACTTTTCATACCAATTGTCACTATCCAGCTCCCCTACTCCCCATTTCCCCTTCACTCCTCACATTAACACTCGGCCTTGTGCCCTATTTGCTCGGTGGGCGAGCAAATAAATACCAACCCCACATATAAGACCTTGGTCAATATAGGGGCATGTCTTCATGTCATTTATCACTATCCAGCTTCCCTACTCCCCGGGGAGTTGGTCCCCATTTTCTCTTAACTCTTCACATTAAAAATCGGGGTTGTGCCTAATTTACTCGGTGGCGGAGAAAATAAATACTCTTTTCTTGGCCTTTTGGTCAAGATCAAAGTGTAGTATCTGCTCTTACTACATGCTGCACTTATTGTGATATAAAGTGGGGGATCACTTTTCTGTATTAATTTAATGTAAAATGATCACCCACTTTACAACCAGTCAGTCTCAAAGCCATTTAAGTCATACTCCAGGTTATTCAAGTTGTTTTTGAAGGATTCCAGTTATCTTTTAAGCATTCAAGTTATTCTTAACGTCATTCAATTCATCCTTAAGTTCATTAAAGTCATTCTAAGTCATTTATTTTGTATTTATTAAGTGATTTCAGCCCATTTTTCCGTCATTTTAGGTTATCTTTAAAAATTTCATGTCAATCCTACATTCACACATTCACTCATTACACGAGAGCACGCGACTAATTGCTATCGGTCTTGTTTTTCTAAATTCTAGGTTCTTATTCAACTACTGATCGCGATTCGGATTGATTTAAGTATCTAAATAGTTATTTGTAAAGTAGCCTTTTTCTTTCATTTTTATATTATTCTAAAAACTCATGTAATATATGCATATAGTTTCGCAAACGTATAATATGCTTGTGGGAGGTGAATTGATCAATGAATTTTAGTTTCACTAATAGTTTAAAAATCAACAAACATTTATAATTTCATCATTACTACCCCCAATGGAAAATCAATTTAAACAAGAAACAAACAAAAAACAGCTAATAAAGAATCAATTTTGGCGTCGAAAACAAATTCCAATAAGGATATCGATCCTGATATCCCAAGAAAGCCCGCGTTTTTTTCAGTTTCGATTCTGATTAATCTCCCCAATACTAATACTTGTATTACATATAGCAATTAGCATAATTAATTTCCCGATAATTAGCATAATTAGCAATTATTAGCAATTAGTAATTATTAGCAATAATTAGTATAATTAGTAATAATTAAAATTAGCAATAATTAAAATTAGCAATAATTAAAATTAGCAATAATTATAATTATAATTAGCAATAATTAGGATTAGCAATAATTAGTATAACTAGCAATAATTAGCAATTAGCATAATTGATCTCTAATAATCAATATCTAATAATCTAATTTATCTCTAACAATTAATGTCTAAAAATTAATAATTAGTAATAATTATAATTAGCAATAATTGTAATTATAATTAGCAATAATTATAATTAGCAATTATTATAATTAGCAATAATTTGGATTAGCAATAATTAGCATAACTAGCAATAATTAGCATAACTAGCAATAATTAGCAATTAGCATAATTGATATCTAATAATTACTATCTAATAATCTAATTAATCTCTAATAATTAATGTCTAATAATTAATAATTAGTAATAATTATAATTAGGAATAACTATAATTAGCAATAATTATTATTAGCAATTATTATAATTAGCAATAATTAGCAATAAGCATAATTAATCTCTTCAATACTAATATTTGCAATACATATAGCAGTTAGCCGAGCCTACCACGAGATAGATAGTTCTTCAACATCAACGTCCAATATTTTTTTTACACGGTGGTCACCACTTATCAAGGCCCGGTAGCCACTCAGGGATAAGGTTTATTGCAAGTACAGTACGTTAGTGTGGAGATTTAATGAAGTGTTTACTTAAGAGGGAGGTTCATTAGGAATTTGTTAACGTTGGACTTGAAGACATCCAAGTTGTAGTCAGGTGGAGAGAAGGCAGACGGAACAGAGTTCCACAGGCGTGCAGTTCTAAGAAAGAAGCTTTGTTCATGGAATCCACGTTTTTCATCTAAAACCAAACTCCTATCTTTACATCATCATCATCCAATTGAAGTATGGAATTCCGACCTTCGAGGCAGGCATAATTGTCTCATATTAAATATTGTGCGAATTAAGTGGCACGTTATTGTGTAAATGTCTCCAGTGAACCACATGTAAAAAATAATATATCGAGTGTAGCAGGATGCCCTGGGGACATATACCAAAGGAAATAAGGCATACGCATTCTTCCATCGCTGTGCAATTTGTACAGCTGCGTACGTAGAATAGGGAGCTATTAATCCCTGTATAGTAATATGGGGCAAGGGGAAAGAACCAATTTTAGTAGAAGTTAACGTCCCCAATGATGCTGGCTTAAACATTGATGAGTAAGAAAGAATAACGAACTACCAGTAACATATCTACATCATTTAAGTGTTTTAACCTGACTCATGAAAAAAAGGTTAAAAAATTACCTGCCAAGTATAATCGATCAATTAAATGCAAGTGAGACAGAAATAATCGTTCTTAAAAGGTCGATTAAAATCTGAAAAAATGTCTCTTACTTCGACTGTATGTAATAACGGAGGAATGTCTGGCATTCGGTAGGATGCCCCATCCTTAACTCTGATCGAAATTAAAGCGAAAATTTTTAACGCCGCCATTTTAAGTTGCAACAGATTTAGGGTTGGTAAACGTCTTTCTTTTTTTTTTTTTTTTTTTTTTTTTTTTTTGCTTTCTTTATTTCACTGTTTTCCTATCCGCTTCTTTCTTTTTTATTTAGTTTCTTTATCCCTGCAGCTTTTTTTCTTTCTTTTTCATCATTCATTTAAATAGATACACCAGTTAAAGTATGGCGATCCATCCTTAGCTAGAAGAAAGTCATGAGAAAATTGTACACGCAGCCATTTTAATTCGCAACAGTGGATTTAGGTTTGGTAAACTCTTTCTCTTTTTGCTTGCTTTATTTATATATTTTCCTATTCACTTCTTTCTTTTTATTTTTTATTTAAAAAATGTAGCTTCCTTAGTTCTTTCGTCACGTCTTTTTATTTTAAATATATTTCTCTTCTATCTATTGTCATATAAACAATTTCTGTATTTTCGTGTGCGAAGTGCGTGCTTTGAATACTGAATAGAGTCGCGGACTCAGCGGTGTCGAATTCAAAACCAATTAGATCAATTGTGATCATGCGATCATTTTCCTGGGAAAGGTATGAACCTCAATTTCCCAATTTCTCCAACGTCATACTGTCTATAAATTAACCACTTTTTGTAATTAGTTGTATATAGTGGATCGTTTACTTTTCTTTACACAGGAATCACCACTTATCAAGGCCCGGAGCCCACTCAAGAATAAGGCTTAATGGGTATACTTTATTCAATGTAATTATGACGTAGTAAACACAAGTAGTTGGAATTTCGTAAATTGGATTACTTAGAGGGACGGTTCATCAAGAACTTGTTTACGTTGGACTTGAAGATAATCAGATTGTAGTCAGCTGGAAAGCAGGTAATCGGAATAGAGTTCTACAGGCGTGCAGGTCTAAGAAAGAAGCTTTGTTCATGGAATCTTCATTTATGTTTAGTCACAGATAAGGAGTGTGGGAAATGATTGATAGTGGTTTTGGTTCGGCATAAAATAGCATAGAAATTGTATGTTCTCATTTTTTGTGTTATTTTGACAACGTTTCGCCGGACGCAACCACCGACTTTCTGCAGGATTTCGAATGTAACACTATTTTTAATCTATGGTGGTAAATTTTTCACATAACAACAAGCTTGACATTGTAAAAGTCTTAAGTAATTCGAAATGATAATGCTTGATATAACATGTACCAAGGATTAAACCTTCAATCCCCAGAGGACAGTCGCTTAGAAATAATTACAACATTTCCTGGGAATTTCCTGAAGAAGCTCGAGTGTTACATCAGTCCAAATGTTGGTTGAACAGAATCCAACATAAGAACAATAGTTCAAATGATATAAATAACCAAACTTTAAAAGAATCAAGAGCCATAGAATTTTTCTGATGCCGTGAGACAAACAATCCAAATGTCCTTAGATATTAGAGATCCTACGTCGGTGGAGATTAAGTTATATAGAGTAAATTTTGTCAAGGGCCATACTAAGTGCATATTAATAATTCGCATCTGCAAAGATTAAGTCAGTCTTAGCTGAAATGGAAGATCAAAGATAAAAACCGTAGACAAAACAGCGTAATTTGACGTCTCGCTTTTCGAGCTTGGAGAAACAACAATTTTCAAGTAAGTCTGTCTGTAAAAGTCAATCGTAAGACATCAAATAATGCGAATCCGCCATGCGTTACACGAGGCAATAATGTAAAAAATAATGTAAAAAATAATGTAAAAAATAATGTAAAAAATGTATGATTTAATGCAAAATGCTACCCCGATGTTTCTATCCGTGTGTATCGCACATAACCAAACAATTAGCTGTCACTCTTTCTCTCTCTCTCTCAATCTCCCTCTCTCTCTTTCACTCTCCCTCTCTCTCTTCCTATAATGTTACCTCAATATCCCTGGCCGCATGTCACGATTTCGTTTCAGTAAATAGTTCGCTAAGAGACAGTAAGTCTCTTTCTCCGGTCTGAGCCAATTCTATCAAAAAATATAACCTTTAATAAACTCTCTGCGAACGTCTTCTTTGCGTCTTTCGTGCATGAAAATAAGGCGCTATTCGTCTAACTAAACCGATCAGACGATCACAACCACTCGTGGAATGCAGCGAAGAGAAACGGCAGCGTTAGAAAGGGACTACATAAAATATTGAATCTGTTAAGGAGGAACATAACATCAGATTAGTCGGAAATACAGACTCACTTTCACTAAAGGATGTTTTCAACCTTCCCGTTATCTAGCTTGTGAGTACCTCATTCTAAAATTGAATCGGAGGAACACCTGGACAGTGCTAGAGTCACGATACAAACTTGCTCATTCATACGAAGATTCCCTGAAGTCATACTCTTCCTCCTCCTCCTCCTCCTCCTCCTCCTCCTCCTCCCCCTCATCATCATCATCATCATCGTCGTCGCCATCGTCATTATCACCATCATCATCAGCATCGTTATCATTGCCATCATCATCGTCATCATCATCGTCATCATTATCATCGTCGTCGTCGTCATCATCGTCGTCGTCGTCATCATCATCATCATCGTATTCGTCGTCATCGTCGTTATCACCATTACCATCATCATCATCATTATCATCGTCGTCATCGTCGTCGTAGTCATCATCCCAATCATCATCATCATCATCATCATCATCATCATCATCATCATCATCGTATTCGTCGTCATCGTCATTATCACCATAATCATCAACATCCTTTTCATCGTCATCATCGTCATCCTCATCATTATCATCGTCGTCATCATCATCGTCGTCGTCGTTGTCATCATCATCAGCATCATCAGCACCATCATGTATATATGCCAGTACAGGAATTAATAATGTATTTCTTCCTTTTCTCTTCCTGTAAGTAATGGTGGCTATGAATTCGAGATTGCTATTTAGGGTCGGATATGTTGTGACCTACCCCGAAGCCATCCAACTGAACCACTGAATCATCATTATTCTTAAATTGCTTTTCCTTTTTTTTTTACTTACTTTTCTTTTGTTTTTTTTTTTTACTTATTTTTTGCTTTCGCTTTTATTTCTTTTATTTTGGGTTGAATTTTCTTTTTGCTTCATTCTTTTATGTTCTGTTTCTACTTGTTATTCTCCTTCCTGATTCAGTTTGTAATACATCGTGTTTGCTTCCTTGTTCAATTCATCATCGCCTACTAAACATAAAAATAACCCGGAAAGATGACTTGTAACGTGTTGTTGATAAAATAGAATGGAAAATTGTTTCAATTCGACGTCTGCTGTTCCAAAATAGAAACGCATCCGAATTCCTTTCTTTGACCTTTGCGAATTCTACGCAAACAAAGAATTAGTTTGTTTTTAATTACAGTTCCAGAAAATACAATTATGCATATCACTTGGATGATTCGGACTAGAGCTCTAATCCTAAGTTTCGGCTATATCTCTCTATCTATTTATTGACCATTCTATAGCAAAATCTCTGTCTGTCTGTCTGTCTGTCCCTTATGCATCAATATATTCTCGTATGTCTTTCTTTCTTCAGATATACTCATTTTTATTGAGCGTAATCCCTCATTATTTTCCTGCAGTTTACTATTAGGTCTGTACTGCCTGGCAGTTGCAAACCAAAAACGAAAGCAGTATTAGATTGACCTTAAAACAGGATGTGAACATGGAGTCAAAGAATACACGGGCAAAATAATGAATGGCGTTAAAGTTTTACTTTAGTACATAACGTTTCGGCCGATGTAATCTCCGATCTTTTTGGGTGTACCTTGTCGAGTTTACTAATCTTCCTGACTAACTCAAGAGCATGTGGCGTAACGGATAAAGTACTAATTAAAATTCAGTTCTAAACGATATTCTTCTGTAGGTCGAGGGTTCAATCTTCGGTGCGAGCGACACTTGAAATTAAAGTGCGAATTTTTTTTTTTTTTTTTACTTATTTAAAAACATGCTACGTCTATGGATTAAATAAAGGGTTCCTTTGAAATTCTGTGCAGATTCCCTAGTTTCGCAAAAAGAGTGCCGCGTCTGACAAGAGATATCTGAAGAAAGTTTGAGGTTACATCGATCGAAAAGTAGTGAAAATAACAATCAAGATAAGAGCATTATTCCGAATCATCCAAATAATATGAATTATCAATCGCTATCTGCAGAAAAAAAAACCCGAAATAAAATACCATCGTTCATGAAAACTTACATTATCTCATGAGCGAAGCAGATTAAAAGTTTTCATCACAAGCTAATCTCGTAAGTCATTGTTTCTAAGTGTGATTTTATTACACTCTTGTGCCAAACATAATTCACCTTAATTTATGCATTATATAACTAAACTACTTGATGTAACAATCTCTTTTTTAAATACTACCTTAAGGTTAGAAACCAACCAAAATGTGTAAAGTGGATAGATTCTGACGTTTAAATCTTCATTTCATGCAATATTAAGAATACAATTAGGAATTACTTTAGACCCCCTCCCGGCCGTACCTGATGGAACGAGGTCAAGTTACACCCGTAGATTAGATAAAATGTTCCGTGTGTAATTTTGTACAGATTCCCGATTTCGACATAAAGAGTTCCTAATTCGAGACGACGCACTGACCGAAACGTTTTAAAAGTTACATCAACGATTAAAATAAATTAGTGCGTATTTTATGGGCATTATAACTATAGATAATAAATCTTTTCTCTACGATTATATAAATGCAACTGTGTGTGTGAGTTCGTTCCTTATAGACTCCGAAACGGCTGGACAGATTTTTTTTCTTTTACAAAACTAATGTATAAGTCTAGGAGTGATTAGGTTAAGTTTTGTCTCAGAATATTCCCGATAATTACAGATACTTGATAATCAAAACCGTTATTTTAATTTATCTATCATCGGTTAAGCCATTTTTCCATGTCGTCGTTTAGCAAGAATGATAGCACAATGGGCCGTTAAAATTCTACTGTTGGTAAGTTGATAGCGTGCTGTTTGTTTTTTTTCGCATGGCGTGGTCTGTAGGTTCAAATTCCGCACGTAAATTTATTTCTTTTCTCCTTAACTGCAATTAATTTTACAATACTTAAAAATGTACGTGGTTGTTAGCAGTGCAAAAGTACATTATGTTTCTGATTTTGAACGTCTATTAAACTAGCAACTGATCCTGCAGAAATTGCAAAACAGTCTGCACACATATTTAGTGAAAATGTGATTCAGATGTTTCTTGAACGTCGGTTTAACAAATCATAGACCCCAACAACCAAGCACAAGTAGTATGCCCGGCAACATAAGATAAGGAATTTTTCAACACAGTTGACTAATTGTACAACTATACAGCGACAACCACATAAATTCTTACAACGAATAGATGGTCAATGTTGATCCTGTGTTTTCTTTCGTATGTGGTTCAAGGAATCATGGCCCCTAAAACCTCGCCAATGTAGTTGGTTTTGAGCTGGAAGAATAGCTACTAAGGGGACAAATCAGAGAAATTGGATTGTTAGTGGCACGTTGCATCCACTGGGTGGGGGCTACGTTGATCAGTAAGGTGCCAATATAAGCGAAATTTACTGAAATAATTTTAGGATTAAAAATAAAATTTTAAAAAATATTGGAATTACCAAAGATACAGATGAAAATAAGCATAAAAAGGCATCAAAGCAAACCCCCGAGCAAGGTCGTGTAATACAGCTATCTATATATCTATAAACGTGAAAATGTGTGTGTGTGTGTGTGTGTAAATTTACCTACATAATAACTCTGTCAGTTTTCAGTCTAAAGACGCGAGATTTGATATAAGAGGTATTGACATATAGGAAAATTTTTAAATCAGTTTCCGGCCAGAAATTGTGCAGTACATGGGTAAAAGTTCAATGATTTGACCTTTGAAAACTCTACCAAACACCTCAGTCAATTTTGGACCTAACCACTTGAAATTTTAGATGTGGGTTACTTGGACATGGATCAAATTTTTGAATTGGATTTGAGCCCAAAACAATAAATGTTAAGGGGTCAAAATTGGGGGCAAAGTTGTAAAAAATTTGACCTCTGCGGTCTTTCCCAAATTACTCAGGCAATCTTTGGCCTAAACATTTGTAATTTTACATAAAACATATTCAGACATGCAGCAAGCTTTTTAATCAGTTTTGGAGCCAAATTAATCAAGGGGCAAATTAAAACACTTGATCTTTGCAAACTCTACAAAACTCCTCCGCCAATTTTGGGTCTAAACACTGGAAATGACATGAGTCAAACTTTTTAATGCACATAAAGTTATGAACA
Source organism: Euprymna scolopes (assembly GCF_053919585.1). Lineage (NCBI taxonomy): Eukaryota > Metazoa > Mollusca > Cephalopoda > Sepiida > Sepiolidae > Euprymna > Euprymna scolopes. The sequence continues at coordinate 42,919,875 of NC_136505.1, forward strand.
GTACATAGGGCCCGAGCAAGGCCGGGCTGAACTGCTAGTATATCTATAAAGTGAAATTGTCTGCGTGTGTACATTTCCCTACGAAATTACTCTGTCAATTTTCAGTCTACAGACTCAAGATTTGATATAAGACGTATTGCGATTTGGGAAAATCTTTTTTATCGGCTTTCGATAAGGAATTTGACTGCCAAGGGGTCAAAGTTCAACGATGTGATTTTGGAAAACTCTACCCAACTCCCCCGTTTATTTTGGGTCTAAACACTTGACATTTTAAATGTAGGTTACTTGAACATAGTCAAACTTTGTAACTTGATTTGAACCCAAACAATAGATGTTAAGGGGGTCAAAATTGGGATCCAAATTTTAAAAAAATATTTTACATCTCAGCCAATTTTTGGTCTAAACATTTGAAATTTTACATAAAGTGTATTCAGATACAGGGCAAGCTTTTTTTTTATCGATTTTTGGCCGAAAATATGGCTGCCAAGGGGTCAAAGTTCAAAAGATTTTACCTTTGCGGTATCTAGCAAACTATTCAGCCAATTCTGTGTCTAAACATTTGAAATTTTACATAAAGGGTATTTAGACATGCAGCAGGATATTAATCAGTTTGGGGGCGAAAATCTGGTAGAAAAGAGGTCAAAGTTGAAAAAGTTGACCTTTGAAAACTCCCCGGCAATTTGGGGTCTAAGCTCTTGAAATTTTAGATGTTGATTACCTGGAAATGAGTCAAACCTTTTAATATATATATATATATATATATATATATATATATATATATATATATATATATATATTATATATATATATATGCACATAAAGTTGTGACCAGTAAATAGGGCCCGAGCAACGCCGGGCTGAACTGCTAGTATAACATAAAGTGAGTTACAAAATTTTTACACACAATAGTGTATGTTTTAAAAAGAAGTGGGTTTGACGGTGGTTGAGTAGTTAACGACGTGGACTGAAAAACCTGGGTGTGCCAACTTGATATCCAGTTTATTCGTCTCATATAAACACTTTCATCAAACCCACACTGTGTTTGACCTCATAGAAATGAATTAAACAAATTAAATTCTTTGGATGTTTTAAATATTACTTTCGTATTGCTTGTGTGTTTATATTCATGCGCGATGTATAGCCTCGATGTAAAAGTATAAAAGAAATAATGTAAAGCTAATATTGTTTATTTTTATATATATTTATGGAGACCTAACACCAACACAGGCCTCATAATATCATTGTAAAAAATAATAATAATAATGTATGCAACAGAGCGCAGACGCGTATATGCAAATACATGCGAAATATCGTTACCGAAAAAAGAAAAAGACTACCAAAAAGGAGAAATAACACGTAAGATAATACTATCACGTTAGAGACGTGGATAACGTTCAAGAGCACGTTAAAGCCGTAGGATATGTCACAATCGTCATGAGAAATCACGCGTACAGGGAGAACGATGAAAATGTCCTTGTTACAACGGAAAAAAAAGCGGGTGCACGTTTTTTCCTATCCTTTGTCTAGCTTGTGACTGAGGCTACAACGTGTTGGGTAGCGTTACATATCAACATAGCTTATGAAATACGACCTGATATTTCTTCCAGATTGTTAATAACAAAGTAAAATATAAATTGTCCTATATAATATTTATCAATATTGGGCGTGACAGAAAACCTCAAAATATTATCGTATAAAATCTATAAAATATCGATGTAGCCGATGACACGTGTCGTCATGCATTAACAAACTATTGAACATTTTCAAAATAAAATGGTTATAGGAACGGGCAAATAGCCAATATTTTGGAATGTTTTACATTGGGATAGATATGTGTATTATTTCGATTAATCGGATACTATTTTCATATTAGATTTTATTCTCACAACGTTTCGACATATATATTCCTCGCCTTAATTAAGGTGAGGCGTTGCACGCGGAAATCTGTACGAAATTTCAAACGTACCTTTTATTTGACCCATTGGCTCGTAATATCCCGTGATGCAACGGAGGGCAATGCTAAGTCATAATCAATTGAAAGTGGCAAACTATTCTAAAAATACGAGGGGTGTGCAATAAGTAATGCTCCTGACCCACTTCTAGTTGGCTTATCTAGCTGAAATCTTTGCATGTGCAATGATTTATATCTCTACGGGTTATGTGGCAAATTACAGCTCTGAACTAATTGTGGTTTCTGTTTTACATGTGTTTCAACTGAGTCAGGTGTGAAATGGAGCCTGTTGAATGTCGAGCAGTGATCAGGTTTTTGTATTTGAAAGGACGCACACAACAGGGACTTTTGATGAAATGAAAGAAACTTATGGTGATAATGCCCCATCATATGACCTTGTAAAACGCTGGCATCGTGAATTCAAACATGACCGGAAGTCTGTAGAAACAGCTCCATTACCTTGTCGCCCCCTTCTGCCATTGATGAGGCATCTGTCCGTCAAGTTGAGACTGCCATTTTGGAAGATCGGTGCATTACTATTCGCCAAATAGCCCAAGATGGCAAGATATGTACAGGGTCTGTAGAAACGATCATTCCTGACCATTTGCATATGCATAAGGTGTCTGCCAGATAGATCTCCAGGTTGCTCACACCATTCCAGAAGCGAGAACGCGTCGAGTGCTCGAGGATGACTTTGGAGACGTGCCAAGAAGATGAGTCAAAGTTTTTCAAAAGACGGATTACACAGGATGAAACCTGGATCCATCACTATGATCCAGAGACCAAAGGCCAATCAATGCAGTGGAAGCACTTGGACTCATCCGACCTATTCCCCCCATTGCCCATTCTCTATAAACTATATGAACGCATGATACTTGTCAGAATAACGGAAACAGAGGAAAAACAACTCTCAGCTGACCAAGCTGGCTTTAGACCAGGTCGGCCATGTTGTAGCCAGATTTTAAACCTGACCCAATTCATTGAGGATTGATTTGAGACCAAAAAAATAACAGGCACTGTGTTTGTAGAGCTTACAGCAGCCTATGACACTGTCAACCATAGGGCACCCATACTAAAAGTAGCCCAAATGATACAAAACTCAGCATTGGTTAGTACAATTGAATGTCTACTTAGTAATCGACGTTTCCATGTTGAGATGGATGGAAAAAAGAGTAGATGGTTTATCCAAAACAATGGCCTCCCACAAGGTTAAGTTTTGGCTCCAACCCTATTCAATAGCTACACTAACGACCAACCTCAATACCCAAATATAGAAAGATATATATATATATATATATATATATATATATATATATATATATATATATATATATATGCCGATGACCTATGCATCGCCACCCAGACAAATAGTTTTGACATGATAGAAAAAAGGCTCTCTTATGCCCTAGCCACTCTCTCTAGGTACTACAAAAAGTGGTACTTAAATGCAAACCCAAACAAGACCCAGGTTTTCGCCTTTCATCTTAATAATCACCAAGCAAATCGGAGACTAAGAGTCATGTGGAATGACAATATGCTTACACATGAAGCTTTCCCAGTCTAGGGGTAACTCTGGACAGAACACTCTCTTTTAAAAAACACATTACCAAATTGAAAGGCAAGCTGTCATCACGAAACAGCCTTCTCAGTAAGTTTTCCACCAGCAATTGGGGCGCCGACCCCAAAACACTGAGGCAAACAGCTATCGCACTGTGCCATTCCACAGCGGAGTATTGTGCCCTAGTATGGGCAAGATCATATCATGCCCATAAAATTGATATAGAGCTGAACAAGGCATACTGGACCATAACTGGTGCCCTAAGAATAACTCCCTTGCCAGCTCTATACTGCCTTACTGGTATTCAACCACCACATATCAGGCGAGAAGTAATCACCAGAATAGAACCGTGCAAACAGCTTAACGACCACAGGCACTCACTGTTTGGCACCAATCAGTGAGACAAAGACTAAAATCTCGCAGTAGCTTCATCAATATAGAGGAAATCGATCCCAGGCAAGCTGCCGCCTATAGGATGGAGCGATGGCGAGACTATAACAGCAGGAATAAAAATGAAGCCCTCCCAGACCCAAAAGAAACACTCTCCCAGGGTTCAAATCTTAGTAGAAAAAACTGGGTGACTCTAAATAGAGTCAGAGGCAAAGTAGGCAAAACAAAAACAATCTCCACAAGTGGGGCATAAACACCTCACCTTTATGTCCATGTGGAGAGGTACGAACGATGCACCACCTTGGGGAAAACTTCCGATTGGGTCCTCATTGCTCAAACCAAGACCTTAAGGAGGCAAGCAGCACCGCCATGCGATTGGTTAATTTCTTCTGCGATAAGACATGATGACGATGACTTGAACTCACCACCTCCAAAGAAGGCAAGGGTGCAGCCCTCTGCTGGCAAGGTCATAGTCACAGTCTTCTGGGACCAGGACGTAGTAGTGATGACAGATTTCCTGGCAAAGGGTACCACAATTACAGGATCCTATTATGTTTCACTTTTGAGGAAATTAAGGGAAGATATCAAAATCAAGATCAGCAAAGGTATCCTCCTCCTGCAGGACAACGCTCCAGTCCACAACTCGCATGTCACCAGATCAGAAGCACGGGCGTGTGGTTATGAAATAATACACCCTCCTCCTTATTTTTCTGACCTTGCACCCTCTGACTTTCACTTCTTCCCAGCCATGAAGTTGTTTTCGGAAGGACAGCGTTTTCTAGATGATGCAGCCTTGATTTCTGAAGTCACGTTGTGGTTGGAGGATCAACCTGAGATGTTCTACAAAAAACGCTTTCCAAAGCTGCATCAAACGATGGGAGAAATCCATAACTCTGGGAGATTCTTATGTAGAGAAAGACTAATAACTATGCCAATTTTCGTTGCTCTACTGCTATGATAAGTGGGTCAGGGGCATTACTTATTGTACACCCCTTGTATAATTACTAATCACATAAAATTTCTACTTGGTCGTGGACAACGGAACGAGATCGTGTGACACACGTGAATTAAATAATTATATTCGTGCTCAGTGCATAACATCGAAGAAAACGTATAGATAAATAAGCTTAAACGTTTCAATTGATGTTTGTGGGCATCTGTTCCCAAGTTAGACCCCGTAATATGAGTATTAAACCGTATATTTCTTATGATATCATTACATCTCTCCCATATTTTTTAAGAAAAAGTAAATTGCCTAAAATGTTTGCCTGTATTCGACACGAACGGAGACCCCAAACTAGTATTTAAAAATTTCCAGGATATCGATATAACCTTTGACACACACCCTTTTGCTTTTTTAAAATAAAATAAAGCTCACACACAGAGTTCCAAGATATCTCGTGTGTTTAACAACAAACGTACGTCTTTGGCATAAAAACACAAAGAAAAGACGCAAAAGAACTCTTTCGTTCTCTGATGACAGCTGTGATACGGTCCGAAATTAATAAGAAATGTTTCAACTATAACAAAAAGAAAAAAAGGAAAAAAAAAAGGATAAGGAAATTTGAATGATTTGTTTCTTTTAATAACCATTTTTGCATCTTAACGTTTTCCAAAAACATTTTTTTCCTGTTAAATCCAAAGATTTTTTTTTTTGTAATTTTTTAATGATACTTTCAAGAAGTTTAATACGGGGCCCTGTCGGTGGGGCATTAGAATACGCCGACTGCCCCCCCCCCTGCAGAGGGTAAAAGTCCCTTAATGGGGGTCCTGGATATGACCTTAAACTATATCCAGTGATGAGGCCCCAGCTTGTGGGCTTTGGGGATTGTGGAGCCACCCTTTAATTACCATTGCTCCCAGGTCCACTCTGACCCAGAGTGGTAGTACCTGAATGGGTCCCAACTATGGGTTAAATAACAACCAACGTGAAAACAACAAATATATTCTATTAAAAAAAAAAAATTCTTCAAAATCTTTGGATTCGGCATTAAATAAACCGGAAAAGGGTTGATATGCCGTAAAACAAAAACAACCAACCAACTTTAAAACGGACAGGCGGTATTAAAGCTAAATCAGAGAGAAGTCTCAAGATACCTCATACGTTTAACAGCAACAGCACACGCTTGGCTTTACAACACAAAAAAATGGATTTTATTTGTAAGAAAAAAAAACAGTAAAAAAAAACAAACTCTTTCATTTTCTGATGATGGATCTGGCACGGTCCGAAATTAATAAGAAATATTCAAACAAACAAAAGGAAATGTGAATGACTTTTTCTTCTTTAAATAAAGACTTTGCATCTTAACGTGATCCACAAACAGTTTTGTCTTTTTCTTTTGAAGTTTTTTTTTTCTTTAAATTAAGGAATGCTAAAGTTTATGCTTTATTTTTCCTTCCAAACAAAAAACACATCTTCGTGTATGGATGTGATGTTATAAAAGACCGTAATTTCGTAATTCAATCAAAGTTTAAAAGCAAATGGGAAGTATAATGCTTCAGTTGTGATCTTAATAGTTTCCTTCTAACATTTCATAATGATAAATTAATTAGTTTTCGAGTTTATTCACAAAATACATGTAAACTTGAAACGAACATATATATCATTATCAAATAACGAGGTGAAGAAAATAGGACAGGAAAGAACAGATGTTTATGTAATTTTAACGTGTTTTTTAACCAAGTAAAATATTCAAAGGAAATAAAGATTTTACTCATTGATGTCAATTGGTATTTAATAAATTCATAAAATTTCGTGCAAATCGAAGATATTTAAATGTTGTGAGTAGGCGTGATACCATTATTGACCATTTCTAAGGCAACCAAAAAATGTGTCAACTTTGAATAAACACACCAGTGATTTTACGATAGGAATCATCTTATACCATCTTTTTTATTGGATTTTTTATCTTTTTCCTCCCTTTTCCCCGTTTATTACCTCCTCAATCGCCTTGAATCGCTTCAAACTGTTTCAAACTGTTAAATGACTTTTTTCATGCAAATATGATAAACTTCATATTATTTGTTTCCTGTGATGCATCAACCTGCAAAATTTATTGTATATTTTGAAAACCTTTTTCCTCTGATGAGAAGAATTGCGTTCTTCGAAACTCCATGGAATAAGGTTTTTTCTTGTTGTAGTTGTACTCCTTGTCGAATAATGTAAATTTTGTATACCTTCCTTAAAAGTTTATAATTTTTTTTTAATTTGATACATTTTCAATATTAAGATTTTTATTATATATATATATATGTATATATGTATATATATGTATATATCTGTATATATATATACATATATGATGTATATATGTATATATATACATATACACACACACACACACACACACACATATATATATATATATATATATATATATATATATATATATATATATATATACTAGCAGGTGGTCCGGCGAAGCTCAGTCGTAAGGTACGCACAAATATGATATTTAGTTTATGTAGATTTCGCATTTATTATTATTAAGGCTAATCCTCTACTGAGTGTTATATCGGGTAATATATAATTAAAAAAAAACGGAATTAAACTGACACATGTGCACGCGAGTATTATGTGTTTTCTAAACAGTTCACTTCTTGTAACTAAAAAGACAAAAACACCTGCTCGTGCTGAGATTGAAATCTTAGCACGAGCATTTGTTGTTGTCTTTTTAGTTTCAAGAAGTGAACTGTTTAGAAAACACATAATACTCGCGTGCACATGTGTCAGTTTAATTCCGTTTTTTTTTAACCTAAAGAGAGGGATGCATATGCGATAACAATTAGTCCAGCTTGACACGTCTTTAAAAAGTGTTATCAAACCTACTTATTCTTAGCATAAGGAAGCTGTCACGTCAACGATTCGTACATGCGCATTCGTCAAACAGTTGACAAACAGGTAAAAATCAGATGCCCCCCTAAGTATCAAATTTTCAATGTTGACCCTTAAGCAGCTCTTTAGTTCGATTGAAAACCGATTAAAAAGTTTTCCACGTGTCTGAATACTCTTGTACCCCAATTTTCAAGTGTGTAGTCCAAACATTTGTTGAGTATATAGGTTGAGTGTTGTCCTCATATACACATACACATTCTTACTTTTATAGATATAGATATATAAGTATGTATATTGAATTATCTTATGTTTTAGAAACGTCTATTCTTCTACACGTGTAGATTCTGTTAATACATAAACTTGTTTTAAGGAGATATTTCTATACGAATGTTTGTCTCTTGTTTTGGAAAGGTCACTTATCTGTGTTTACTGTCATTCAGTTTGCAATTATGAAATGGTACGTAGGATGGCATTAACTTCGATGAAGAGACAATTTCTTTTGAGAAATGCTTGGGTTGCTGGTGGGAGCAGATCTGCTAATTTTAAACCTGAAATGTTAAGGGAAATCAGTTTATTAATGATGACCGACGTCGGAGCGCCTACCCGATTGTATAGGTAGTTTTATTTATGGCATGAAAAAGTCATAATACATTTAGTCAAATAATTTCACTGATTTCTCAAGCGTTTCACGTATACTTCCACCCTAGGGAGCTACTAAAAACGAACACTGCAACTAATGAGTTTCAAAGACTTAAATAGTTTGTAATTGCAAGAAATCGATAAATCTCTTGGGAGAAGAAAACATTCTTGAGTATGGAGGAAGGTTAAATATTGTAGAAATGTGGGAAACTTCTGAAATCTAGCGATTATTACCATACAAATTTCTAATTCAATCCTTCTTTTCAACCGAAGATACGTGCATACACACATCCACATGGGAAACCTCTCCCTCATTTTCAAATATATACACCAGCACACATGTAAACGTATATATATATATATATATATATATATATATATATATATATATATATATATATATATATATATATAATTATTTACTATAATAATTATTAAATACCTACGGACACTAGTGTTTCACGCTTTCGGGAATCATCAGTGAAGGGTGCCACGATTAACATCAGTCGAGGGATTTGTCTGGCTTCATTAGTAAGGACCCAATCCATTCAGCTACCGTCAAACGCGAGAAATACAGTCAAGATTTAAACAATTATTCTTTTTAAATGTTTTTAATGTCAGTCAGAGTGATCTAATCATTATATGGCCACCTGCGCATATATATATATATATATATATATATATATATATATATATATATATATATATCAGCATACTGATGTGAGTAGGAACAAAGATTAATTAATGATGTGGTATCGAGTCTTACAGACCATTTTTGGATATAATATTATACAAGAAATTTCCAACCAAAAAGACAATAGCTCAATATATTTGATCGAGAAAACGGAATTTATAGTTTTTTTGTTTATATTTTATATTTTCACGCAGAAAAAAACATCAATTTTTAGAGTAGAAATGTATTGTTTTAATAAAGAATACCGTCCAGATTTTTTTCATTAACCCATGGATTTTCGATGTAGGCTCATCTCCTAAGAGGAAAAGTCATTAGCAAATATTAGATCTAATTCTAATTTATTTAGCACATACAAAGAAAATATATTTAAAAATTAATTACATCTTATTGGGGGAAAAGATAAACAAAATAGATGAAATAAAGTAGATAAAATGAAAGGATATGAATTTGTGGTATACGGGTGTTGCGGTAATTCTTGTATAGACTGGTATATCGTGGTCATATTTGAAATTTTTTTCCACACTCCATAGTGGTGAAGGGTCCGTAATGGTATGGGGTGCCTTATCTTACAGAGGGACGATGTGGCTTCAGCTGGTACAGGGTCGTCAGACAGCAGCTGGTTATGTTAGCATGGTACAAAAAAACATCTTTGATGATGGAGGGTCATCATTTGCGTGGGGATGGATGGTTATTCCAACAGGATAATGCTGCAATCCACACTGCAAGACGGATCTTGAACTTTCTAAAAGAAAATGGAGTTCATCTCTTGGGACATCCTGCATGCTCACCGGACTTGAACCGAATTGAAAATGTTTGGAATGGATGACAATAGAGGTTTATCGAAATGGCAAACAATATTCAACAAAAAATGAACTTCGTAAGGCCATCTTCAGAAACTGGAGCAGGATCCCCCGCACCTTAATGGAAACACTTATTTCTAGCATGCCCCAAAGAATTTTTGAAGTCATCAAAAGCAATGGAGGTAGAACTCATTATGAAGTTTGATTGTTGAATATTTTCATACACTTTTTGTACAATTTATGTACAATTTAATAGAATTTTTGTCTCTGGTCTTATAATTTAGATCATGTGTAAAAAGCGTCATTTAATAAAAATGTAAATTTTTAAATAAAATTGTTGGAATGTACCTTTTTGTTTCCATAACCTTTTGATTGTAATATTAGTAACCTTAAGTCGGAATAGTTTAAAATTTATCCTTAACAAAAATGTTTCTTTTTAAAGATTTTCAAATGATCTTAAATTTGTGATCAGCAGTGTGTACGTATATATATATATATATATATATATATATATATATATATATATATATATATATTGTGACGGTACCACGAGCCTGTTTCTTGACGAGAACCTCCCTGTACGGTATCAAGGTTGGAGTTCTCAGAGAAAATCCCAAGGCCGGGCACGCGTTTTAAGAAAAAGAAAAGTTTGACGGGTACCGACTGCAAATTATGCGGTCTCTATGGTACAGTGTCCAGGTTCAGACTAGAATCGTCGTGGAATATACTCGAGGCATTCACGGGCGGCAATGTAAGGCAAACAAAAGAGACACAAGTCGACACGGGTATGAGAGTTATTAAATCAACAATTTATTTAAACAAATTGAACCGGGTAAAATGTAACTACGAAAACAGAACATGCAACTGAAGTCATAACTGAAATAACATGAAAAAAAAAATAAAAGAATATATACATGAAGACAATGATTTGGGACAAAAAAAGGGGGTGAGTGATATTTCGATTGCCTTAGGAAGGTTCTTTTTGTTCTCTTCGATGAAAATCAACGAGATATGAGTGATACTCAGAGAGGGGGGGTCACACTGAAAGTCTCAAGATATAGAGATAGTTTTTCCCTCTTTCCTCTATTTTTTTTCTTTTCTTTCCCCCTTTTTTTCTTCTTCCTTTTTTTCTTTTTTTTTTATAGTCGATGATATGTTACTTATGGGCCGATCAACAGGGGGGGGATTCAGCATTTAGGAAAAAACCTTAGTTCGAGGGTTGCTTTTCTTTTCCCCATTTTTTTTCTTTTTCTTTTTCCTTTTTTTTCATGGGGCATTCAATAGTTCACATAATTGATCGAGCAAAAACAATTTAGAAAGAGTTACTTAACTTCTTTTGTTGAGTCGACGTTCAATTCACCCGAAGCTTCTTTCCCTTTTATGAGGTGCTGGTTTGAAGGATCGATTCTCGTAAATTCCAATCCATTTATGCTAAGGTGGATATATGTTATTCCTTATCAGCACGGCGTGAATTCCAATCGATTAGTGCCAAGGTGAGTATATATTGTTCCTTTGTGGCACGATACGAGTCGACGAGATGTTTTTCTTTTTTTTTTTTTCACCATGCGAATCAACCGCGGTGATTCCATTTTTCGAGCAGAATGCCCCCACATATGTTTCCGTGTCCACCGCCTTCATCGAACTGCCTTGATTCTCCCGCGTTTTTCTTGTTGGCGACAGTTGAAGGTCATTGCTTGGGTGTAGAAATCTAGGTCGCTCGGCCAGCCTCATTTTGACTCCGTCTGCTAAGGATTGGGTGTGGGAAGGGATGTCTGCTTAATTGATATATATGAAGGGTGTGAAAATGTTTCTCTTAACACCTTCCTCCATAAGAGAAAAAAAAAAGAATTGTTCCTCTTTTTTTATTATATTTATATGTATTTAAAATAAAATTACTCGTATGAGACAAGAAAATAATATTTGAGATTAAGGCCACCAACTTGTGTCACTCTAAAGAAATGATGTTCGTGGAGTTTCCATCACTTTTTCCTACAGCTATTTTATGAATTTTCCCCCGCCCCTTTTCTTCCCTTTCTGTTTCGAATCTACGTGATAAGGCGTCCGCTATTACGTTATCCCGACCCCTTACGTGTCTGATGTCTAGGTCGAATTCCTGCAATATGAGACTCCAGGAGAGTACTCGCCGGTTTTTATTTTTCATTCTATTGACGTATATCAATGGGTTGTGGTCTGTGTATAGGATAGTCGGGCCATGCACCGAGGATGCATAGACTTCAAAATGAGATAAACTCATCACTAACGCCAAAGCTTCCTTCTCTATTGTGGAGTAGGATTTTTGAAACTTTCTCAGTTTCTTTGAGTAGTAACTGACTGGGTGTAGTTGATCATCCTCCCCCATTTGTAACAGTACTGCTCCTATCCCGCTATTGCTGGCATCTACCGCCACACTGAAGGGTTTGTCAAACGATGGAGCCTTTAACACTGGCTCGCTGCTTAACATTAGCTTGATCTTCTCAGCTGCTTCTTGACATTCGGGTGTCCATTGAAATCGCTTGTGCTTTTTCAACAGCTCTGTCAGTGGCGCAGTGAGACATGCAAAATTCCTGCAGAATCGGCGGTAATACCCTGCCATGCCCAGGAATCTCCTTAAACTCCTAACATTTTTTGGTATGGGATAATTCTTTATCTCTTCTACTTTGGCCTTTGCTGGGGTGATCTTCCCATGGCCAACCACATGCCCTAGATATTTGACCTCGGCCTGGCAGAACTCTGTTTTAGCTAAGTTTATGGTTAATTTGGCCGTTCTTAACCTCTTAAATACTTTTTCAATTGTTTCGATATGTTCTGCCCATGTGTCATTGTAAATGACTATGTCATCGACATATGTATCTACGTTTTTAATCCCAGCAAGGCATGTGTTCATCAGTCTTACAAATGTTGCTTGGGAATTCTTCATCCCAAATGGCATTACGCGATATTGGTATGCTCCTTCTGGGGTTACAAACGCCGATATTTGCTTGGCTCTCTCGGTTAGAGGCACTGCCCAGTATCCCTTAAGAAGGTCGCATTTGGTGATGTATTTGGCATGTCCTATCTTATCTATACAGTCGTCTATTCGTGGCATAGGGTATGCGTCTGCCTTGGTTATCGCGTTCACTCTGCGATAATCTGTACAAAATCTCACTGTTCCGTCCGGTTTATCGACCAGCACGCACGGTGATGCCCATTCACTTTGACTGGGCTCTATTATCTCGTGTTCGAGCATGTAGTCTATCTCCGTTTTCATTATTTCTAATTTCTTCGGACTTATGCGATACGGATGTTGTTTAATTGGTTCGCTCTCCTTTAGCTCAACGTCGTGCACTATTGCTCTTGTGCGCGTAGGTGCGTCAGCAAATAGGTCGCTATATTCTGTTACCATTCCTTGTAACTTTTGCCCTTCTTTCGGCGGTAAGTGTGCAAGTTTGCACTCTAGGTTACTCATTGTCTCCGAATTCTTTAACTTAATGGGTGGGTACTTACAGCTTCATTGTGACACTGTGCTGTCAATATTGATTTTTCTCCCGCCCTCCTGAAATATTTTTTCATCATGTTCACATGACATACTTGAGTTTTGTTTCTACGCTTGGGGGTAGATATCTTATACTTTAGTGGGCTTATCTTTTCAGTAATTGTGTACGGTCCCTGATATTTCGACTTGAATGGTTGACCATTCAGGGGTATGAGTACTAACACTTCCTCTCCTTCTTCGAACTTTCTATCTACTGCCTTTTTATCGTATGTGGTCTTCATGACCCTCTGACTACTTTCTAGGTGGGTCTTAGCTAACTTCCGTGTTTCGGCTAAGTTTTGTCGCATTTTAGTGACGTAATCCGTCATATTATTTGGCAAGGGTTCATCGCTGACCCATTTCTCTTTTATCATTTTTAATGGTCCTCGTACCTGATGACCGAAGACTAGATCGAAGGGACTGAACCCCAACGAGTCTTGGACGGCTTCTCGAGCTGCGAAAAGCACAAATGGGATCCCCTGATCCCATTCGGCATCGTGTTTCATACAATAGCCCCTGAGCATGGTTTTCAGGGTGGCGTGGAAGCGTTCCAGAGCCCCCTGCGATTGAGGGTGATAAGCGCTGGATTTTATGTGGGTGATTCCCAGTTGCTCCGTAGCCTGCTCGAATAGCCTCGACGTAAAATTAGATCCTTGGTCTGTCTGTATGGTTCTGGGTAGCCCCATTTTAGTGAAAAAGTTTATCAGGGCATCTACCACCTTTTTCGTTGATATGTTGCGCAGTGGGATCGCCTCTGGAAACCTTGTGGACGCGCACATTATAGTTAATATAAATTGTGTCCTGTTTTGGTTTTGGGTAGCGGTCCTACACAGTCCACTATTACCCCTACTAAACGGTTCTTCCACTGCCGGTATAGGTTGGAGTGGGGCCGGGGGAATATTCTGGTTGGGTTTTCCAGTCTTTTGGCACGTCCCACAAGTTCTACAGAACGTTTTGACATCTCCCACGATTCCTGGCCTGTAGAAATGTCTGGTCAACTTTTCTAGGGTTTTGTTGACACCTAGGTGGCCCGCCAGTGGTATCTCATGTGCCACTTTCATGATATCCTCTCGATACATGTCGGGTACCATTACTTGTTCCCGCACAGTATCTCCCGACTCTCCCTTTGTCTTGGGGGCATTCCATTTCCTCATTAGTACGCCCCTATTGAGGAAATATTGACTTTTTGATTTGTTAGGATATTCTTCTCCAACCCGACAGAATAAGGGTTTTAGGTCGCCGTCATTCTGTTGCTCCTTGATCAGCACTTGTCGTGGCACGGGTAAACAAGGTTGGGGTGTTACCACCGGTCTCGGTTGTTTTTCCCCTGACTGCTTGTCTTCTACATTTCCCCTCTCTATCGCTCTACTTCTTGTGGTCACCCCTATGGGTTTCCCGTCTTGATATTTCGCGATGTCATTTCCTAGTATCATGGCTACCCCTGTCATTGGTAATTCGTCAATTACGCCTACAGTTATTTCTCCTGAGCCCCAATTCGACATTAAGTGGACTTTAAATAGTGGAATCGTTATGGGTCTGTTTCCTATGCCCCTTATCGTGGTCGCTCTACCTGCGGCTCTTGTCGCTTCTTTAGGCATGCATCCTCTTTTCACTAGGGATTGGGATGCTCTCGTGTCCCTGAGAATGTTAATGGGTTCCCCTTGACCTTCCTTATCTCGGGCGATATATCCTTTCGATATGAAGGGTTCGTACGTTTCATCTATTCCCTGAGATATCGCCCCTTGTGGTTTTGCTGGGGTATTCCGATTCATCTCCGTGAATCGTTTCGCCTGACACTTCGCAGCTACGTGACCTGGCTTCCCACAGTTGAAGCATACTATAGGTCTCGCTTCCCGTCCCAGTACTGGTCGGTTGGTTGTGTTGAGGGGATTTCTGATGGGTACTCGTGGATTTTCGTACAGTGTCTTTACTGCACAATGTTCATTGACCTGTGACTGCATGGGTCCCTGTAGTTTTGCCCTGCTTCTCTTGTGAGTCAATATGTATTCGTCGGCTGCCGTGGCTATATCGATTGCTGTTTCAGCCTTTTTGTCGGTCAGGTGTATCCTCATGTCATCGGGTATGCAGTTTTGAAATTCCTCAATTAACATGAGTTGTTTCAATTTGTTGAAGTTACCCTCTATGTTTTTGGCATTGCACCACCGATCAAAATAATTCTCTTTAAGTTTAACGAACTCTACGTAGGTTTGTCCCTCGCTTTTCTTTGAGTTTCTGAACTTCTGTTGATACGCTTGTGGGACGAGTTCATAACTTTTAAAAATTGCTTCTTTTACTACCTCGTAATCGGCACAGTCTTCCGCTGGCAGTGCCGCATATGTCTTTTGGGCCTTACCGCTTAATGCCGTTTGTAACAGCATTGCCCAACACTCTTGTGGCCAGCCCATATTTAGGGCGGTTCTCTCGAAGTGCGCAAAGTAATCGTCCGCCTCCTTTTCTACAAATTTTGGGACCAATCGCACTTGTTTAGTTATGTCGAATCTGTTTTGTCCGACTTGCTGTGGCTGGTGAGCTATACTTAATTCGCTCATCCTAATCTCTTGCTCGATTCGAGCTTTTTCTACCTCGGCTTTCGCCATTATTCTGGCTTTCTCTAATTCGACCTTATCAGGAGTCATGGTCGTTTTCTCCACCGGTAAATCTTCCAGCACTTCTTCATCGAAGCGGTCATTGTCTACCATGTGCTCAGCTATTATTCTCATTAACTGGCTTTTCCTCATAGCTCCCCTAACCTCTAGGTCTAATTTCTTTCCTATTACTATTAGATCATCTTTTTTTAATCTATATAATTTATCTGGGGATGGATTTTTAAGGAATTCGTCGGTGTCCGTCATTTTGCCTTACGTCCGTGTATAATGCACAAGTACGTTCACGAGGATTTTTTTTTTTTATTCAAGCAAGGAAATTACACTTGCTTGGTGTATAACTGATCTCCGGAGAGCCCCCATGTGACGGTACCACGAGCCTGTTTCTTGACGAGAACCTCCCTGTACGGTACCAAGGTTGGAGTTCTCAGAGAAAATCCCAAGGCCGGGCACGCGTTTTAAGAAAAAGAAAAGTTTGACGGGTACCGACTGCAAATTATGCGGTCTCTATGGTACAGTGTCCAGGTTCAGACCAGAATCGTCGTGGAATATACTCGAGGCATTCACGGGCGGCAATGTAAGGCAAACAAAAGAGACACAAGTCGACACGGGTATGAGAGTTATTAAATCAACAATTTATTTAAATAAATTGAACCGGGTAAAATGTAACTACGAAAACAGAACATGCAACTGAAGTCATAACTGAAATAACATGAAAAAAAAAAATAAAAGAATATATACATGAAGACAATGATTTGGGACAAGGAGAGGGGGTGAGTGATATTTCGATTGCCTTAGGAAGGTTCTTTTTGTTCTCTTCGATGAGAATCAACGAGATATGAGTGATACTCAGAGAGGGGGGTCACACTGAAAGTCTCAAGATTTTGAGATAGTTTTTCCCTCTTTCCTCTATTTTTTTTCTTTTCTTTCCCCCTTTTTTTCTTCTTCCTTTTTTTTCTTTTTTTTTATAGTCGATGATATGTTACTTATGGGCCGATCAACAGGGGGGGATTCAGCATTTAGGAAAAAACCTTAGTTCGAGGGTTGCTTTTCTTTTCCCCATTTTTTCTTTTTCTTTTTCCCTTTTTTTCATGAGGCATTCAATAGTTCACATAATTGATCGAGCAAAAACAATTTAGAAAGAGTTACTTAACTTCTTTTGTTGAGTCGACGTTCAATTCACCCGAAGCTTCTTTCCCTTTTATGAGGTGCTGGTTTGAAGGATCGATTCTCGTAAATTCCAATCCATTTATGCTAAGGTGGAGATATGTTATTCCTTATCAGCACGGCGTGAATTCCAATCGATTAGTGCCAAGGTGAGTATATATTGTTCCTTTGTGGCACGATACGAGTCGACGAGATGTTTTTCTTTTTTTTTTTTTTCACCATGCGAATCAACCGCGGTGTTTCCATTTTTCGAGCAGAATGCCCCCACACATGTTTCCGTGTCCACCGCCTTCGTCGAACTGCCTTGATTCTCCCGCGTTTTTCTTGTTGGCGACAGTTGAAGGTCATTGCGTGGGTGTAGAAATCTAGGTCGCTCGGCCAGCCTCATTTTGACTCCGTCTGCTAAGGATTGGGTGTGGGAAGGGGTGTCTGCTTAATTGATATATATGAAGGGTGTGGAAATGTTTCTCTTAACAATATATATATATATATATATATATATATATATATATATATATATACAAAGAAGCAGTGTATTAGAAAGTTTGGGCAGCATTTATTCCTTCCTGTATGTTTCATTTAACAGCAGGGATAATTCCTGTTTGTTTCTCTTGCGATCAGTTTTTTTTTCCATTTGGCGGGCCAATGTTCGAACGTTCTGTTCATGTGTAAAAGAAAATTTGCAATAGTCGCGAAGGTTTTCGACTTTTATGATTCGTATTTCAGGCGAGTGGTGAATTAAAAAAATGCCTTTAGTGAACTTACTGAGAAAGTCGATTAAAATAGTTCAATATCGTTGAATACGCATAAACAAACCGACCATCAATCAGGCTCAATATGAGATGGGGAGCACGTTTAAGTGCTTTTAACGATATTAAACGAAAAATGGCAAAAAACGTATCGCAAGAAAAACAAACAGGAATTAGTTATCCTTGCTGTTTAATTAAACATATATATATATATATATATATATATATATATATGTGTGTGTGTGTGTGTGTGTTCGTGTGTGTGTATTTATATATATATATATATACATATATATATATATATATATATATATATATATATATATATATATATATGGTGTGTTGGTGCGCGTGTGTGTACTGTATGTGCTTATATATATATATAAAATACCTGGGTTATGGGATGGGTAAAATTAATTTTCTGAACAGTTTCAACCACTTTTCTATTCTCTTAGTAAACTTGAAATCTAAATATAATAATATCAGAATTTGATCAAAATCTGTTACATTATTTTTATTCTATAAATGAATTAAAACAACTCAAAATAGCAGCGATTACAAGTAGTGGGCAGGCTCGAACCCGTAACGCGTAAGAGGAAAAAGTAGTTAAAAGAAGCTAATGGTTTTATCTATGTACCCAACGCGGTTGAGACTTCACATGTGTGTTCGAAATAACGTATTGTATGTGATGTCGTTCACACGAGGCTTGAATGACTTGCAAAAATGTCGACGAAAAACTTGTCTCTCCTTGCAAGAAAACGGCCCAGTTTACGGTGGAAGAATGAATGCTTTCGAACAGTTTTTGAATATTATTAAGCCAAGAAACTGTCGGAGGTTCAACTGCAACTCCTTCTTTCACTTGAGGACATTTTTTTTAACCCGTGACTGATTCTGAGCTCTTCTTATTAGTTACAAATCAACAGCCTAGGTGTCGAATACTCGAGACGTCTACAGGATATAACAACTAGATGGTTTCTATTCATTGGGGGGGGGGGCGTATCTGCAAATAATTTTTATACATTTCTTCTCACACATTCTTCTAGACGTATGAACTCATATACATGACTATACACATGCATAAAATATACACATTTATATATACATACCCCACAGCATTTCTCATACATACGTATATGTAAATATATATAATAGGCTCCTTAAGGTTTTGACAGACAATGGATACCCACCGTAGAGATGCCTACGCGTAAAAATTTTGTGGCAGAAGGTGCGCAATCTTCAACCACACCTCTCCTGATTCGACGTTGCCAAATACCAGTGGCAAGTAGGAGTGTATGTACAGGACGGCTGGGAACAAATGCCGAAAGAAGTGGAGAGCACATACAGCGCCTAGAATTCCCAAATCGCCACCCATCTGGAACTAACCAGGCTCAACATTGCTTAACTTCGGTGATCTTCCGAGAACCGATGTGTCAACGCGATTATGCCGTATAAATGTAAATTTAACTATAGATTGGTATAAATACTGAAACGTGCATACGTGTAGAAATGCGAAACTTAGTCTAGTTAAGTTCACACATATAAAACAAAACATGAGATGAATACGTGCGCATATAAGGGCAGGTTCATGAATATACTAACACATAATTACTAGTGATGGGATGACTCCGATATTTTCCCGATTCCGATACAATCATTGATTCCGATACAATATTAATATCTAAATATTTAACTATAGAGGTGCTATTTTCCCCGATTAGCGTAAACACGCACGTTAAATGGAGACATATTTTCTCAAACGTGAAAATACACTTGTGAGAGATGATCTATAGGATTTAGTGTTATTGGGAGTTTAAAATCAATAAATATTCATTGTTTTATTATTACAACCAGTAGCGGAAGATTTTTGCTTTAAACAAAATCAAATTAAAAAACACAATTTAAAGAATCATTTTTTTTTGGTTTTTTTTAACATGGACACATTTTTCCGGTTCCGATATCGATTTCGATAAGCCCAAATGTCCTGATTTTTCCGATTTCGATTAATTGTCCCAATACTAATTACACAGACTCACACAGACAGATTTTTACTCTATTTTTTTTTTAAATTCCAACTAAGGCATATTGCCATTTTAACCTAAATGGCTACAGTTTAGAATCATATATAAAAAGGAACTATAGGGGAGTTGGGTAGCGAGATGTCTGTTCAAAGGACATTTAAAATTTAGCAGTTTAGTACAGTCAGGGAAGCAATAAACAGGGCGGGAATTCCAAAGTCGAACAGTCCACGCAAAGAAACTATTAAAGTAGAAGTCTATACGGCATATAGGGACGTCAACAGTGAAGACGCGGGATTTGGTTGTTTGTCAAGATAATCGGGATTTGTACGTCGAGGTATTACAAGAGTTTCGGATTCATCTGAGCACATTCCTCTAAAGTACTTGTAAAGCAGAAAGAATGGATGCAACATTGCGGCGATGCGACAGGGGTTAGAGCTGTGCTAACAGTGCGAGACCTATTAGATTGGGTATTCTTTATTGAACTTTGTCTAAATGTAAGAGACTAGTGGTAGATGCACCAGCCCAGATGTGGCAACAATACTCCATGCATGGGTCAATTGTGGCCTTGTAAATATATAGGATTGTAAAGCTATAGTTTACTGTCTGGCATGAGCGATATTTTAATTAATTTATCATATTATCAACTTTCCATACGAATACATATATTTCTACTAGGGTTGGGACGATTAATCGGAATCGGAATCGAAAAACTCGGTATCGGAATCGGTAAATTTGTATAGATTTTCCGATGCCAAAAAGAATCTTTCTTTTGTCTATTTATTTGATTTTGTTTCAATCAAAATTTTCTATTGCTGGTAATAATGATAAAATAATAAATATTGATTGATTTTAAAATATCAGTGGGGCTAAAATCGATAG
Organism: Euprymna scolopes; assembly: GCF_053919585.1. Classification (NCBI taxonomy): domain Eukaryota; kingdom Metazoa; phylum Mollusca; class Cephalopoda; order Sepiida; family Sepiolidae; genus Euprymna; species Euprymna scolopes. The sequence continues at coordinate 42,940,669 of NC_136505.1, forward strand.
ATCTTCCCCTACAAGCATATTTTTACATTTAGGAAAACGTGCGCACATATAACATGAGTGTTTCTACGGTAATCGGAGAAAAAATACAGCCATATAGTTAAATATTTAGATGTTTATAAAGAATCAGAATCGGAATTGGTAATTGTAACGGAATCGGGAAAAATAATAGAATCGTCCCATCACTAATTTCTACAAAAATATACACATATAAAACATAGAAGTATATATAGATATACCTGCGCGACTGTCCAATTTACTACATACGCATATATACACTCTTGTATATAAGGCGCATATCAGGGTATTAAAACGCAAAGCAAAGCAATCAAAGCTAATGTTATACCTATGACAATATGCATGTAAACAAATCCATTTAAAGCTGCGTGGATGCAGAGTGATAAACCTGCACATACGACTTGGGACGAATTACACAAATATACACAGAGGAACATCATACAGAAGATACAGAAATGGAGACAAACTCATAGGTGTAGAAACTAATAAATATATACAACACTTAATATTACTGGATAACTCTTCCCATGAGAGCAGACGTTCTTGGCCTTCGAGCCAGATTTATGTCATTGTTTGATTAACAAATATTAAAACACCCACCCACCCACACACACACACACACACACACGATATGATTTGGGAATCTTAGGTAGGACGACCCCCGGTGTGCTTGAGTTATTGTGGTGAATGAGAACTTTAGGTAGGATAAAGCATAGACTAGCAAAGGTACAGGGACGAGGATGACCATGGACACCCTCTCTCCAATTTTTGAGTGGCCTTGTGCCTAACTTTTTTGTTTGTTACTGTTTTGTTGTAAACTCTTCAGAATAAATAGAAAAATATTTATAACTCAAAGTGTAGTATCTGTTTTCAGATGCTGAACATTCAACTTGTTCTCGGTCAAAAGGAGAAATCCTTCATGAGTGAGACCATTTTTTAAATTTATTTTTGTTCCTTTTCTCCACTTAAAAAAACACCTTGGTGTCTAACTCTACCCCGTGGGGGGGCAATGTAAGTAGAAACTCCCAAAACTAGACTCTCCTATTTATATCCTAAAACGCATTTTTGCCATTGATGAACGATGGCTGTGCATAGCCGTCCGGAGCGCGTTTTGTCGTATGAGTAAGGCCTCCTAATCTTTTACTGAAAAAAGTTGAAAAGCTATGAAGACGGGAGTAGAACCATTAAAACGAGCGACATTTTGTGTTCCAGCATTTATTTTTCCGCATGGTCATCACCATTCTCAATGCACTTTTCCCAGGAATTTAATGGTGCATCTCCGCTTCTGATACACGGCCATAACAGAGGCTGCTTTTGTAGAGTCTCACCCCGTCAATATGTGCAACAGAGAGAGGAAACTTGCAGATCATGAATGCATAGGTTTAATCATCATAAGAATTCAATTTGCAATCCCCTCAGACCCATACAATTTAAATAAAAAATGTTAGAAGACATTACATTTGTAACGCCCCTCGTATATATATATATATATATATATATATATATATATATATATATATATATATATATATATATAAGAGCTAAATTGACCGACTTAAACAAATCCCAATAACAACGCATATGATTAAGCAAAACGCAAAATGCACTTACGCACACACATGCTTATGCAAACGTGCACACCCACACACGAATCAAGACCAGCACGATAACGTACACGCACGCACGCACGCACTCACTGGCACACATACCCACATCCAATATAATACTGATTCCCCAAACTAAGTAAATGACTAGAAACAGAATTCACCATTCTGCCCACATTCAATGAAAGAAAATCTCTCTTTGTAATCAATATTTATCTGTAAGTATGTGTGTGTGTGGATATATATATATATATATATGTGTGTGTGTGTGTGTGTGTGTGTGTGTTTTATTATTTTTTTTATTACCGTTTTATCAGTTTGGTTACATATGTTTCAGATGTTGGACCATGTTTACGATCTTACAGCCTCGTCAGACCCTACAGAAGTGGTTGTTCATATTTGCTCTGCAATAGTATTGAGCACTCTCTTCAGGTTTTTACTAATTACAAGTTTTACCAAATATATATATATATATATATGTGTGTGTGTGTGTGTGTGTGTATGTGTGTATATGTGTGCATGTGCATATATATATATATATATGTTTATATCTATATATGTGTGTGGGAGGTGTATGTATGTGTATATATATATAAATGCATACTCCTAGTTTTAGATATTTATCATTTATTTTCCATTTTATGTATGTATATACACCTGCTTATATGTATATATATATATATATATATGTGTACGTGTGTATGTGTGTATGTATATTTTTTTTATATATGTTATAATATTGGGTACAGACCTTACGCCTTACTAAGTAATCTACTTCTATCTCTCTCTTTCCTTTTTATACGCACGAATACACACGCACGGACATGCGCGCACACACCCACAAAGACACTCACCTCACATGTGAACGAAATCACTGATCGTAATCCATACACATGCATACACACACGCAACGCACAATCCTTGTCCTAACACACACACATCAAAAAGGCAAAAATCTCATACAAATATTCACAAAATAGACTTAACACCTTGCAAATCGTCTGAATGGACAACTCTAACTGGTTGCCCTCTTGACTTGCCCCACTGTAGACATCAAGTCTCATATTGGCATTTCTCTCAGAAACACGGTCGTTAATAGCAGAAATAAAATGTTTCCCAAACGGAAATTCCATAAACTTTTAACTAAAAAACTTTTTTATAAAATTATCTACAGAGAGCAAAAGAAGACTCGAAACGCGTTATAAAACATATTTAAGAATATTAAAAAATGATAAAAGTTTGAAAAACCTACAATTGTGGAAGGTTAAACTCTTTTATATATATATATATATATATATATATATATATATATATATATATATATATATATATATGTTCTTGGAGTTTTGTATATTTAGGCAGAATTTCATTATTCGCGCATATTTTATTGAAGAGGATCTTCGTTCTTCTTTTTATGATCTTTCTTTCGAATTTTTCTTGTTTTCGTACAAGGGTTGTTCTTCCTGTGCATCCTACTTATTGATTGATTTGTTCTCTGTCGTTTTACTGTTTTTATTACTAATTTACTATGTGTAGTTTCGCCTAATTCGAATTTTTTTCCTTCCTCTTCACCTTTATCGTGTTAGAATAGGTGGAGAATTCGGCTGCTGTTGTCAATCAATAAGTAGGATGCACAGGAAGAACAACGCTGACGATGGTCAATCGAGACCGAAAACGTTCGGTAAACTAGGGGACTTTATAAGAACTTTGGATCCCACAACAAAAATACTTGTACGAAAACAAGAAAAATTCGAAAGAAAGATCATAAAAAGAAGAACAAAGATCCTCTTCAATAAAATATGCGCGAAAATATATATATATATATATTTATTTATTTATAGATATGTATATATATATTTATATATGTATGTATGTATGTATGTATGTATGTATGTATGTGTGTATGTATGTATGTATAGCTGACCGACCTGTAACAATGTGGGGATGGAATTTTTTTCCCCTAACGAACGAACCAGGTTTATCATGTACAAAATTAACTTTTTGTTGTTAACATCAGATGGAAATCATATCTGACGAGTTGACGAGTTATCGAAACATAAAATCATAAAATTGTCATCCCATTAACGAAACGGCTGTAATGAAGAGATCCAAGATGAAATAAAGAAGAGTTATATAGAAGACAAAACTGTAAGTCTTTGAATTACAATAAATTTTGTACTGTATATATATATATATATATATATATATATATATATATATAATGTATGTATATATATATCCAAGATGTTTTCTATGTAACTATATAAAATTTATTAAGAGTTAAGAAAAATATTATACATAGGTATGGTTTATTATTGGACACAGAAACACAGTTTGCGGAGCACATTTAACTAGCCGGTCATACTCGGTATAGACTGTTCATTTCTGGTTATTAATGTTTTGCATTATCAAATTATTATTTTATTGTACTGAGATTATATTTTCTGACGATTTAGACAGTATAGTAAAGATCTGTTACTTCAGAATATATTTGGGGGTTAACAACTACCAAATGGACTTCCGTCACATCATTTCAACCGTTACCTATACGAACAGGATTTTCGTCTTTGTTATATTCTTAACTTTGCATTTCTAGATCGTTTTGAGGTTGTTTTGTTGTGCCAGTTTTTTAACGTGTGCATACATTTTGGGTCAAGTTCAAGAATAGTCACGTGTTTCTACTTTATCGTAACAACCCCAAGTCCTTTCAAAGTATGATCCATTGCAACATCCGCAACGTAACCTGCCACGCGATCAGCGATTATTTCTCCGCACCTGGCAATTTAAAACTACCAGCAACACCTGCCATCCACCCCAGCTTCCGTCCTCCTAGCCACCGGAATTACTGCCGGTGTTCTGTTTTTATTTTGTGTCATTAATTCTATTCCACGTGCCTTCCATAATCTGGAAGACTATTATATTTCCTTTGACAATGAGGATCTCCCCCCCCCCAAAAAAAAAAATACATCGTGACTATTTTCACTCTTGCGTTAATTCTTACCTCTCCCTCACTTTCTGTCATATACATAAACACATATACACTTAACTGTAACATTTTTCATTCTGTCTTTGTTAGCAATGCTATTTAATTGTTCCTCTTTATTTCCCCACCCCACAAGGGTCCTGGATATTGACCTAAAACTATATCCGATGGTGAGGCCCCCACCGTGCGGGCCTTGGGGAGTGTGGAGCCACCCTTTAATTGACATTGCTCCCAGGTCCACTCGGACCCGGTGTGGTAGTATTTGTTAGAATCTGACTTTAAAAAAAATATACTCCATTAAAAATCGTTCCTCAAAATAACTAGATTCGGTATTAAATAACCTGATAAAGGTTGATATGCCGTAAAACAAAAACAACCAACCAACCAACCACCACACAAGGGAAAAGTCTCAGAAAACGCCTGCTTAAAAAAAAAAGGTCACACTGGATTGGAACAAAAATAAAAATTGTCACACTCTAAAAGGATTTTCCTTCACTGACCAAGGAAAGAATAAACTAAGTGTAGCATCAGAACATATATTACACTTTGTTGCTAATTTATTTCCGTGCATTTCCTTCTCTGTATATCTATGTGACTGATGTATATATATATATATATATATATATATATATATATATATATATATATGTGTGTGTGTGTGTGTGTGTGTGTGTGTGTGTGTGTGTGTTTCTCTATGTGACATTTCCATTTTTTCTATTTATATACACTCCCTTTGTTTTGTAACCTCTATGTTCTTTATTGTAGAACACCCCTCTCTCTCTCTCTCTCTCTCTCTATATATATATATATATATATATATATATATATATATATATATATATATATATATATATATATATATATTAACAAAACTCTACCGTTTAAACACCAGCTTAAAAGTATCTCCCTGCTATTTTGGGGCCACACGTCCATCTTACCTGTTTTTGTTTTCTCTCCATACCATGTAATGCATTTTTCTCCGCTCAATTTTGTTTTGCTTTTGACGCAAGTCCGCGCACACTTTCTAATTTGCATATGTGATTTTTCGGCTATTGCTGCTAATATCTTCGGAAGCCAGCTATCCTACAGCTCCTACTGAAATTTTCCTACGCGCTAATTTGCGCTCTATAATATCTGTCTCCATCTCTATCTTTCTCTGTCTCTGTCTGTCTGTCTGTCTGTCTGTCTGTCTGTCTCTCTCTCTCTCTCTCTCTCTCTCTCTCTCTCTCTCTCTCTCTCTCCGGTGTCAGTGAATGCTCTCTAAAAATAAAACTGTTAAGAAACTCTTAGCGAACATCTCTTTGTGTATTTTCTGGGTGAAAAGATGATCGACGGCCACGCATTGAATGGAGCGACCACAAGAAGAATCGTGAGGCTGCGGAAACCCGACCAAAGATCGAGAGGACGACGAGCGGTAATAATAGACACACAACACACACACAGACATACACATACACACGGACGCAAGACCTTATATATGTATATATATATATATATATATATATATATATATATATAGGGTGCCCCCCCAAAAAAAACAAAAGCTAAATGGAGGCCATCTAGAACATATGCTGTAGAACGGAGAAAAAAAGGCCAAATACCCTAGTGTTTTGATGTGATGTTTTGAATATAATAAACTAGTTATGACCAAAGTTTAATTTCATTCGGACAAAACACTATGAAACGGAGCTTAATTAGAGTCGGGCCCCCCTTTTCTTTGGTCCATCTGTATATATATATATATATATATATATATATATATATATATATATATATATATATATATATATGCATGTATTAGTAAGGATAACCGACGGTGCTCACGACTGAACAATGATCAACGAATGTTTCACACTCCCATGTTTTTATTGTAATCGAAATCGTTGAAATCAGCCATTTTAAAATCAAATCAAGTGATTGCTTACTCTAGTTGGGGCTCTATCGCGGTGCTCCTGGAAAAAGCCCCCCCCCATGCTTACCTTTCAAAAAGAAAACTCTGTTATAATTTTACATAATACGCAGCCTACGATTACGTTTGTTAGTGAATTGTCGGTAATTGTTAAAGATTGTTGCTAGCGTAGATTCCGAAAAGAAACCGTATAGGTATTAAAATGATTTCGGTTGTTTGTCTTGATTTTTTTTTTGTTATTGTCAAATTAATGAGGACTCATTTCGAGTTATACTCCATTTAGTATTACGCATGTGACTTGAGAAAAACACGCTAGTAATGTGTCCACATTGTGTGAAGAATGTAAGTCAGACGACATCAAGTTAAATGCGGTCGCTATCTTGTTTTGATTTTGCATAATTTTGATACATATCCAACGTGTTTTATCTCAGGTTATATGCGTTATACTAACTGGATATTAACTCAAAATGATTTCCCATTTATTGTTATTTAACGAAACTACATAAAATAATTTTTTTAATACCTATACAAAATCTTGACTTGTAATTTCTCTGGTCACGATTTTTAAAGTTTACCGCATCGTCCATATTTATTTTTTTATGGATACATTTTGTAATTCTTCTATTAAATAGTGCATTTGCATCTACTTTGCTATTGATCGTTAAATAGGTATTATTCTGCTCGATATCAGACGGTTATCCATACGGAAGGGATTGGTTTATTGTTAATCGTCTGAAGCGTTATTAATGGAGAATGCATCTAATTTGTGCCTTACTTTTTAGGCGTGGAGGGCAGGTAAATAAAATTAACAATATAAAGAAGACAAGAAAAAAAATCGTACGCACGTGCAAACACACAGACACAAATAAAACAGGTGCACACAAAGCAATAGTCGTCAAAACGAACAGATTTTTCCCTATAAATAATCGGATGCTTTGTCACCCTTATCCGTATATGTGTTTATCACTTGCCATTGTTCCTATTTACTTGCTTCCCCACGAGGGCAGAGCTAGACACAAGGTTAATTTTTTAATATGGGGAAATCCAGCCTCTCCAAAAAGAGGCACTCTGGATAGAAACAAAAATGAAAATTATCTCAGTCATGAAGAATATCTCCTCCACTGTCTGAAAGCAGAAAAGGTGAAGTGTAGCAGCATCACAACATATTCTACACTGTGATCTTGGCCCGAAGGCTAAAGATCGTTTATTGTTACTTTAGTGTTACTTGAAATTTAGTTTTTCTACTTATAAATAGAAATAAAAGCATGGACCATTCTGAAAAACAGGGGCAAAACTAAGCTTATATCTTGTAACAATTACAAAAAAAAAAATTCTCAATCACCGATTACCATTTAAAAATAGCTCCATACCCGAGAGCTCGTCGTTTAAACCTCTTTACTTCACATTCTCAGGCAACATGAGTTGGAACAAATACGTTGATGACATTGTCAAGTGCGAAGATTATGGGTTCTCACTGCCGTGCTTGAAAATTACTAAAATCTGAGAGTATCCTATACCTTTACAAAGCCAACATTCGCGCATGCGTGGAGTATTGTCGCCACATCTAGGTTGCTACTTCTACCGCTAATCTTTACCTCTTCGACAGGGTCCATGAACTAGTCTCAAGTTTAATAGCTCCTGCACTGATGGCTCAGCTCTGACATCTGTCTTATAACCGCATGTTGCATCCTTGTGCCTGTTTCACAAGTACTTTAACAAAATGGGCTCTGATGAACCCACAGCATTTGTTTCTCTTAGCGTACATACTCCCGGTAAATCCGACCATCAGCATAATCCCAACCATTCACTATCGAAGCCCCTAGAGGCCAGAGAGCCTTCTCCTGTAACTGCTTCTTTCTCGGAACTTCCATACTTTGGAATTCCCTTCCTGTTGCCATGCTTCGCCCATAGTACTGATATGCAGGAGTTTAAATGTATTGTGAACAAACATCTCGGTCTCAACTCTCCACAATCTCCTGTTGCACATGATTCTAAATAGCATCGTTTACGATCCACTAACAATACACCTTGTTTGGGGTGAAAAGAGTAAAAACGAAACCTATCTGATTTCTATTTTTAGGGATTATTCAAACTGCTGTTCCTATTTTCAATGTTATTCACACAACGTTTCCGCCGAAGTCAACTTTTACCTTCCGGTGCATCTCGTCGAACTCAGAAATCCTTCTAGAATTGTCCACAAGGATTAGTGAAAGAACGGATTAAGTACTAGGTAAACCTTGTTGCTACTAACGCCCTTCTGAAAGTGTAACGTAATCGTTAATATGTAGGGACCCAGCATGTTGTAGGCTCAGTCGCAAGGAACATAAGAAAGGGAGAGAAAATAAATTCGTTGTTTCAGGTTTCAATAAAATACCTTTATTCCTCATTCTCTGGTCAGGTGTTACTTCTCGTCTCGACTGTGTATCTAACGTGATGATCGGTTTGCGCACACGTTCTTCTTTTTATAATCATTTTCCTTCTCCCTTGCCTTGACGTCACCTCGCACATGGTTTTGTCACTTACATACAACTCTCATACGTGCAATCGCATTCTGTTACAGAAGTTGAATGTTAAACCATATGTACGGGATATGTGAAAATATAACTGTGAATTGCTAAAGACGTCTACCTATTCATGGCTAATAGAATGAGGGCATGTTACCTCATGGATTAAATAAAGGATAATGTTCGAAATTCCACGCAGATTTCAGAGTTATGCAAAAAGATTCCTTAATTGCACAAGACACATCTAAAAAAAAAGTCGGAGGTTATACCACTGGAAACAAATCCAAATAATACAGATCATCAATTCTCATATGAAACAAATCAGAAACATATATCTGTTTGCTTATGCTAATGTTTTAAGTGGCTGCTATTTTAACTTTTGTTTAATTTCAAATATTAATAACTACATTTTATTTCAGTACTTTATATTTTTATTTCCTGATTGTTTTATTTAATGATAGCGTTTTCTCGTCATAAATGTTTATTATATCTACTAAGTTGATTGCATAAACAGATTAGGAAATTGTATTCATTGTTAGTGCGTGAGAGGTGAATTTGTCAACATACTTTCCCTTTAAAAAACACGTCAGTTGGACTTTTATTAAATGCAATACTTAATAATTTTTTTTTATTGGACAGTAGAGAACACTTTGTGGGTGCGTTATCGGCAGCTCCCGTTACTCTCGCTTCTCTTTATTTGTCCCTCAGTCCTCATTTTTTTAATGAGTGATTTTTCTGCACAAAGGGAGAAGAAAAAGCTGTATTCTAGGTTGTCAGTATTTTGTGTGAACAGTCGACAGAGATGGCGGAAATTTTCTGTTTCTATGTCTATCCTTGTAGCCATGTCACTAGTAAGGGTGCTGGAGGTAAACGTCTTTCTGGGCTGACATTATCCGCCTGATAGTCAGGAACCCGAACCTTGGATTAATAAGGAGGTTGTCCTATCAACAGGTACAAAGTACTAGGGCTACTGTATTGCCATTTGGTGAATGGATTCTGGACGGTGCAATAGCTTATGGTGGGGCCTCTCGATGCCATATTAGTGGGTAATTGTTATGGCTTTACCTTATCATGTTCTACAAAAAAATATTCTTCGTTTCTTTTTCTCTCTTAGTTTCCCTTCTCTATCCTGCTCTAAGCAAATCTGACGGCCTAGTCCACAAACTCCAAAATTCCATTATGACAAGTTTCAAGAAAAAATAAACGATTAAATCCGGATCTCAAACTCCCAACGTAGACTCCCACTACCATGTCTCCTTCTCCAACATAAGGGGCCTACGTTCTAACCTTCCAGGGGTTGAAGCTCAATTACAGAAGACTAAACCAGACCTTTTATTTTCAAGCGAATCTGGCATTTCACTAAATGAGTTCGTAATTAAGGGATACTCTAACTTAACTTCAAAATCTAACCACCAAGATCGCCATGGGCATGGAATATGTGCCTATATTAAATATGGTTTTCCATGTGGTAATGACATCTCCAGAGAAGATCCTAACTTACCCTATATGTGCTTCCGGGTTGCACTAGCTCACAGTACTGCATTTATATTTACTCTCTGTCGTCCCCATAACAGCGGAGTTACTATTTTTAAAAGCATATCAGTGGAGTTAGTATCTTTAAAAGCATATCTGAGGAAAGTTCTATCAGCGTATCCTTCAGCTTACATTCACGTATGAGGAGACTTCAATGTACCCAATGTGGAATGGTTGACCCACTCAAACAAGACCGATGATGAGTGGAGGTTCTGTCATGATTTCTCCATTGTTTATGATCTCACTCAGATTGTTCAGGAACCCACCCGTGTGCCGGACAATGACGGTCAGTATGCGAGTCTGCTAGACCTTTTTCTCACAACTTGCTCTGAACTATGTTCAGTTTCCATTCTGTCTCCTCTTGGATCTTCCGACTACTCAGTTGTATCAATTAAGATAAAAATGAAATGTAATAAGACCTCAGACGTACCTCTCCATCGTACAGTATATCCATACACTATGGCTGACTGGGATATCTGTCGTACATTTATATCGGATCTACGTCTGCGTTCCATGCTTAAAAAGGATGTGTCCTCTATAGTATCAGACCTGACGGAATGGTTAATTGTAGGTGTACACCGTTTCATACCCTCGAAAAAGTTCCAGCAAAAACCTAACAGCCATCCATGTTTTTTTCCAGAATGTGGTGCTACTATTGCGTACAGAAATTACTTTTTCCACTGCTTCCAACGTAATAGATGTATGGAAACTAAAGCCGCTTTCACGACTGCCAGCAACCATTGTAAGAAAGTAATAAAGAACGCAAGAGAGTTATATGCTCAGTCCGTCAGGTCCAAAGTAGCTGAGCAGCAGCTTGGTTCCCACCAGTTTTGGAAAATAGCAAATCCCAACTATCATCAATGGACCTGAGTTAATCTCGTCAGCATCAGACAAAGCCAAACTCTTTGTCAAGAACTTTGCAGCTAATTCTACCCTTTGCGATCAAGGCCGCCAACCCCCAATATTTCCTCCTGTATCAGAAAACACACTATGTGATATACAAATATCTGTACGTGATGTTGCCGACCTAATCAAAAACCTTGACTCCAGTAAAGCAATCGGCCCTGACGGTATTTCAATTATAGTACTCAAAAACTTCAACCTGAACTTGCGCCCATATGAACAAAACTGTTTAAACGTTGTCTTAAGGAGAATTGCTTCCCATCACCCTGGAAAATATCATCAGTATGCTCCGTATTTAAGAATTCAAGTGATCGTTCATCCCCCTCTGAGTACAAGCCAATAAGTCTCCTGTGCTTCATGTTTAAGTTGCTGAAATCTGTGTTAAATAGAGAAGTAATCAACCATCTCAGCAAAAATAACCTTCTTAGTGATACACAATATGGTTTCCGTTCTGCTAGATTTACAGCAAATGTGCTTACAGTTATATCTCATAGGATTAGCGAATCTCTCGACAGAGACAACATTTCTAGGGTAATTGCTCTTGACATATCAAAGGCCTTTGATAGGGTATGGCATAAAGGTTTACTTCACAAGATCTCCAGCTATGGTATAGCTGGAAATGTCTTCTCGATTATTAAATTATTTCTCTTTGATAGGTTTATAAGAGTAGTAGTTGATGGGCAAAAATCAGAAGCTCACAGTATTAATGCTGGAGTCCCTCAGGGGTCCATCCTGGGCCCAACTCTTTTCCTGATCTACATTAATGATCTCCCAAATCACATCCTTACATAATTTGTAGACATTTTTTCTGATGACATTGCCATGTATGGTAGCACGTCTAAGACAGTAAACGGCCAAGTTCTCTCCTATTCTCTCTCTTCTGATCTTGATCACGTTGTACAATGGAGAAAAGAGTGGTTGGTTACTTTTAATGCATCTAAAATCAAGCTTCTATCTTTACATCATCAACGTTCTGATCCCCACCTGGCATCAATTAAAATGAATGGCTTTCGTCTTCAGGAGGCCTCAAGTTTTGACAAGTTTCTGGGCTTGACCTTTACTCCTGATCTTAAATGGAATACGTACATCAAATCTGTTGCCAAGGCCGCTGGAAAAATGGTCGGATCCTTCTATCGATCCAGTAGATATCTCACTGCTGATACAATTCTCTCACTATATAAGAGACAGGTACGTCCAAGGATGGAATACTGTTGCCACATCTGGGCAGGAGCTGCTAGAAAGGAATTGTCCTGTCTTGATAGAGTTCAAAATAGACTTCGTGGACTGGTGGGAGATGTCCTTTTCTCTTCGCTGCAATTTCTTTCTCACAGAAGAGATGTTGCGAGTTTGTCTCTGCTTTATCGTTTTTTTCATGGAAAGTGTTCGACTGAGCTTCAATCTATGGTCCCTCCTCTCCAAGCTTTCACAAGAAATACCCGTATAGCTGAAAACACTATCAATAATTCCCCATTGACTGTGCCTAAACCTAAACGTAGATTCCATGATCAAAGCTTTTTTCTTAGAACTGTACGCCGTTTTCCTGCTTTCCATCTGTCTATATTATGGTTGTCTTCAAGTCCAACGTGAACAAGTTTCTGATGAGCCGTTACACTTAAGTTAACAAATTTGCCGAACTTCCATCACTATCGATTACTATATTGTCCTTTTGACTACTGTACACTATTTAACCCTTATCCTTGAGTGGCATCGGGGCCTTGATAAGTGGTGACGCATATATAAAAAAAAAACTCTTTAAATGAGTGCCTTTAAAAATTATTAATCTGTTTATACATAAGGCGGTGCTAGGTATTTTAAAGAGTTTGATTAAGTTTTTCTATTAATAAAATTTTTGTTTCTTAACGTGTTCCAAAAACAGTTTTATTCAAGGTTTTAAAAATGTTTAATGATGCTTCTAAAGCTTTTGTACCAGATTAACTCCCTTTAAAGTGGACATGTGCTAAAAAAGTTTCAAGACATCTTGTGCGTTTAACAACAGCACGCTTTTGGCATAACAACACAAAGGAAACGGATTTTACTAGCAATAAAAAATCAAGCAAAAGAACAATTGCGTTCTCTGATGATGGAACTGAATAAGAAATATCTCAATTTTAAAATAAGAACAAGGAAAATAAAAAAAATTGAATATTTTTTGTCTTTGAAACAAATAGGCAACTAACGTGTTCCGAAAATAGATTTTTTTCTGATTATTCAAAGTTTAATTCACAATTTAATCGATAGTATAACTGCTTTGAAATTCCTTTCTAATTTCAAAGGTTCATGAATCAATTTATACTCGTTTAAATCGTAAAGAAAATATTTTAATGGCGAACGTGTTTATGAGTAAACCGAAATGCATGCTGGTTCATTATAATTACGTAATTAATTTACTTTGTTAAATAGTATTTTAAAATCATGTTTGATACTTTGCACTATTGAATTTTGATTTCAATAATAAATTGATGACGAATATAAAAAATATGTAAGTCATATCGAAACTGAAATCAGACACACAAACAAACAACAGTATTAATATAGACGAAAACAAAACGAACTTAAAATGTATTTCCAATATAAGTATCATTAAATGTAATAATTGGGATGTTGTAGTTATCTAGATTTAAATTTAATGAAACTCAGTTGTTTATCAAAAAGTACTTAATGACCAATAGAGGTTATTTTTCATCATATTTAGTCACCACTTATAAAGGTCCAGAAGCTATTTAAGGATAAGTGTTAATGTATACCGTAATGTAGATATGATAATTTATTTTAGGGATCGGCTCTTAAAGAACCTGTTCACGTTGGACTTGAAAACGGACATGTCAAAATCAACCGCTGTATTATATTCCACAGAAGAACAGCGCTTTGAAAAAAAAACTCCGCTCGTGGAATTTTCGTTTAGATTTGGGCACAAATAAAGAGCAAAGGAAATTGCTTATAGTTGGTTTAGTTAGTCGGTAGTTTGCCACGAGAGACTTACAAGGAGGGGAACATAGAGTGAAGCTCAGTCGAGCATCTGCCATAATTTTTATTTATTTATTTACTAGCAGGGCCACCCGGTATTGCCTGGTCGTCAAATACGCTTAAATATGATATTTTGATTAATGCAGCTTTCGTATTTACCCAATATATAGTAAAGATTTAAAAAGTTTTTTTTTTTTAAATTACTCGAGCACCATCACCGAGAATCAAAACCAAGACGTTTAGCATACGATTTAATTTTTCCTTTTACGTTAATGTCTGAGCAATGAAGACATTTTTTCTAAAAGGCTAAAAATTAAAACATGAACCAATAGCTATTATGTTACTATGCATACTCCTAATACTGTCGTTCGACCTTCACTTGGCAAATTCTATATTTTTTTAATTTAAGACTTTTGCACCGATTTTCCCTAGTTAAAACTTAAATATAAAGTTTCGCATGGGTTCGAATACCCTATATATTAAGTTTCGGTCATAAAGGTATGTAAACCAAAACTGACAGAGGAGTTTGATAGGCATAATATTTTAAGCAAATATATATATACGCATACATACTCGGGGTTTTTTATTCAAAAGTAATGGACGAGTGAATTCCACGAGGTTGTTAGATAGTGCTCAATAAAAAGAGCTGATAATACTTGTTTATTGTTATATAAACATGCTCACATCCCGCTGCTACAAACAGCCACTTGTTTCAATCAAACAACAGACATCATCAGGCAGCGACTTGACTATTCAAATGTTCAATGAATAACCATTTAACATTGAACATTTGAATAGTCAAGTCGCTGCCTGATGATATCTGTTGTTTGATTGAAACAAGTGGCTGTTTGTAGCAGCGGGATGTGAGCATGTTTATATAACAATAAACAAGTATATATATATATATATATATATATATATATATATATATAAGTTTTGTGTTTACTATTAGCTTTTTACGCAAATATTACGAAAGTATAAATCAAGTAGAATATTTGCATTAATTTAATTGCACGTAATAGTTAGCTAGAGATAATATCCCAAGAAAACCGAAAAAACTAATAAGGAATTAATTAAAATGAATATTTAAAACAATATGCAAATTAGCAGATGAATGCAATTCCACAGCCCATATATAACAAAGTTGTATTTTCTTTTAAAATAATTTTTTAAAAAAAACAGTTTTAATATGATTATCGATACACAAAAAATAATTCATAGGAGTATAGATTGGTTGCATAAGTGCATACATGTTTCGGTTGCGATTTATTTACAAATCCAATATCATCGGACCAGGTCTTACAATCAAACTATTTCCTTGTTCGATCTGTCCCGATAATGTTGGATTTATAAAGAAATCGCAACAAACATGTAAGCGCATATGTAGCAGGTAATCTTTGTATAAATATATAACAATTATATTATCATTAAATATATTCTATTCTTATTATCATTCGTATGTGGCACAGCCACAATATACAAGTGTAGACGATTCTTTATTATTAGCCCGCCATGTTTGTTTGATTTTAAGAATAGTTTCGTTTGTTATACATCTGTACATAATAAATGCACAGAGTATTTCGATAACAAACAACTTGTTTTCGCGTTCATTTTAAGTTTTCATTATCACCTGATAATAGTCGCTATGTTACCTGTACTTATATAAAAAAAAACTATAGCAGCCCAAACTGATTAAGATCTATTGTAAATAAGTTTAACTTAGCACGGAAAACCTTTAAAATAGTAAGCCATCTGCGCCTCCGTACTTTAAACAACCTGGCATCACACGAAATATCATCATCTAATCAATAAACACTTTTAATTAAACAAAATAAAAACACGTTTTCATCGAAATATAAAATATAAATCCAAAAATTGACGCTTAATAAAAATCGCACTCACGAAAGAACGCAAGAAAAATCTATTTCGGCATTAAAATTAGTTTTATCTTGCTGTTTTCATTTATATTACTAAATTAGAAGGGGTGCCCGGCATTGCCCGGTTGTAAATACGCTTAAATATATTTTGTTTCATGCGGATTTCGTATTTAATATTTCAAAGCCTATTCCCTATTGAATCATATATTTTACCTAATATATAGAACTGATTTCAAAACTTAAAAAAAAAGATGACTTGGCTGTCATCAGCTAGAATCGAAACCAAAACATTTTGAACTCCAACCGCTTTCCATACTGTTTGAGCTATTGACAGATAGACTAGAATTTTTTTTGTAAGTAAACCACTTCAAATTATCAATTCATTTGCGCAAAAGTAATAGAAATATATCGGCAAGTTGAAATGAACATTTTGCAATTCAACTTACTGACATATTTCCAAACGTGTTATTCATCCATCCAAACTAAAATTTTACTCGTTATAAACATCATGGTGTATGATTGCTATTTCCTGTTAGTTTCAATGTTATGTGACCAGCAGTTTTATAGTTTATCGTTGTAGTATTTTCATAAAGACTCACATACATCTACTGTTTTATGTAAATAGATGAGGAACGATTTCGATTAAAAGTTTAGTAATGCATCTAAAATTGAGACAAGCAGTTTTCACTCTGTTATTGAATATAAACGATATCAGGTAAAATTCGGTCGCCATTTTGATTTTTTCGGATTATTCGCACCATTATACACACTTTAAAGAGTGTTTTTCTTTATTTTCGATGCATAATACTAACTGCATTTTTATGGAAACGATTCCGCATTTAGTACTATAAATAATCATGACAAATCTCAAAAAAAAGCATGAATAAACCTAGAACCCCATCCTCCAACGTAGACTCCTACAACTAGGTCTCCTTCTCCAACATCAGGGGTCTACGTTCCAACCTTCCAGAGGTCGAAACACAGTTACAGGAAACGAAACCGGACATATTCTTTCTAAGTGCAATTGGCATAGGGCCAACCACTTCTCTAGACGAATTAATAATTAAAGGATACTCCAACTTAACATCTAACTCTGACCCTCAAGATCACCATGGGCATGGAATATGTGCCTACATAAAAGATGGCTTTCCATGTGGTAGAGATATCTCCAGAGAGGACCCCAATTTACCTTATATGTGCTTCCGGGTTGCACTAGCTTACACCACTGCATTTATATTTGCCCTCTATCGCCCCCACAACAGTGAGGTTACTATCTTTAAGAGCATATCTGAGAAAATTGACCACATCCTGTCTGCTCATCCTTCGGCTAACATTCACATTTGCGGTGACTTCAATGCCCATAATGTGGAATGGCTGACCCACTCAGATAAAACCGATGATGAGGGGAGGTTCTCTCATGATTTTGCCATTGCCTATGACCTCACTCAGATTGTTTACGAACCCACCCGTGTGCCCGATACTACAGGTCAATATGCAAGCCTTCTAGACCTTTTCCTTACAACTTCCCCTGAGCTGTGTTCATGTTCCGTTCTATCTCCTCTGGGATCTTCTGACCACTCCGTTGTATCAGTTAAGATAAAAATTAAATGTAATAAGTCTTCAGGCGTACCTCTCCACCGTACTGTATATGGATACTCTACGGCTGACTGGGATAGCTTCCGTACATTCATAGTTGACCTACCTCTGCATTCCATGTTTAAAATGATGTGTCCTCTATAGTATCAAACCTGACCGAATGGTTAATTGTAGGCATAGACCGATTCATACCATCAAAAAATTTCCAACAAAAACCTAACAGCCAGCCATGGTTCTCCCCTGAATGTGCTGCTGCTATCGCGCACAGAAATCACTTTTTTCCATAGCAACCAACGTAATAGATGTACTGAGACTTAATCTGCTTTCAGGACTGCCAGCAACCACTGTAAAAGAGTAATAAAACATGCAAGTGAGCTATATGCTCAGTCTGTTAAATCCAAAGTAGCTGAGCAGCGGCTTGGTTCCCGGCAGTTCTGGCAAATAGCAAACAGGATCTTGAACAGAAGCGTGCGTTCTATCCCAGCTATCATCAATGGGCCAGAGTCATCTCGTCAGCATCAGACAAGGCCAGACTATTTGCCAAGAACTTTGCAGCTATTCTACCCTATGCGACAATGACCATGAACTCCCTGTATTTCCTCCTATAACAGACAACACTCTATGCAACATACAAATATCTGTGCGTGAGGTCGCCAATCTAATCAAGAACCTTGATTCCAGTAAAGCAACTGGGTCTGATGGCCTTCCAGTTATAATGCTGAAAAAGCTCCACCCAGCACTTGCCCCCATACTTACAAAACTATTTAAGCGTTGCCTTAAGGAGAAGTGCTTTTCAACACCCTGGAAAACCTCATCGATATGCCCTGTATTTAAGAATTCAGGTGAAAAGTCATCTCCCTCTCAGTACAGACAAATAAGTCTCCTGTTTGTCATGAGTAAGTTGTTGGAATCCATATTAAATAGTCAACCATCTCAACAGAAACAACCTTCTTAGTGGTATGCAATATGGTTTCCGCTCTGCAAGATCTACAGCAGATGTGCTAACGGTTATATCTCATAGGATTCGTGAATCTCGTGACAAAGGCTTCTTTTCCAGAGAAATTGCTCTTGACATATCGAAAGCATTCGATAAGGTATGGCATAAGGACCTACTTCACAAGATTTCCAGCTACAGTATTACTGGAAATGTTTTCTCAATCATTGAATCATTTCTCTCTGATAGGTTCATAAGAGTAGTGGTTGATGGGCAGACATCAGAGGCCTACAGTATTAATGCGGGAGTCCCTCAAAGGTCCATCCTGGGCCCAACTCTCTTCCTGATCTACATCAATGATCTCCCAAAACATATACTTAAATCATTCATTGACATCTATGCTGATTACACGACCATCTATGTCAACACATCAAAGGCCGTAAATGACAAAGTTCTCTCTAATTCTCTCTCCTCTGATCTTGAGCGTGTGGTATAATGGGTGAAGAGGTGGCTGGCCACATTTAATGTATCTAAAACAAACCTTCTATCTTTACATCATCAATGCTCTGATCCCCATCTGGCATCAATTGAAATGGATGGCTCTCGTCTTGGGGAGGCTCCATGTTTTGACGAGATTCTGGGGTTGACCTTTACTCCTGATCTGTAATGGAACACGTACATCAAATATGTTGCCAGGGACGCTGGGAAAATGGTGGGATCCTTCTACCGCTCCAGAAGATACTCTATCAAAACCTCCAATACTAATGATTACTACATTACTATCTCATTGATTACTGTACACGCAATAACTCCTATCCCTGAATGGCCTTCGGGCCTTGATAAGTGGTGCCCCTCATGTAAAAAAAAATATAACGAAAACTATATTATAAAACTACTTTGAATGCTTATTTATTTATTCATTTATTTATTTATTTATTTGCGGACTGTTATCCCCCTCTTCGCAGTTGTTCCACGACGTTTCGGCCAACTATTTCTTTGGCCTTCGTCAGGTGAAATAAATATAAAAATTACGCATCTATAAAGGATTCCAATAATAAACTAATATACTTTTAATACCTTTACAGATTTTGCCCCGCTCTTTTTCCATGATCGTGATCGTTATAATTTGTACAACTATTTAAAAACTAGGCCCCAATTTTACCTATTTCAGGAAATAATAAGGCATTTATTTTTCATTACGGGGTGATTATGAAAGAATATCCAGCTATGTGTTGGTTAGATTGGCAGCAAATAAGGTGGGTGTTCGCTTTAGCTGAACTCAGCGCGCATGCGCCGCCCGAAATAGCTGCTAAATGAACAGTGGTCTTCCGCTAGCATAAACTAATGGCCTTGAGCCAAATACTGGGTTAAATAATGTGTATCATTTTCAGTAGTAAATGTTTATTTCTGTCCTTGTAAAGCGGGACGAGGCAAAACAAATCTGGTTCATCCACTTGCTATGTCGTTTCTTTAATAAACACGTGCAATTTTCTAAATTTCCCATCAGACAATGCACTAAATTCGCATTACTGACGCATGAAAACATTGGGTCGTTCTTATTGGTTCGTTTATAACTAAATAATCAAAATATATTCACCATTCAAATTGTTTTTATTAACTCAATGTAAATGCTTGAATAAGACTATAGCAGCGCAAAAGTGCCAGTAAAATAAATTATTACCAAAGTGGTCTTTTTAACAACATGTAAGATTTTGTACCAGAGATTTAACTGCATTAATAACAAGATGACCAAAATCCACCAACTCATTCAATCTACTGATATTTCGTAATCTAAATCCACGATTGTCTTACACCTACTTCAGCTAAAATAAGATTTGAAGAAAAGAAATATAAATATAGAAACTGGTTAAAATCTTATTCATTAATTCTTCGACTAATTTTTGAAAATCAAATTTCTTTCTCGTTTTTGAATTTAAAAGTTAAACTCGATTCGTCCAATCGGACAATACTATAAATGTTTGATACCGTCACATGAAAATATGTCGTTGTTTTTATCGGTGATTTAATGAGTGAATAATTGAGCTATATTCGTCATACGAATAACTCAGTATAATAGCATTATTAACTCAATATAATATTATTATTAACTAAATATAATAGTATTATTAAATAAATATAATAGTATTATTAACGCAATATAATAGTATTTATAACTCAATATAATAGTATTATTAACTAAATATAATAGTATTATTAACTCAATATAATATTATTATTAACTCATTATAATAGTATTATTTACTCAATATAATAGTATTACAAAACCAATATAATAGTATTATTTACTCAATATGATAATATTATTAACTCAATATAATAGTATTATTAACTCAATATAATAGTATCATTAACTCAATATAATAGTATTATTAGCTAAATATAATAGTATAATTAACTCAATATAATAGTATTATTAACTCAATATAATAGTATTATTAGCTAAATATAATAGTATCATTAACTCAATACAATAGTATCATTAACTCAATATAATAGTATTATTACTTATTGTCAAAGTTTACTTTTAACAACATGTTATATTTTGACAGCGAATTTAATTTCAATCAAACTACATTAATGACCAAACTTATCCGACAAATCAAACTGGTTTTCGTAATCTAACAATAAATAGGTTTCTCATAAGTAACACGTAGTTCAGCTAAAAGTAGATGTCAAGAAAATATCATAAATTTAGAATCAGTTAAAATCATCTACCCTTACTATTCTGCCATTTCTTTTCTTTTCGTTTCTTTTATTTTTTAAATGAATTACTTTCTCTGTGTATTTGTCTAATCTGTCTGTGTCTCTGTCATAATTTTAACTTTTCATTTTTCTGTTTAGTAACCTTTTCTTATCAGATAGTTTCTGATATAGTTAGTTGAATATATTTTTCCATCATTTTTATTTCGTTTCATTTGGTTTTTATGTTTTCGCTGATGTCACGTATTATTTCCGATTTCAGGTATAAAATACAATTTAAAAAAAAAAAACTCAGTTTTAATGGCCACTATGTTTTGCATTTCTCCATCTTTGTTTGTAGTTATTATTTTCTCGTGTATTTTGGACTCTTTTTTTTTTTTTTGTCACGCAAAATAAAATTCCAATCAAAGTATGTCCTCACTCATATGACCTTAACGGTTTGTTCGAAGATCATTCTGAATAATAAAAACACATTTATTATTAAAGACCCTCTGCAACAATGGTTTCCTCTTGGCATTGATGAACCTACATTACAAAATAAAGTTTCTAACTTTTATTAAAATTAAAAGCTTCAGTTGAGAGATGTCTTATTTACCTTGACTAAGTTACATAAGTGATAAATTTGCCAAACAAATCCCGTTGCCTGTACAACAACGTTATTTCGCATCGAATACACATGTTATCTCATTTTTACTAGATCCATTTTGCCTTCACTTCAAAAAGATGTTCCTTCTGGCACTATAATAATTCTATAGTTTATTTATTCAAATGTAGTTGCGTTTCTTATTACGTTGGAAAGACGTCACAAAGATTAGAACTCTGGGTCAAACAACGCATTTCATCAAAAACTCTACGTGCAAATTATTTACTATCTGATATTTTGAATAATACATTTGGTTCGCCCATTGACAATTATCTAATAAATAAGCGTTCTTGTGACTCGTAGTAAAATGCCGCTTATTCTATTACAATCAACTAACGATTTATAGTAACAGATTTCTTTGTTTAATTTTATATTTAAGAATATTATTTCAAGTTGATTTTTATAATTTATTTTTGATGAAATTTATTTTTAATTATTTGCTAATCCTTTGCCAAGGCTGCTGGAAAAATTGTGGGATCGTTCTGCCGCTCCAGTAGATATCACACTGTTAATGCAATTCTCTACCTCTACAAGAGCCAAGTGCATCCAAGGATGGAGTATTGTTGCCACCGGGTAGGAGCTGCTAGAAGCAGCTTATTCTGTCTTGACAGAGTTCAAAATAGATTTCATAGCCTAGTAAGGGGATACCCTTTTCTCTTCTCTGCAACCTCTTTCCCGTAGAAGAGACGTTGGGAGACTGTCTCTGCTTTATCGTTATTTTCAAGGCAAGTGCTCATCTCTGCCACCAATAGCAATGGCCAGTGACTCCCTGTCTGAGATTACATCTTTCAAACTGCTTGGCCTAACGTTCACAGGAAACATGAGTTGGAACAATTATATTGAAAGCATTGCCAGGGCCGCTGCGAAAAAGGTAGGCTCTCTCTACCGTGCTAGAAAACTACTTACACCTGAAAGTATCCTGTACCTCTATAAGTCCACCATTCGCCCATGTATGGAGTATTGTTGTCACATTTGGGCTGGTGCATCTGCTGCTAGTCTCTCGCTCCTAGACAAGGTTCAAGTCGCCAATCTGTAGGCCCTGAACTGGCATCTGAGCTTCAGCCTCTGTCCCATCGACGAAACGTTGCATCCCTCTGCCTGTTCTACAAGTATTTTAATAGTGACTGCTCTGACGAACTGCAGACACTTGTGCCTCCACGACGTAGACACCCTCGACAAACCCGACAGGCAGCTAAATCCCACCCCCACACAGTAGAGATCCCTAGATGTAAAAGATATTTCTACTCCAGTAGTTTCTTCCCCAGAACAGCTAACCTCTGGAATTCCATTCCAGGTCCCTGCTTCCCTAACTGTACTGACATGCAGAAGTTCAAGTGTAACGTGAACCGACATCTTGCTGCCCAAATCCCAACATAGTGTCCCAGTAATTGCTGCCCCTGATAGTAGCCCCCTACACCAAAGTGGCAATGTGCCTTGTTTGGGGTAAAAATGTAAAAAAAAAAAAAAAAATCTGAGCTCCAATCTATGGTCACCCTTGGCCCGACTTTCACAAAAAACACTTGTCTATCTGAAACCACTATCAATAATTTCTCCCATTCTTTATCTGTGCCTAAACCTATACGTAAATTCCATGAACAAAGCTTCTTTCTTAAAACTTCACTACTGTGGAGCTGTTTTCCTTTTCCCTGCTTTCCAACTGACTACAATCTGATTGTCTTCAACTTCAACGTGAACAAGTCCTGTATGAGCCCTCCTCTTTAGTAGTCCAATTTGCCAAATTTTCACTTCTAACGATTACTACGATATTTTCCCATTAACTACTGTACACTCATTAACACTTATCCCCGAGTGGTCTCTTGACCTTGATAAGTGATGACTCCTTTAGAAAAAAAACGATACAAGTTCATGTGATAACGGAAGTAAGCTTTATTTATTTAAAAATTGCAGATAACAACTGACTCGAGTGACACAATGATGAATAGTTGATTTTCTTCTAACTACAGTGAATCAATTAAAATGTTTAGCCCCCCCCTTTCATAAATAAATAAGCATTAAATGATAAATATTAATTCTGCTATCATTTAATCCGTCCGTGTAGAGGCCGTCTGAATTCCCTAGTTTATTTAACGATTTGATTAATAATAAATGCATAAATATAATTGTCGCAAAACAAAACACGTGAGATATCTTTGAAAGTTGAGGCAGCGTTTACTAAAATTTAAATTTCTTTCCGTGCTGATAATTTTATTTCCATATAAAACAAATAAAAATAATTTATAAATCTTTTACATGGCTGTCTGAATTTTATTTATGCAAAAAATAATAATAATAATAGTAATTTTAAAAAGAAACAGTATCAAAAATATTGTCCTTTAATTGGGTACATTTTCACGTGTCTTTTAAAATGTTTTATGTGCATTTTTAGTCCACGTTGACACACTTGTCCTCGTCAGATCACCGAAGTTAAGCAACGATGATTCTGGCCAGTACTAGATGGGTGACCATTTAGGACTTCCAGGTGCCGTATGTGCTCTCCGCTTATCTCGGCATTGTTTCTAATTGTTCTGGATTTCTCCTTGTCACCGGATTCCAGCAGTACCGATTCAGGAGAAATGTGGTTGGTGATTGCGCAACCCTTGCTACACAATCACGCGCGCAGCTGCTCCTACAGGGGGTATCCTTTTTCTTTCGAGACTGAACGGAGGCATCGATACATCGATTTTTTTTTAATCCAATCGAGTATTCAACTTTCATTGTTGGTAGAAATATTATTTTTTAAATGTATTATAATATTGTTTGCGGGGGGGGGGAATATATTTTTTAAAACCAGTCAATGTGCGTTTGTTTCTGTTAGAAACATTAAGTAAAGCATGAAAGTACTTCTTTTTTTTAGGGCGATTATATTTTCGCATTTTTATATGTTTAGTACTTCAATTCCAACATCAAATCAGTACTACTGTATGGAGCAGAAACGTGGAGAACAACAAAGACCAACATCGGAAGAGTGCAGGCTTTCATAAACTCATGCCTTCGAAGAATGCTAAGGATCCACTGGCCAACTACCATCAGTAATGCAGATCTCTTGGAGAGAACTAACCAAGTACCATCAGAAGAAGAGATCAGAAGAAGGAGATGGCGATAGATCGGACACACCCTAAGGAAACAACAAACACATATCACACGCCAGACCCTAACCTGGAACCCTCAGGGAAAGAGGAAAAGAGGCCGACCAAAAAACACGTGGAGAAGAAACCTGGAGAAGAAATCTGGAGGCAGACGCTAAGCTGACCGGCTACTCCTGGAGAAAGTTGGAGCAAATCGCCCAGGACCGTGGACATTGGCGGGCAGTTGTGGATGGCCTATGCCCCACCAGGGGCTCAAGGCTTAAGTAAGTACTTCTGCAGTTTATGAAGGTGGTATTTTTAAAAGTGCTTTCAAGTAAACTCTATTATGTATCATATGTTTTTTTTTATTAGCTTGTTATGTGAAAATGCAGAATAATTAAAAAGTCCCCTTCCATAGTAAGAATGGATTTCTTAATAATATAGTCGTCCACTCCTACATTACTTTTTGAAACAGATAACAAATAAAATAAATTGGTGTAATTTCTACGTAGTGTTTTTTTTTTACTGTTTTAGATATATGCATTTATCATGAGACACGAGTATTTTCCATATTTTAAACTTACCCCTCAGAACCCCGAGAAAAAAATCTCCGATGAGATGAGCCATTCATTGAAAATCCATGGATTAAGGAAAAACATTAATTTATTTTTACTCCTTTATCAAACAATAAATTTTGTTGTAATTCTACATAATTTACCTCAGAATACCCCCATATATATATATATATATATATATATATATATATATATATATATATATATATATATATATATATATATATATATTTCATAATTCTTTAAGAGATAGAGAGAAAAAAATTCTTTTTTAAATGGCGGAGTCAGCTGACCGGTTTCGCCCTTACTTTATCAAAGCTGTATCGATGGATTTGAGAGAAAAAGAAACACGAATGGGAATCGAAAATATGTACAAATAAAAATAAATTAATTCATTTAAAGATCTTGGGGACTGTTAACGTTCGGTTGAGAAGGCCTTCCCTCTGTAAGCAGAAGGAATGCCTCTTAGGTTTAAGCGTGATTAGTCTCTGGGATCTTCGAGCAATATAACGATGCTGTATTTAAATCGCTTTCTCCCATTATTTCCCCCCATATATAACGTAACGCAACGTTATTTTTCTTTGTGCATAATTTCGATTCCCATTTGTGCTTTTTTTTTCTCTCTCTCTCTCTCTCAAATCCCTCGATACAGCTTTGATAAAGCGAGGGCGAAACCGGTCAGCTGACTCACCTACATTTAATTTTTTTCTTCACCCCGTTAACTTTATTTTAAACGTTGACTTTATATATATATACATATATATATATATATGCACTTAGCTATTTTTTTGGGGAAAAAAAAAAGATTCCAGCAAAGTGCTCTATTATACGGAAAAAATCTTCATCTCCGTAGTCTTTTAGGACGCTTCACCACCGAATAACATCAGGGGAAATGTTATTAGCAAAAGAGATGAGGATAAACTTTGCTTATTAGCAAATACATTGTAAAGATAGATTTTTTTTTAAATTCCAAGTTTAAATAATGAGAACACAAGAACCGTTGTAAAATAACGAGCTTTTGTTTATCTGATTGGGATCATCTTATAAATATTGATACGAATATTTATTCGGGCTTAACGTTTACAGTATTATATATAAGTGAGAATTTAGGTGTGGGTGTGGGAGGTGAATGAGTGTGTGTGGGTGTGTGTGGGGAGGGTGCATCTGCAGGTTGTGTGTGTGTGTGCGTGTGCGTGTGTGTGAGGACATTTCTCAACCTAATGAATATTTTGATCTATAAACTTGAAATTTGGTATATAAGATATTCAGAAATGTGGAAACTTTTTTAATCCATTTTTCTCCGGAAAAAAGGGGGAATCTAAGAGAGTTAAAATTGAAAAATAGGTACGTGGGAGTCATCGGAATTTAATCTGCTTGCTAATTGTTTCACAAATGCGCATGCGGGAAGAGTTCACATTACAGATTACTTATGATAAGAATAAGTAGTTTGAAAACACTTTTTAAAGAACGTGTCACGCTGGTCTAATGATTACCGTACTTGACTCACTGTCTAGGTTTTGGTTTTGGTTTACATCCCAGCTCGAGTATTTCTGCTTTTTTTTTACTGACTAGACGAGAACGGTTTAGAAAAAAAACATAATACTCGCATGCACATATCTCAGTTTTTGTATTAATTCATATATAATATTCATGCGTATTTTACGACTGAGCTACGCCAGGCAGCTTGCTAATATATATATATATATATATATATATATATATATATATATATATATATATATATATATAAAGGATGAAACACTAGTGTCTGTAGGTATTTAATTATTATAGTAAAAACATAATTATGACAGCCCCTTTAAGAAATTCGTTTCTTATCGTTGAGCACTTTTAGTTGAATTAAAGTCGGTCAATTTAGCTCTAACGCATAGATCATCGTATACCCATTAGATCACTGTCTGACTTACATAAAGAACATTTAAAATGAAAATGTTTAAATTATATATATTCAGTGCAGGGTGTCACGATTAACACCAGTTGAACGATTCGAACTCGGCAACACGAGACATCTCTGGCCCGATTAGCAAAGACCGTATCAATTCGGCTAACATTCACCGCGGAGAACGGGTGTTTTCTTAGAAAGTCGCCCATTTTTTTTATTTGGACGTATTTATATGTATATTATTTTATCGTAACTTACTGTCCGGTTAGGAATGTTCCCGTTGCCGAGACATTCATTTGCTTCTGGGCAGACATTATTTCACAGTCGATTTCGTTTATAATGACGCGAATTCGTTTCTCTAGCGGACGATTTTGATCAGCGGACAGTTCTGTCTGGTCGCAACTGGCATCGATTATTGCTTTGCAGGAATTTACATTCCATTTCATGCGATTGTCTGCAATGTCGCTTTTGTTCTTTGCTAAGGAATCGTGTAATTCTTTAAGAAATGAAGTCTATCAAGTCTGCAAAATATTCTTCCCGGGGCTAAAAGAGGAGGTACATCGGCTGGCAAATTTGTTTTCTCCGTCAAAGAAATTTATTTAGGTATCAAACTCGATATTAATTTGTTCAAATAATTTGTAACTATGATCGCCATTGTTTATTTTTTTGTTGTTTTTGTTTGTTTTTTACGACAACTCATCCTTTTGCGATTGTTTAATGTTAAATCACCATATCTAATGTCGCAATTAAAGAGGGAATAATTGTTTTATTATTACTATTCAGGAATAAATTAAGGTTTCGCTCTAATATAAGAAATTATAAATTTATGCGTAAACTGCAAGTATTTACTTCAATAGTACTCAATGCGTAGGTAGGGATAGGTAGTAATTTATAAAATGTATATGGCAATTAAGCTACACGGAATATTCCACGTTTCATCCACGCTAGGATCCATCAGGCTTATGCATAAGCCTGATGAATCCTAGCGTGGATGAAACGCGGAATATTCTGTGTAGCTTAATTGCCATATATATCTTATAATTTACTATATATATACATATATATATATATATATATATATATATATATTCCCACAGTACATAACGCAACCTTATCTGTACATAATCTCGATTCCCATTCGTGTCTTTCCTCCTTTTTTTCACCCAAATCCCTTGATACAGCTTTGATAAAGCGAGGGCGAATCCGGTCAGCTGACTCACCCCATTTTCTTTTTTCCTTTTTTATTCTCTTCACCCCGTTAATTTTATTTTAAACGTCGATTTTATTTTAACACTTTAATCATGAATTTTCGTCTTCCTTTCATGATTGCACTATATATATATATATATATATATATATATATATATATATATATATATATATATATATATATTCCAGGTAGAAAGATATCAGAAAATTAAGAATAATTGAATTTCAATAATGGTCATTGATACTTCTCAATCAAAGAGGACAATTTTTTTTATTATTATTCATTATGTAAATTTGCTATGATATGCAGACCGTTTCAACCATATTTGATATAAAATACAAAAAGTAACAATGTTCAGACCATTTTAAAATTTTGAGGCAAGAAAATATGCCCCGATGTGTGTCACCAAGTTAAAGTTCTTATCTAAGAATTTTCACTTCTTTTATATATATATATATATATATATATATATATATACATATATATATATATATATATATATATATATATATATATATATATATATATATATATATAAAGGAAGACGGCATAACATTTTCACGTCCTAAAAGCTAAACATATTTTGGTCAGAAAAATCAGTTCATATTACATGTTGTCCTTAATAGGGGTGCTATATCTATATGACCATTCAGATAAACACGGGCATTGGTTAAGAATACATACCGTGTTAAATGAATCACCTTATTTAGAAACCCATTCTTTTCCTAGAGTGTGAGAGTTTTTTTGTAACTATTATGTACTTCCAACTCACATTTACATACGCAAACAACGACCGACACTGGTCATGATATATAATGATTGAACATTACCGATAGTTACAGAACTTCTTTCTTAGAAGTGCACGCCTGCGGAACTCTCTTCCGTTTGCCTGTTTCCCACCTGAATACAACCTGGATGTCTTCAAGTCCAACATAAACAAATTCTTGATGAAGCACCCTCTTAAGTAAGACACTTTATCAAATCTCCAATACTAACGATTACTACCATACTATCCCATTGATAACTGTACACGCAATCACCCTTATCCTTGAGTGGTTTCCGAGCCTTGATAAGTTGTGACTACCTTGTAAAAAAGAGACGATAGCGTAATGATCATTAGTTGTGTAAATTGGGTAGGATTTGATCAGTTAAGGAGACAGTTTCACAAATACTTGTTCACATTGGCTTTGAAAACGACGATATTGTAGTCAGCTTGAAAGCAGGCCAGAAGAACAGAGTTCTATGGACAACCAGTCCCATGGAAGAAATTTTGTTCATAGAATTTGCTTTTAGATGTAGGCAGAGATAGCGAAATAGAGATTGTTGATTAGTGGTTGTATCTAAACGAGTTGTTTTGTGAAACGGTAGATCGTATTAGAGGCTAATCATAGCGAATGTATACGATTTATCGAAAAAGCGTGGCTCCTTTCTACATAGTTAGGGGAAATTACGCGTTCATGCCTTTTTTATTTTTTATATGAGCGTAATAGATATGATAATACCTAAACTTGGAATATCAAATTCCATAGTCCTTTGTTGTATCCATTAGACCAACCACGTACTTCTATACTCTTTATTAAGGAGTCACAAGTAAGAATACCGACTAGAAATTATAGATACACGATTAATATGTGACTTAGCAAATTAATCCTGACTACTTCTCTGTTGTCTCAGCGTTGCGTGTAGATTTTTTAATGTTACTACGACGTTTTTAGACACCTGTAATGTGCGCTTATGTACCATGGTTTCCCCTTTGTCTTTGGTATCGGAAAATACTGTAAATACCGAATTTGCAATTTTAATATCTATATATTAATACGATAGCGTGTGTGTTATTTTGTGTGTCACGCCTACATTGTTTTCTTTTTAATGACTATCGTTTTATTGTTATGATCTTCCATTTCTGGTAATAAATAATTTTAACAAAAATTCTTCACAAGTTTTAGTTTCGGTTTGATTATTGCTGATGGATCTGAAGTCATCTATTTTTTGTATAAATAATTTTCTCAGGAATTCTTTATAAGTTTTGGTTTCGAGTATAGCTGAAGGAACTCAAGACGTATATTTTTCTTCAAAAGTTTTCGTTTCGTTTTCCGTACAAGCTGATGCACCTAAGTCATATGGATATGTATATTTTTTTTAATCACAACTATATAATATATATGAATCGATAGAAAATTGACTGTATAATAATATATACGAAACTTGCATAAATTAAAATAACAGGTTTAAGTTTATTTTACGACCGGGCTACGCCGGGCGTCCCTGTTAGCTTAAATAAATACTTTTGTAATTTTAACAAAAGAGCTACAATAAAGTGTAGTATCTGTTCTTCAGATGCGGCACTTCCATTTCTCGTTCTCTTTCAGTGGAGGAGAAATCCTTCACGACTGAGACAATTTTTATTTTTGTACCTTTTCTCCACGTTAAAAAACGACCCTGGTGTCTAACTCAGTCCCGTGGGGGGGCATTGTAAATAAGTACAATAATATCAGGGCGTCTCCATTTACGCTGAACATCCACAGAATGCCAACATTAATATATTGCATACGAAAGAGTCCGCTGTGGATTTTCTACAGGTCCTGCTAGTATTAATGAATACAATAATTGCAATGGGGGGGGGCAGATAGATTATTAAGTTGTAGTTTCATCAAACGAAACGGTCGTACATGCTCAGTTTTCATGAGTGATTAAATCACACGTTTTACGTTTTCATTACTTTGCTTTCATTTTACAACTCCTTTAGATAATCAACCTGCTTTCTCTGTTCTTTTTTACTCTTCTAAATAAATTAACCCGTTCCTGGGTTTTTTTTTTTTTTTGTTTTTGTTATTTTTGTTTTTTATTTTACTTGGTAGGTCACCACTTATCAAGGCCTGGAGATCACACTAAGTGTTAAAGAGATGAGACAGCATGATCAATCATGATAGAACAAGGGAAGGGCTAGATTATCTAAGAGGACGACTGGCTCAATAAGAATTTTCAATCTATGGTCCCCCTTCGCCAAACTTTCACAAGAAACACTCGTCTAGTTGTAAACACTATCAATAATTACCCCCCACTCTTTATCTGTGCCTAAACCTAAACGTAGATTCCATGAACAAAGCTTCTTTCTTAGAACTGCACGCCTGTGAAATGGTCTTCTGTTTTTCTGCTTTCTGGCTGACTACAATATGGTTGTCTTCAAGTCTAAAGTAAATAAGTTCTTGATGAGCCGTTCCATATAAGTTATCAAATTTACCAAATTTTCATTACTAATGATTACTATATTGTCCAATTTCTACTGTACACTCTTTAACCCTTATCCTTGAATGGTCTCTTGGCCTTGATAAGTGGTGATGCCTATGTAAAAAAACATTAGATTTAAAGATGACTATGTATGTTAGTAATAATCAAAAAGAATGTTCATTCTTTCTGTTTTTCATTTTATTTTAACGGCAACACTGATAATTTACACAGCAAAAAAGGGGAGAAAAAATTAATGAATAAATAAATTAAATTAAATTAATAAATCGATTAATTAAGAAATGAATAAATAAATAGATGTAATCATTTCACTAGATTAAACTAAGAAATTTAAATAAGAATATGGAATTTCTTCCCCTAGATCAGTAAATCGAAAGAAAAGTAATTTTTAAAAAAATAGAATTATCTCCCCTTAAAAGCTAACGTAATCTAATAACAAATAATAGATATAATTTTCATTTAGATTAAACCAAGAAATTGAAACAGAAATATAGAATTACTTTCTCTTGGTCAGAAAATCTATAGCAAAGTAATAAAAAAAAGGAATAAAATTACCTCCCCTTAACAGTTAACGTATTTTAACTTAAAACAGCGTTTGAATCATTGAAACTTAAAACAGTGTTTGAATATTTAAAAAAAAACACACACACAACGGCGCTTTTCAGTTGACAGCTTAGAGAGTGGATATACGTTTTTACCACTGATGATGAGAGATGCTCTCGAAAGGTTCTTTGAGATAAATACCATCTGCAGTTAAAAAATGCATCTACAGTTAAGTGAATAAAAGAAATTCATTAAATTATTTATTATTTGTTTATTTATCTACTTACAACGATTGTACATTCCTGCATTATTAAGCCTTCAAAGCCACCATTTTATATATTTTTCTTTTTGTGTCTAACTTAATTATGAAAACAGACTTAAAATTTACATCCTGTCCAAAAAGTCACTGAAGGGTTTTGAACTGAAATAGATTCTTAATTTTTGATGATATCTTTCTGTCATTTTAGCACCATCTGATTAAGACATTAGGAGATTTAGAAAAAAAAACAAATATACTATATTTGAACTATCTTTATATATGAACAATAATGTCTTTTAAATGTTGCCTATTTTCAGTTTTGCATATTTGTGCTCTTTCCAAAACATTATTCATGACAGATTGCAGAATCTCTGGATTGATTAAACTCTCTTATTTCATTCCTGATGTTTTCCTTCAATTATTGCAGGGTTTAGATTTTGGGTTTGTTAATATAGACAATCTCTTGAGGATATTCCCACAAGAAAATGTCGAGGCTAGCTAAGTCTGTTTTGGAAAAAGCGCAAATGTGCGAAGCTGAAAATGGTCAACATTTAAAAGACATAATTTTTCATCAATAAAGATGGTTTGAATTTTGCATTTGTGTTATTTTTTAAACTCTCCAATGTCTTACTCGGGTTGTGTTAAATTAAAAATAAAGATATGCTAAAAAATAAACAATTTATTCAAAAGCAAAACCCTTTAGTGACTTTTTGGATACAGTATCTATGTCATGTAGTGAGGTTGTATATATTCATGCGTATATATAATCCTTTAGTGTATATTAATATTTAATTCTAGGTTATAATATTAAGTCACCCTTCGAAACTTGTAAGCATTAAAAGTCACCATTAAAGGGAGTTCGTTTTAAGATAGGTCATCCTGACTTGCACTAATGTGACTGAATCCAAATTCACACTAGTTAACTTAATCGCTGATTATTGGCGTAGGGTCCCAATATATAAAAAAATTGTTACAAGCAATTTTTTTTTTAATCTAAATTTTTTTTTTTTATGGAAATCGTTTAAGACCCCCATGAAGCCACTTTATATTTGAAACTAATAAAATAGTACTTCAAGGTCACAAATTTGCCAACGATAAGTGTTAGATTGAATACATTGTAACCCAGAGGACAGTAATTCTTTCTTTTGTGTCAGAAACATCGCTCATGGAATGTGAGGACTAAAGGGAAGCGAATGCTACGAGGCAGCAAACAAGTAAACCTAAGCTTCACTTTGTATTCTCCTTATATATATATATATATATATATATATATATATATATATATATTGTACATTTGTAAAATTTTAACATCAAATGACATGGTGTTGTCTGTGAAGCACTTTAGATGTCTTTTTATATTTTTCCCTGTAAATAACTGAGCGATAACAAAACGGTAACTGTATTCGCAGAGAAAATGTATAAATCGTTTTACGTTATTGTAGATACAAACTAAAACCAACAACGGAAGATCAGTTAATCATTTGTTTCTTGCCGTCATATATTTAAGGGTTTAGAGTAAGAAAACACACAGCTTCTTATTTATTTCCAGAAACGGCCAAGTGTCCTTGCTAGTATAGCAATGCAGTAAAACTGGTAACAATTTCGATTCTCATAGAGACGTCATCAAACATCTTGTTTGTCTTGATTTTATGAGCACAAAAATCCTCATAAAAGTCGATTTTACGTATATACACTTTAATTGTAGCCAAGGTTTATTTTTTAATTGGCTGTCCAAGGTCTCATACGGCAGGCAATGTTTCTTGCATTCTAAAAACGCAGCTATAATTATTCACTTGCTTGTTAAGCCTATTTTATTAAGAACAAGTGAAGCATACATAGTCCCATCATGAGTGCACAGAGAACGAGGCATAAAAAAATGACTAAGTTCAGCATTTGCCCCCCCCCCCCGCCATTTAGCCCCAAAAGTCCCCAGGTGACGTCAAATCCTGGTACAAATGAACAAACGGTGCAGTTTTAGGCCTTAACATTTGTAAATTTGAGTTCTGCACCATGCAAAAAAAAAAAAAAAATGACAAATCCATCATTTGCCCCCCTTCGCATTTAGCCGCAAAAGTTCCCAAGGCCTTACCATATTTAAATTTTAGTCCAGCACCATGCAAAACTGCTAAATAGACATACACAGAAAATTTTGGACAAATATAGTAAAATAGTCCCTAAAATAGAGCGTTTTTCTTAGCTCTCAAAGAGCCCCTAAGTATAGACGAACAAAATTATATAGAAAGCAGTTATTTTCTTTTTTCAGAAAGTTTTTTTTTTAATCTAAGGCATCAATTTTTTTAATAAGTACAAAAATGTCAATTTTAGCCAATTTTTACACGAAAGGGACCCCTGTGGTGTGATAACCGAAGTTTTCCCGGAAATTCTGTTTTGTTACTTTTTTTACTCATATCATGTTTAATGTTTGTGCAAAATTTTAAAAAAATTCCAAGACGTAGTTATTGAGAAAATTGCGGACAGACGAACGGAGAAGGGTGAATTTACAGGCTACCCTCCTTTGTCGCGAGATCAAAAAGTCATCAGTTTGGTCCTTATCTACAGTATTTTCATTATTTTATTTTCATTTTTTTAATTTTCATTTAGATGCATTTGTTTCTGATTTATATATTGATTGAACTCAATTACGAGGGGCGTGCAATAAGTAATTCCCTGACCCATAGCAGTAGAGCAACGAAACTTGACACAGTTATTAGTCTTTCTCTACATAGTTATGCATTTCTCCCATCGTTTGATGCAGCTCTGGAGACCGTTTTTGTAGAACATCCCCAGGTTGGTCCTCCAACCAGGACGTGATTTCAGAAATCAAGGAAACGCTTTCCTTTCAAAAACAACTTCATGGCTGGGAAGAGTGAAAGTCAGAGGGTGGAAAACCAGGAGAGTAGAGAGGATGGGGAAGGATTCCATAACAACACGCACGTGCTTCTGATCTAGCGAAATGTGAGTTGTGGACCAGAACGTTGCCCTGCAGGAAGAGGGTACCTTTGCTGATCTTGCTCCGCCTCTTGATTTTAATAGCTTCCCTTAATTTCCTCAAAAGTGAAGCACAATAGGCTCCTGTAATTGTGGTACCCTTGCCAAGAAATCTGTCATCACTACTCCGTCCTGCGGAGGACTGTACCATTGCCTTCTTTGGAGGTGGTGAGTCCAAGTGCTTTCACTGCATTGACTGGGCTTTGGTCTCTGGATCATAGTGATGGACCCAGGTTTCATCCTGTGTAATAAGTCTTTTGAAAAAGTTTGACTCATCTTCTTGGCATATCTCCAAATTCATCCTCGAGCACTCGACGCGTTCTCGCTTCTAGAATGGTGTGAGCAACCTGGGAACCCATCTGGCAGACACCTTATGCATATGCAAATGGTCATTAATGATCGTTTCCACAGACCCTGTACTAATCTTGACATCCTGAGCTATTTGGCAAATAGTAATGCACCGATCTTCCTAAATGGCAACCTCAACTTGACGGACAGATGCCTCATCAATGGCTGAAGGCGGGGGCCGATCAGGTCTAGGAGCTGTTTCCACAGACTTCCGGCCATGTTTAAATTCACGATGCCAGCGTTTTACAAGGTCATATGATAGGGCATTATCACCATAAGTTTCTTTCATTTCATCAAAAGTCTCCTATGGTGTGCGTCCTTTCAAATACAAAAACCGGATCACTGCTCGACATTCAACAGGCTCCATTTCACATCTGACTCAGTTCAAACACCTGTAAAACAGAAAACACAATTAGTGCAGAACTGTAATTTGATACATAACCGGTAGACATATAAATCATTACACATGCAAAATTTCAGCTAGATCAGACAACTGGAAGTGGGTCAGGGCATTACTTATTGCACGCCCCTCGCATTAAAACATCTAGAAAGATGATGTTTAATTGTTAAAAGTGGCTGCCAGTGAGTTTATTATGTAAGTATGGCGAAATTTATTTCCGTACACAAAAAAATCAACAACAAAAAAAAACACTCGCGTAAATGTATTTTTCTTCACGAAAAACGGTTCATTTCTCACGAATGTAACAATGGAATAGATTTTCTAATTCTTTTCTCAAGAAATATTTTGGACATTTACGTAAACAATCGTCCATTTCTTGCTGAAACGATCTCGGCCGTGTGTGACAGCGCGGACGCGCGTATGCAAATGCCGAGCAATGTGCGAAGAAAAAATCTATAAAAAAAAAGCGTGTGCACAGACCGATGCTACGTTACAGACATGGGTGACGTCACAACTGTAACGAGAACGTCATACGCGGCGAAAGAATAAGTAAATAAATGTCATTGTTCTACAAAAAAAAAAAAAAGGAGACGAATTAACCTTTTCTTGGTCTCCTTTATGGCGTAGCCTGCGTACAACGTGTAGGTCCCGTAGGTAACGTTACACGTCGATAAACAGTCAATAAGTACCTTGCGTAGGGTTAGGTGATGGTAAGATTAGAGTTAGATTTAGCAGCGGACAGTCATTTCCATTGCTCATATTTACCCCAAACTAGACAGATTGCCACTGAGACGTAAGGGGCTACTGTTAATTAAGGGGCCATGCCTAGAAGCAGAACCAAGTGCAACGAGATACTTATTCACATTACATTTAAACTACTATTAACATGACTACAGGGACACCGTGATTAGGTAGTTGAGCATCGAAATATCTGTTCGTATTACATTAAAACCCTTGCGTGTTACTACAGTCGAGGAAGCATTGCACAGGAAGGAAATTCAAAGGGATAGCAATCTGAAAGGGGGGGAAAAAACGCTTCGCTTGGTCATGTCTATTTCCAGAGATCTTATTCGACAAGAGTTGGTTCAGTTTAGTTCAAATTCTTTGCTAATACACTCCTCTAAAAATAATTGTATTAAAATCGACGTTTACGTTTTTGCTAAATGCCTATCTAAAGATTTGCATGCGTGACGTAGTCGTGATGTAAGAAAAACGGATCTAAATATACAAACATAAAACGCGCTTACTTTTTTTTTTTTTTACCCGACCCACTCCTCATGTTAAGAATAGATTTCGAAATTTGCCGGGGATATAACTATTATACATATAAGCTAAATAGAAAAGTTTCTTTCGTTATATTTCTTCTTGACAAAAGATATATCCAAAAATAATAATCACTTAAAGTATATTCAATTTGTTTGGCAAAGTTCGTTAACGTTTGCTAGTCTCGGAAGTGTTCGATTAAACTACTGTTGATGAGATAACTATTAATATTCAACCAGATGCCTATTCAGCAACTCTACTTATTTTCCAATTAAACATACCATTTCAAATGATACAATAATTTTTTTTAAGTTATTTTTTTTCAATTTTGGGCTGTGATTTCAGTTCCCCAAGAAAACCGTCAAATAAATCGTAGTCTACTCACCTTTTTTAGGTAGAATAATTCTGTTTGCACACTTTATTATGTTTAAAATGATTTTAATTGTTATAAAGGATATTAATCAGTCGAAAAGTTTTAAAATTAAAAGCCAAGTACGTCCTAAAATGGAGTACTGTTACCACATCTGGCCAGGAGCTGCTCGGCATGCCATATCCTGCCTTGGTAGAGTTAGTAGGTGATGCCCTTTTCTCTTCCCTGCAAATCTTTTTTCCACAGAGGAGCCGTTGCGAGCCTCTCTCTTATCTATGTTATTTTAATGGCAGATGCTCATCTTAGCTTCAATCTACGGTCCCTCTTTGCCAAAGTTTCACAAAAAGTTACTTGACTAGCTACAACCACTATCAACAATTTCTTCCCACTCTCTGTGTCCTAATCTAAACGCAGCTTCCACGAACAAAGCTGTTTTCCTAAAACTACCCGCTTGTGGAACAGTGTTCCCTTGGCCTGCTTCCCGGCGAACTACAATATGGTAGCCATCAAGTCTAACATAAACAAGTTTTTGTTGAACCGTCCCCTTAAATAATCCAAATTCTACTCAATCCACGGCATTAACGATTTCGACACTATCACCTTGCATTA
Source organism: Euprymna scolopes (assembly GCF_053919585.1). Taxonomy (NCBI): domain Eukaryota; kingdom Metazoa; phylum Mollusca; class Cephalopoda; order Sepiida; family Sepiolidae; genus Euprymna; species Euprymna scolopes. The sequence goes on from NC_136505.1 coordinate 42,979,631, forward strand.
CTTAACCCTTATCCTCGCGTGGCCTTCAGATCTTGCTAAGTGATGACATCCCTGTAAAAAGGGTTTATTTTTAATTTGCTTTTGTTTTGTGTGTTGCCTCTTTTTAAACCTTATTATCGCTCAAGAAGATATTTAGATAACTGTGGCTTACACTGTTCTAAGATTGAGAAATAAACAGTCTTCATTTTTTACTAATATCTAAACATTAATTTATTTGTCCGTACGCCCAGTGCCACAAATAACCATCATCATCACCGCAAGCATTAATTAATGAGAAACTGATTACCTCTTTTTATAGTCGCCCTTTATCAGTTAAAAATCATTAAAACTATTCCTTCTCCAAGAATTTTCAAAAATAACAAAAAACATGGCTGATTCTTTACGGTTTAAAATTGGCTATTTCATTTTATAATTTAAAAATGTCTAGTTCCTATTTGCAATGCCTCCCCACGGGACAGAGTTAGACACCAGGGTCGTTTTTTAACGTGGAGAAAAGGTACAAAAATAAAAATTGTCTCAGTCGTGAAGGATTTCTCCTCCACCGAAAGAGAACAAGAAATAGAAGTGCAGCATCTGAAGAACAGATACTACACTTTGATCTTGTCCCGAAGTCCAAGTAATGTCTAGTTGAGAGTTTTTTTTATTATAGTTTCTTTTTAAAATAAAAATGTGCACGTGAATTAACATCTAATTATAATTTATATAAACAATTACCCAGAAAAAAAAACATTGTGTTGTGTGTTGCGTTTTCATTGAAAAAAAAATCTTACTTTTAGCTTTAAAACGTTAAGGAATTTGCTAAAAAATGTTTTAAATTCGTTGTTATTTGTTTTATTTTATTTTTTTAATTTCATTTATAATGTGTCTCAAACATTCTCAACTACCGTGGAATTTACACAGGTTCTGCTAGTTTATTTGTTTGTATGTTTGTTTGTTTTCTCAAGTCCACATAACTTATTTATACATACAAATTATCTTTAATAACCTAAAAGGGGAAAACCAAACAAAAAAGCGCAACATAACACCAAGCATTAAATTAAAAAAAAACAACAACTAACATTAAATATTATTTACATTGTAATTTGTCATCACAAATATTACAGCGTTTTAAATATTTATCTACCTTTTTTTCTTCTATTCTTTCACGAGTAGATTGATGTCCTCAGTATCTACGAAACCCATTGCTTAGCTATCTCCGGTGTTTCGTTTCCTCACCTTGATATCGTCAATGAAGTAAGGTAAAATCATCATCATCATCATCATCATCATCATCATCATCATCATCATCAACAACAACAACAATAACAATAATAACAATAATAATTTCAATAACAATAATAATTACAATAATCATAACAATAATTACATTAGGAACAGTCCCAAGAAACATGGAAAAATACCAGGAAAAAGTGAAAGCAAAGTTAAGACACCAACAATAAAAATCAACTGAAAACCTTACGGAAAATCCTCGAATGCGGCAAGCAACATTCATTAGAAACACTAAGCCACAGGGATATTACACAAGAAATAAAACAAAAGAATAAGAAGAGGAACCCAAACTGAAAATACAAGAAATCTCATGAATTGTGCGCCTCCAAAAAAAAAGGGGAGATATCAGTCTCGACTGGGACTACACTATATAACTGTAGAGTGTAAAGGAAGGTCGAAAGAACGAAAAAGGCAAGCACTGACCAGACCTCCACTTGAAAAACGGGGAGAGGACTGGAACGTCGGGGGTACTTATTACCGCCCAAAACTCAGTGAAGACCAATAGTCATTGGCAACAAAAATCAATGGTAAATTACCATTCGATAACGCAAAGTCATTTGCAAAGGCAATCGACAGAGATAGAGATTACTAGACATCTCGAGAGACTTGTAGTCACGATAACTCTAGGGAGCAACACAGATTATTATCAATGAGCAATCACTGACGACTTGTGTGAAAACTCCTACCGAGTAAAAAACATAAAAAATAAATAGATAAACAAAAAAAATAAGCAAAAAATGAATCACAAAAACCAAATAAATAAATAAACAAATAAATGAACAAACAAATAAATAAACAAACAAATGAAAAACAAATAAATGAATAATTTGATCATTAAATAAATTAATGAATTGATAGTGAAGAAAAAGAAGAAGAAGATATCAATATCACGCGGCACGATGATCAAAGAGAGTTGGGAATATTTGAATAATTCAAACCTAATTCTTAACTAAAACTAGTGCTAATATTACCCGTCTTCGTTTTACGATAGCCTAAATAAAAATGATGTAAATGTAGGTCCATTACACACGTTTCAAATGTCACAAAAAATGTTGTTACAGATGTTTATAAGCGAAAGAAGTCATAAAGGATTGGCTGAGTCATAATTGATCAGTAAGGCATAATGAATTATTTCACAGATTGTTTCTTCAAATCTAAAGTATTAACTGCTGATGAGATACTGACTTTATGTTGCACCATCCTTAGCAATGTCTAAAACTGTAAAACACACTTGCTGTGCTCTATTTCTAGAGTTACCAACTATGGAATGTGCTAACAGTTGACTTGGACATTTTTTTTTTTTTTATAAAGTTGTCTCATGTTTCTGAATTTTGGAGATAAGGATTGGTTATTCGTATTATTTGGATTCTCCCGACTACTGTTCTTATCTTGAGTGCCATTTTAAAATATTACCGGTCGATGTAAACTCCGTATTAGAACTGTCTGCAAGCACCTAGTGGCACAGTTATTAGAGTATTTGGAAAAAATTAATTGTAATATTGATATTCTCCTGAAGGTTGAAGGTTCAATTCTCAGTGTGGGCGACCGATGAGTACACTTGCGAATTACTTAGGACGTCTATCCAGTCATAGTTGGCGGAACAAGAACATTCTACTCCCGTGAAGTAAATAAACGTTTCCGTTCGAAATTCTGCCCAAAATCTCGAGTTCGACAGAAACATTTTTGAGTTCGACAAGATACACCTGAAGAAGGTCGAAGGTTATATCGACCGAAACGTTGCGAAAATGACACTCAAGGTTGGAACAGTAGTCCGATGAATCCAAATAATAAGAAGAGTTGTCTCATCTCTTTTGAAATAAAAAATTCACAGAAAGCACCAACTAAAAGTAAGATGAGACTCTAATGAAATGTTATAAAGTTTGAATTAACAGTTACAAAGAAATATTTTTCCCATTTTAGTTTCTTTGTACTACAGTCGGAAGTTCTCAGAAATCAATTTCTAGGGCGATGATTTTATCGTTCCACCCTATATATATATATATACATATATATATATATATATATATATATATATATATATATATATATATATATATATATATATATACACACAGGTGGGACGATAAGATTATATATATATATATATATATATAATTTTATAATTTTATCATATATATATATATATATATATATATATATATATATGCACAGATCATCGTATAACGATTAGATCACTCTCTGACTGACGTAAATGAACATTTAAAATTAAAATGTTTAAATTCAACACTATTTCACGCGGTTAATGGTAGCCGAATGGATACGGTCTCCGCTAATCGAGCCAGAGATGTCTCGTGGTGCGGCGTTCGAATCGTTCGGCTGGTGTTAATCGTGACATACTGCACTGAAGAATCCCGAAAGGATGAAACACTAGTGTTTGTAGGTATTTAATTATTATAGCAAAAAAAAAAAAATTATACATATATATGTGTGTGTGTGTGTGTATTGTATTCATATATACATTTAATCCTCGAATTATGTGCCTTTAAACTCTAGTACTTTCTCCTAACTAGTTTCTGAATATGTATTATTTGGATTATTTGGACTCTTCTCGAGTGTTAATCGCACAACGTTTCGGCCGATGTCACCTTAGACATTCTTCAGGTATATCTTATCAAACATGCGACTCTTTCTATTGAATTTATAATTTTGCACGAAACTCTTTATTTAACCCTTAGGAATGTCATGCTCTCGTTCTGTCAGCTATGACCGGATAGAAGTCTTAAGTAATTCGCAATTGTAACCTTTGTGTCGCCCGCACTGAAGATTGAACCTCCTAAACCCCAGAGGAGTGTAACTTTAGAACTGAGTTTTTTTTTTTCCTAGTACATAATCTGTTACGTCTCGAATCCTTGGCTAAGGGAATGAAAGTGCGCAACACCAGTGGATTGAATAAAGGTTTCCGTTCAAAATTCAGACAGAAAGGTTCCCAGAGCTCTGCAAGATGCACATGAAGGAAGTTCTAGATTACATCGGCCGAAATGTTACGCGAATAACACTTAAGATGAAAATAAGTAGTCTGAATAATCCAACTAATACCAAAAGTTGTTAGTACCACTTTAAAATATCCGGTGATCAGTGCACTCCTCTTTCACTCGTAAACACCGGGATCCATATAACAAAGGGCGTAATAATGCTCTTTGTTAGTTACCAAGGGTTGCAATACATTTATTACTTATTCCCTCCCTTTGATTTGGGGACTTTTCTTTACAGAATATAATAAACTTAAATACTTAAATATGGTTAATGACGAAAGTTTTATTGTATACGGTTAAACGAATATAAGTCGCTATGTTATCTATAGCAGTGAACAAATTTCAGGTTGAAAACTCCCGTAATAATATTAGTGCGCAATACTTTTGGTTGGATTCAACAAAGCTGATTTTATAGTTCGCAAAGAGTAATATCAAGCCAATCACGTTCACCGTCCGCTAACGCAGATGCTTTAAATGTTCTCTAATATTTATCTAAGTAAAACGTCATTACAGAACTAATATTGCGCAGTGGCATGGGCTCGTTCTGCTCAACAAGGCAAACAGGACGATTACTGGTAACCTGAAATCGACCAACCCATCTCTGCTTTAAGGCTTCTCCCATCTTTCTTTCTATTTCTTTCTTCCCTTTATGGGGACTGTTTCGCCCTCTGCTCCTTTCTTTGGCTTGTTCCTTCCAACTATTGACATTGATGTTTATCGTCCTCAGGTGTCATATCTTTGTAGCGTAGCTTCTGACCTTCTACCTTGCGGGTTCCGTTTTCCAGTTCCCCATAGAAGATTATCTTTGGGATTCGATTGTCTTCCATTCTGGCAATGTGCCCGGTCCATCGTAGTTGCATTGTAGCAAGGGTAGCTTCCACGCTGTCTAGCTTTGCTCTCCTTAGAACGTCCATGTTTTATACGTAGTCACTCCATAAATATGACATTTAGATAAATGTCAGTTCTACTTTTGTATATCTTTGATTGTATATTTTATTGAAAAGTTCGTTTTGTTTCTATCAGAGATGAGAATTTGGCATTTATATTTTGAAGCGTTATTTAGATTACTATTCTCACCTCGAGTCTGATTTTCGAAACCTTTCTATAGATGTTACCTTAGATCTTTATCAGGTGTATCTTTAGGTTTAAGTTTCTCAAAATTTATATCAGAAATGTCTGCAAGTATTCGTGGCGTAAAGGATAACGTACTAGGTAAATTTCTACAGTAAGAACCATTATTGAAGGTTGACGTTTAAGCTCTCAGTGCGGATGATACTCAGAATACAATTGCAAATTACTTATGAATTTTACCGGTCATTATTTCTTTTTACAAACGAATCACCACTTATCAAGGCCCAGAGGTCACTCGAGGATAAGAGTTAAAGAGTGTACAGTGGTCAAAAGGCCAATATCATAGTAACCGTTGGAAGTGTAAATTTGGTAAATTGGATTACTTAAGGGGAACGGCTCATCAAGAACTTGTTTACATTGGACTTGAAAACGGTCATATTGTACCTATTTACAATGCCTCCCCACGGGACAGAGTTAGACACCAGGGTCGTTTTTTAATGTGGAGAAAAGGAACGAAAATAAAAATTGTCTCAGTCGTGAAGGATTTCTCTTCCAAAAAATTGAAGTGCAGCATCTGAATAACAGATGGTATTTATTTGCTCCCCCACCGAGCAAATTAGGCACAAGGCCAATTTTTAATGTGAGGAGTGAAGGGAGGGGGAAGGGAAAAAGGGGACCAGCTCCCGAGAGGTGGGAAATGGGAGCTGGTTAATGGTCAGGCATGTGGGGTTGTCCCCACATCTGGTCTTTGCTAGTCATAGCTAGTCATAGCTTGCAGTATCTGCCGGAACAAATGGTGTTTATTTGCTCCCCCACTGAGCAAATTAGGCACAAGGCCGTTTTTAATGTGAGGTAAAAACCAGCTCCCCTAAAAGTAGGCTAAAAGGGGGCACTCTGGTTACCAAAAATAATAATTGTCCTAGTATAGAGGGTTTCCCCTCCATTGACTGGTACAAATTATCTTAAGTGCAGCATCTGCCGGAACAGATGGTATTTATTTGCTCCCCCACTGAGCAAATTAGGCACAAGGCCGTTTTTAATGTGAGGTAAAAACCAGCTCCCCTAAAAGCAGGCAAAAAGGGGGCACTCTGGTTACCAAAAATAATAATTGTCCCAGTATAGAGGGCCTCCCCTCCATTGACTGGTACAAATCATCTCAAGTGCAGCATCTGCCGGAACAAATGGTATTTATTTGCTCCCCCACTGAGCAAATTAGGCACAAGGCCGTTTTTAATGTGAGGTAAAAACCAGCTCCCCTAAAAGGGGTCACTCTGGTTACCAAAAATAATAATTGTCCCAGTATAGAGGGTTTCCCCTCCATTGACTGGTACAAATTATCTTAAGTGCAGTATCTGCCGGAACAGATGGTATTTATTTGCTCCCCCACTGAGCAAATTAGGCACAAGGCCGTTTTTAATGTGAGGTAAAAACCAGCTCCCCTAAAAGTAGGCAAAAAGGGGGCACTCTGGTTACCAAAAATAATAATTGTCCCAGTATAGAGGGTTTCCCCTCCATTGACTGGTACAAATTATCTTAAGTGCAGTATCTGCCGGAACAGATGGTATTTATTTGCTCCCCCACTGAGCAAATTAGGCACAAGGCCGTTTTTAATGTGAGGTAAAAACCAGCTCCCCTAAAAGGGGTCACTCTGGTTACCAAAAATAATAATTGTCCCAGTATAGAGGGTTTCCCCTCCATTGACTGGTACAAATTATCTTAAGTGCAGCATCTGCCGGAACAGATGGTATTTATTTGCTCCCCCACCGAGCAAATTAGGCACAAGGCCGATTTTTAATGTGAGGAGTGAAGGGGAAATGGGGACCAACTCCCCGGGGAGTAGGGGAGCTGGATAGTGACAATTGGTATGAAGGGTTGCCCCTACATTGACCAAGGTCTTATATGTGAGGTCGCCCCCACATATGGTCTTTGCTTGCAGTATCTGCCGGAACAGATGGTATTTATTTGCTCCCCCACCGAGCAAATTAGGCACAAGGCCGATTTTTAATGTGAGGAGTGAAGGGAAGGGGAAGGGAAAAAGGGGACCAGCTCCCGAGAGGTGGGAAATGGGAGCTGGTTAAAAGTCAGGCATGTGGGGTTGCCCCCACATCTGGTCTTTGCTAGTCATAGCTAGTCATAGCTAGTCATAGCTTGCAGTATCTGCCGGAACAGATGGTATTTATTTGCTCCCCCACTGAGCAAATTAGGCACAAGGCCGTTTTTAATGTGAGGTAAAAACCAGCTTCCCTAAAAGTAGGCAAAAAGGGGGCACTCTGGTTACCAAAAATAATAATTGTCCCAGTATAGAGGGTTTCCCCTCCAATGACTGGTACAAATTATCTTAAGTGCAGCATCTGCCGGAACAGATGGTATTTATTTGCTCCCCCACCGAGCAAATTAGGCACAAGGCCGATTTTTAATGTGAGGAGTGAAGGGGAAATGGGGACCAACTCCCCGGGGAGTAGGGGAGCTGGATAGTGACAATTGGTATGAAGGGTTGCCCCTACATTGTCCAAGGTCTTATATGTGAGGTCGCCCCCACATATGGTCTTTGCTTGTAGTATCTGCCGGAACAGATGGTATTTATTTGCTCCCCCACCGAGCAAATTAGGCACAAGGCCGATTTTTAATGTGAGGAGTGAAGGGAAGGGGAAGGGAAAAAGGGGACCAGCTCCCGAGAGGTGGGAAATGGGAGCTGGTTAAAGGTCAGGCATGTGGGGTTGCCCCCACATCTGGTCTTTGCTAGTCATAGCTAGTCATAGCTAGTCATAGCTTGCAGTATCTGCCGGAACAGATGGTATTTATTTGCTCCCCCACTGAGCAAATTAGGCACAAGGCCGTTTTTAATGTGAGGTAAAAACCAGCTCCCCTAAAAGTAGGCAAAAAGGGGGCACTCTGGTTACCAAAAATAATAATTGTCCCAGTATAGAGGGTTTCCCCTCCATTGACTGGTACAAATTATCTTAAGTGCAGCATCTGCCGGAACAGATGGTGTTTATTTGCTCCCCCACTGAGCAAATTAGGCACAAGGCCGTTTTTAATGTGAGGTAAAAACCAGCTCCCCTAAAAGGGGTCACTCTGGTTACCAAAAATAATAATTGTCCCAGTATAGAGGGTTTCCCCTCCATTGACTGGTACAAATCATCTCAAGTGCAGCATCTGAAGAACAGATGGTATTTATTTGCTCCCCCACCGAGCAAATTAGGCACAAGGCCGATTTTTAATGTGAGGAGTGAAGGGAGGGGGAAGGGAAAATGGGGACCAGCTCCCGAGAGGTGGGAAATGGGAGCTGGTTAATGGTCAGGCATGTGGGGTTGCCCCCACATCTGGTCTTTGCTAGTCATAGCTAGTCATAGCTTGCAGTATCTGCCGGAACAGATACTACACTTTGATCTTGTTCCGAAGGCCAAGTGAACTGAAAATCAGGTAAACGGAAGAGAGTTCCATAGGTGTACAGTTCTCAGAAAGAAGCTTTGTTCATGGAGTCTAGGTTTAGGTTTAGGCACAGATAAAGAGTGAGGGAAATTATGGATGTCAGGACGACACCATGCTACTCTCATTAATGAAATAAAGAGTTCCGTTCGAAATTCCGTGAAGATTTCTGAGTTCGAGAGAAAGATTTTAGAGTTCGACAAGATACATCTGAAAAAAGTCAGAGATCACATCGGTTGAGATGTTGTGAAAATAACACTCAAGATGAAAAACAATAGTCCGAATGGTACAACTTCAGGCTTTCTTTTATTTCCCAATGCCATAGCACATAACCACTCGAAGATAAGAATGAATGAGATGCAGTGATTGTTATTTTAATTACGAAGAATAGTATAAAGAATGAAGGGTCCGTAGATAATCGACAAAATCATATGATAAGGATTTGTGGCATTTCATTTAACGACAGCCATGTTGTACCTATTTACTATGCCTCCCCACGGGACAGAGTTAGACACCAGGGTCGCTTTTTAACGTGGAGAAAAGGTACAAAAATAAAAATTGTCTCAATCGTGAAGGATTTCTCCTCCACCGAAAGAGGACAAGAAAATGAAGTGCAGCATCTGAAGACAGATACTACACTTTGATCTTGACCAAAAGGCCAAGTCGGCAGCCACGTTGTAGCCTGTAGGAAAGCAGTTCAATAGAAACCTGTTTCACTGCTGTAATTTTTTTTTTTTTTTTTTTTTAGAGAAACTCTACTCGCAAAAATTCCGCTTAATGCCAGGCCAAGTGGGGAAGTAATTTGTCTCCGCAGAGAAAGAGGGGGATGGGGAGCGGTTGGATTGATATTCGAATACATTCGCAAAGATTGTTTGAAAGATAAAAACAGCTGTCGAGACACGATGCTTGCGACGATATCCTTTCATCAGACGGAGTAGAGCCGTCTTCGTGTAATTAGAAGTCATTTTAAAACTTGTTCATGTGCGGTAATAATACGTTCGCTTGCTTTTGAACTAAACCGAAACCGAGGAAATATCTCAGCGAAATGGTCACTTAATACAGTCAAAGGCCAAAGTACTTTACTTATTTAGTGCTTAGTGTCGGACTTCTGTGTCGCTCTGCCAATCAGTTTGAGCGAAGGTGTCGAATTGTTTGGACTTAAAACGCGATTCTCAGTTAAAAGTTTTGCTTTGCGCATGCGTATTCGGTAAATTGGAAGGAGGTTGAGAACAGACTGAATCGATAAAGGTTTTGGAAATATGTAGGCGAGTTCAAGTTTCATGTAAGCTATTCCAAAGAAATTTATTAATCCGGCCATTCCAGGGGGAATGGGTTAGGAGAATGAAAAGCCCTGTCAATAAAACAGACATTTTAATTAAAATTGCATAATACTGTGAGAATTAGAGATGTTTTAATAATTTAAAAAGAAATATCGTAAGTTTAATTAAATGTTATGCATAAGAACGGTAAAATTCAAGATTATATCTTAGAAAAAAATTACATTAAAAAAAAATCTTATTTCTATGTCAAATCGTGTATTCGAAGCAATATTATCTATTTCTAAAACTAGTTTTATCTCTGATATTTTAATATTAAATAAATTCTGCAAGGTATTTATTTCGTGCAAAAAGATTATGACTGACGAACAAAACCTTACCCCATCCCTCGCTCTCTCTCTCTCTCTCTCTCTCTCTCTCTCTCTCTCTCTCTCTCTCTCTATATATATATATATATATATATATATATATATATATACTAGCGGGGGTACCCGGCGTTGCCCGAGTGTTTGTTTCCGGGACGGGAGGGGGAGTTTTAAAAAATGTTATGGTAGATAAGTAGGAAGGATCAAACCCGGAGTCATGAGTAAAAGTAGGAAAATAAAGTGTGAAAAAAAACAAAAACATCTGCAACGTTAACAGTTCGGCCACCAAGAAAAGTCCATTCCAGTTGTTTAGGAAAAAAAACAACAAAAAAAAAACGACTACGGTAGGTCGGCGCGAACGTGAAAATATAATGTGAATTGTCCAGCACGCTAACCACTACGCCACAGAGCACTGCAGCTTAGATTAGTGATTTTAAATAACTTCAAATGAAAGATCTACGAAGCCAAACCGGTGTTCTCTTCTCAACTGTTCCTTGTGAACGATCCCCAAACGGTGTTAAGTGGTGGCAGGGGGAGGGATGAGGAATTTATTAGAGAAAATATTTTACCACTTCCATTGATCTTAACCGATTTTGGCCGTGACTTCTCAGCAGAAAAAGTATAGAAATCTAAGATTATTGAGGAATTTGAGAAATAATAAGCCTATAACACACCTCACATATTGTTCTGCCGTTTGTGCATATTATATTTGCATGAAATATCTGGATTTTTAATCCTATTAAGGTCAAAATCATACGAGAAAAATGAATTCATTTTATTT
>NC_136505.1:42993315-43128315 GCF_053919585.1 Euprymna scolopes
ATCTCCGATATTTGAAGATTAAACAAATTCTGCAATGTATTTATTTCGTGTAAAAGATTATGTGACGAACAAAACCTTACACAATCTCCCTCCCTCTCTATATATATAATCTCTTTCTCTCTCTCTCTCTCTCTCTCTCTCTCTCTATATATATATATATATATATATATATATATATATATATATATATATACACACACATATATATATATAATCTCTCTCTTTCTCCATATATATATATATATATATATATATATATATATATATATATATATATAGCTATAACTACTTCATTTACTCACATAAATTAATATACGAAAGTATAAATTTTTGCGTGAACTTTAAGTATTTATTTCAACAGTGCTCAATACGTAGGTAGAGCTAGTTAGTAAGTTATAAAATATATATGGCGATTAAGCTACACTGAATACTCCGCGTTTCATCCACTCTAGGATTCTTCAGGTTTATGCGAGAATTTTGTGGTAGTCTCGCGTTTTTATATACGCACCTTCTATTGGGTTTTTTGTTAGCCAATCAGATTCTATTGGGTTTGAAATCTAAGGAAGTCATTGCCTAATTAGGAAGGGTACGGTGGATACTAGAAATCTGATTGGCTAACAAAAAACTCAATAGAAAGTGCGTATATAAAAACGCGAGACTACCACAAAATTCTTGCATAAGCCTGAAGAATATATATTTTATAATTTACTATATATATATATATATATATATATATATATATATATATATATATAGAGAGAGAGAGAGAGAGAGAGGGGGGGGGAGAGAGAGGAGAGAGACAGAGATTTTGTTCTTGTAAGAATCGATTCGTCACTATATAAAATAATTATTTTTCATATCATCACCTCTCTCTCTCTCTCTCTATATATATATATATCTATATATATATAATACTAAAACTGTCTTTCTTGGATGTTTGCTTGTTTGCTTGCACAATATCCTCCTCCTACTACTACTACTACTACTACTCTGCCTCCTCTTCTTGCTACTACTATTACCTCTCCTCCTTACAACCACTACTACGCCTCCTCTTCCTCCTCTTACTACTACTACTACTACTACTACTACTACTACGCCTCCTCTTCCTCATCCTACTATTACTACTACTGGTTGACATGTATTTTCCCTACTACTACTCTAAACAGAATGACTCATAGAAATCTATCTATATTTTTTTTTTCATTTTAATATGCTTTCATAGAAATGTTTCTGTTATTTCACAAAAAAACTATTTTCTTTACGTCACAAGTGTCACGCTCACACATTAATTCCATAGATAATATAACATACTGACCCCTTAGGGGATGTTTTGCAACTATTCTATATAACAACTATACTGTCGGATTTTTCTTACAAATAAATCGACTTTGACCTGTTGACAACGTATTTTTTTTTTACTGTGTACGTTTTCAGCGGCCTAATTTCTTATTTTTTGCGTTTTAAATTATCCACATAAACAATTGTTAATACTTTCTGCATTTTTTTTACATCGTTCATTTCCGTATTACGTTCAAGTTATTCTAACGCAACTTATAATTCAATGGCTGTAAGTTTGTTTTTGTTTTGTTTTTTTTTCAAAAATAAACAATTATAAACAAAATGACTCATAGAAATCTATTTATATTCTTTTTTTTTTCATTTTAATATACTTTCATAGGAATGTTTCTGCTATGTCACAAAAAAACTATTTTCTTTTCGTCACAAGTGTTACGCTCATACATGAATTCCATAGCTAATATAACATACTGACCCAACGGGTCACGGGTAGTCTAGTATATATATATATATATATATATATATATATATATATATATATATATATAGAGAGAGAGAGAGAGAGAGAGAGAGAGAGAAAGAGAGAACGAGCGAGGGGTGCGTTTGTGTGTGCGATAATATAAAAATACGAGAATAAATCTCCAAAGCGGCACTCAAAATTTTAACTTTTTAATATGATGTCAGTCTTTTATCGATCAACAACGTCATTGCCTCTGATTATATAAGAGAACAATTATAAAGGATCACGAATAGTAATACGTCATTTTACTAGGTGAACATGAGTAACTGTCATAAAATCATAATTGTGCTGCTGTCTGCATTTTCATTTATTTCATTGCCATCTATAAACCACCTTTTCTACTCAATCATGAAACAAAATTAAACATTGCACAAAATACACTAATCAGACAATATTCGCATATAAGCAGTTCGTTTTCTTTTGATTGTCTTATCACTTCGATCAAGCTGGGGTTGAGGTATCCTACTGGATCCACTACATTCAAACGACGAAATATTTTAAGAGTGTTATTGTCTATTTAAGTGCAATAGTTTATTATCTCAATTGCACTTGGTATATTTGGTAGGTAGTTTTTTTTTAATTGTTTTTTATAAGTCTGATTACTCCTATAACTACTGGAATGGTTGAGATCTTCCTAAGATTCCGGTTTCTTTTCATGTCGTACATAAGACAGTGGCGTTTCGTTATCTTTTCTCTATCAGCTTTGTTTAACCAAGCATCATGGAGTACACTAACTTCTAATGTTTTTTTTTTCTGTCGTGTAGCATATCTCTAAATCTGGTTTAATAGTTTCATTTACTAGGTACGTAGCTGTAGAAATTGCTTAATCATAGTGGATGGATGCATGGATTAGTTTTCACTTTCGTTTTTGGTAAACGTTCCCAGAAATTTCTGCTGCATTCGATGTTCAACTTTTTACACATCCTTCAATGGATATATTTATACACTCCATTCTGTTGCGGTGTATAGTAGCCCCTCCCCCCCCCCCGAAAAAAACTTACATCTGAATTGCATTCTACTGGTAGGCAGAACCTGTACTTTTTACTGAGTCTACTCAGCTTCCTAAAATAAGTTGTCATCAAACCTTGATTTTTTTTGTTTTACGGCATATCAAGTTATTTAATGCCGAATCGCGTGATCTTGAAGAACAATTTTTTAATAGAGTATATTTGTTCTTTTTTTTTAAACTCGGTTTCTATTTAACCCATAGTTGGGACCGTAACAGGTACCACCACTCCGAGTCAGCGTGGACCTAGTAGCAATGGAAATTAAAGGGTGGCTCCACACTCCCCAAGGCCCGCAAGCTGGGGCCTCGACTATAGTTTAACGTCATATCCAGAATTTGATCTAGGGTAGCCATTACAATCCTCTCCTGACCACAGTTGAGAGATACATTTTGTAGCTAGTCTGTAGAGCGGGATTAGGCAACTCATTCGACCCTGCGGGCTGGATTATGTTATAATGACGGGTCGCGACGCAGAATAAGATCATTAATGGATAATTAAAGAAAAATTACATAGGCGGATTCCTGTCAACCTAAACTTCCAAAACCGTGATGAAAATAAACATTGAGAAATTAGAAAAACAGAAACGAATCTAAAATTAAAAAATACGTAACAAAAATTAATTTTTCTCCAGGAACGTCAAAATACTTTAAAGTGGAAAAAATTCGACGGAAGCGAAATGTATGAAATTATGACGCGTATGCTTGAAACTGTTATTGAAAATTGTATCACAAAAGAACTACACACATGCAAACAAAGACGAAATATATATACACATACTTACGAGTACAAAAACACCTCAGCCTCTTCTCTCATAAATAATTGAGAGTACAATGCTTCTTTGTGATAAGATTGAACACTTACACTGAATTTATTTCATTTTGAATAAGTAAATACGAATATCACAGATCAAATTCATTTGAATTTTATTTCGGTTTATTAAACATTTCTAATTTTATTTGGTTTATTAGCTGAGTAATTTTGATTTAAAAAGTGTAATATATGTTTCTTGTGAATTTAGATACGAATAAAAATACGAGTAAAAGGAGGAGTATGATAAGATAAAAAAAAAACACATTGTAAGACTGCAGCAACTTACAGAGGGTACGTGACAGGTTTAAACAATTAATAAATTTAAAAAAAAATCATCAAGTAATTTGTTTTCTATTAAAAGATAAATGTTTTCATTAAAATTATGCTGCGTACTTCTCTATTAATTTAATACTTTTCCTTTTAATTTTCTTAATTTTTCTTCAATTTACCATTAATTTCCCATTATATTGACTTTGTAACAGCAAAAATAATATTGTCTTCATTGAAACATTTAGCCAGCGTTTTCATAAAAACAACAAAACAAAACGAAATGTTTGGATCGGTTCCTTCCAGTGGTTAACGTAACCTGCCCGGAATATGCCGGCAATAACGCGGCCCCTGTTCTGGATAGATACTCATGTATGGGAGTATGATCCCGCAAAATCGATTATTTTTCCAAACAATTAAATAATTTAGTAATAGCATTTTTTGTTTTATTTTGGTAATAATTAGATACATCAGCCGTTAAAGCAGTTTAATTTTTGAAGATTTTGACTTGCAGTTGACTATATAAAAGAAAAAACGAATTATACTCTATTGGTGAGAGATCTGATGAATCTGGTGAATGAGACATAATCTAGTTTAGTTCCAATATATAGTTGAAGTTCTGCTGTAATATATCTGAGAATTCATTATACCAGTTTTAAGAACCAATCATCTTCTATGATATAAAACTCGCCTGTCTGTTTAAATGTATGTATGTATGTATGTATGTATGTATGTTTGCCTAAAACTTTTCACAAGATTGGTATCATTTTAAAGATCGGACGACAAATAGCGAAAAATTAGCCAAAAACATTAATTCCGTCACCCTCAACTGGACAATTTTCTACAAGGAGGGGTTGATTTTTTGCGAGTCATTTTTGCAAGTCATCGTATCGGTTTGTTTGTTTTTTGCCTAATTTTCATGTTCCTAACTTCCGGCCGCGTCATGGCGTAGCGGTAAAACGTCAGATTTTATTTCACTTTCTTTTCCGCCTTCGTGTCACGGGCTCGAGCCTGCGTGTCTACTACCACTTTTTTTTCTCAACACACACCTCCAAACACCCGGAAAACGACGCGCACTCAGGCTAGTAAATTATAAGTGAAGTCGATAAAACTCAGAGAATAAGTTTGTTTCGAAATAATTGTCATTTTTAAATATTTGGCATCGAATCAACTGGAGATAATCAATGATGTTCTTCGGAATTTGTACACATTACTAGTGTCTGTGTGTGTGTGTGTGTGTGTGTGTGTGTGTGTGTGTGTGTGTGTGTGTGTGTGTGTGGGAGAGAGAGAGAGATTGAGGAAATAGAGAGGGGTAAGAGAGAGTTAGGAGAAAAGGATAGAGAGGAGTAGAAAGTTTACTTTTTTAGTTGTTGAGTTGTCACTACAGTAAAAACGGCAGACTTAAAAGGTATTTCCCCTTAGGTCAACCCGGTTGATGTTTATTGGATGCACGTAGTTGATGTTGCTGAGAGTCAAGGCAAGGTGTAGTTTTCACCCAGGTGAACTCTGATGTGGTTGACTAGATGACTGTTGTTGCAAGTTTGATTATTTTGACATACACATGTTACGTTTTGGGTTTAAAATGATTTTCATAAAATGAAAAGTATTCACTTCACACCTTTCTGTGAAAAACTCTACTCGCTTTTGAAAGTGAAGAGGAGAGCGTATCTCAGCGAAGCAGAGAAAGAAAAGGGTGGTCATTTAAGCCACGCGTATTTTGAGGTTCGTCTGAATCGAATCAAATCGTATCTCGATTTCATTATATCTATTATATCAATCACATCACCTCCCACCTGTTGTGAGTATACATACATACACACACATATATATATATATTTATATATATATATATTTATATATATATATATATATATATTATAGTCGGTCATTATCGGTATATATATATATATATATATATATATATATATATATATATACCGATAATGACCGACTTGTAACTATGTGGGGATGAAATTTCTTTTCCCCAAAAACTAGGTTTATCATGTAGAAAATCAACTTTTTCTTGGTAACATCGAATGGAAAAAAACATCTGATGAGTTGATGAAAACAGGAAATTTTTATGAACACATAAAATCATAAAATTGCCATCCCATTAACGAAACGGC
Organism: Euprymna scolopes; assembly: GCF_053919585.1. Taxonomy (NCBI): domain Eukaryota; kingdom Metazoa; phylum Mollusca; class Cephalopoda; order Sepiida; family Sepiolidae; genus Euprymna; species Euprymna scolopes. The sequence continues at coordinate 42,999,342 of NC_136505.1, forward strand.
TGTAATGAAGAAATCCAAGATGAAATAAACAAAACTTACAAAAAAGAAAAAATGTAAGTCTTTGAATTTCAATAACATTTATAATATATATATATATATATATATATATATATATATATATATATAACATATAAATAAAACTTTGTCATATATATAATATATATGGCAAAGTTTTATATTTCAAAGTTAAATATGTTGACCATCTTACTTTTTTTTTAAATAACGTAAGGCATTGAAAATTATTTGTAAATTCGATTCTAACTTTCGAATTTTGTAATCAGCCAATTATCCTTTATTTTCTTTTAAAGTTAATAAGTTCCCATTTCTTCTGGTGAGTTAAGGGCGGAATAAATTCAAAATTTCACCTAATAATTGCATGAATTAGTCTGCGCAATGGAACAGGTGCTGTCAAGTAGGGTGCATGGCAACCTACTTAAAGAAATAAACGGTAAGATGGCCAACATTCTGAAATCTAGAAGATAAAATTTTATCATTTATTCGTAAATGTTCTATTGTTTCATCAAGCTTCATAAATTAAAAGAACTGGTATAAATAAAAAGTTGAAATATAATGGAATAAACATATTTCCCAAAATATAAATTTATATGTGTGTGTGTATTCATGTGTATATATATATGTATATATGTGTATATATATGCATATATATGTATGTATATGTGTGTGTATTCATGTGTATATATATGTATATATATGTATATCTAAATGCATATATATATGTATATATATGTATATCTAAATGCATATATATATATGTATGTATATGTGTGTGTATTCATGTGTATATATATGTATATATATGTATATATGCATATATATATATGTATATATATGTATATATATATGTGTGTGTGTATGTGTGTGTGTGTGTATTAAGCGGTCAAAAATAATGCTTCTTATTCATTCTGCATGAAAGGATCCGAGGATATTACAAATTGTATTGTTATGATGACTAAACTTATGCATTCATGGTCTGAAAGTTTCATCTTTCTATTTCAGATATTGACGTTTTGAGACTCTAAGAAAGCAACGTCTTCCATAGCCGTGCGTCACACCTGATAAACGATATAAGTGACTATATTATTTTAAGTTACGTTGATTTACGTTTCTCTCGTTCTTATTTTCAGAGGTCGACCACATTATTCTTCGTATTAGTTACCAGGACCACATAGGTAGAATGGGATGGTAAAGAACTCACTCTAATAAACACACACATTTAAAAGCCAGGAAAGCATATTGTTCGTTACATAGTATATCTATCTATTATATGTATACAAGTGAGAACGTGCGTGTGAGGAAAACTCCCAACCAATATACTTAACGAATTTTTAACACGTGGAAGACTTTTAAATCTGTTTTCATCCGGAAACAAAACTGATCACGGGCCAAAATTCAAACACTGATACGTGGGTGTCGCCGGATTTTTATCTGTTTGTCAAATGTTTAATGAATACGCATGCGTGAATGGGTAACATGAACAGTTCTTATGTTAACAATAAATTGGTTTCTAAATACTTTTTAAAGATCGTGTCAAGGTGGCCTAATAGTTATCGCACTTGGCTCACAGTCTTTAAGCTTTGGTTTAGATTTCAGCTCGAGTTTTTAATTTTTTTTTTTTTGACTTACAAGAAGTGAACTGTTTAGAAAAAACGTAATACTCGCATGCAAATGACTCACTTTCTGCATGATTAACGATATAATATTTATGCGTATTTTACGACCAGGCAACGCCGGGCGGCCTGCTAGTATATCTATAAAAGAGAGAATATGTATGTGTGTGTGCGTGCAGAGGACAACTCTCACCCTATATACTCAAGGAATTTGTAATGTATAGACTTGAAATTTGGTATATAGGGTATTCAGACATGTGAAAAACTTTTTAATTGATTTTCATCCGAAAAAAAGGGGAGACTAAGACGTCAAAATTGAAAATTTTGTACTTGGGAGGGGGGGGTCATCGGATTTTTATTTTTCAACTGTTTCATGACTGCGCATGCAGCAATCATTCACATGACCGTTTGCTTATGTTAAGAATTAGTAAGTTTGAAAACACTATTTAAAGAACGTGGTTAGCTGACCTAATGGTTATTGTACTTGTCTCATTGTCGTTAGGTTTTGGTTTCGATCTTAACTCAATATTGTGTTTTACTTACAAGAAGTGAACTGTTTAGAAAAAAAATAATACTCGCATGCACAGACATAAGTAAAAGTTGTAGCTCGATATAAAATATTGCGCCTGTGCAGTTTATGGACCATGTTATTTATTTAAGTATGATTTTCAAGATGAAATTGATTTTATACGGTATATTTTCTTTATTAAATTATTAGATGTTAGGAAAGTATCGCTAAAAAGACAACGTCTCCGTGTTACGAATTGCTTTTTATAATAATGACCTTATTATTTCAAAACCGTCCGTAAACTGCGCAAGTATGAAAAATATATTTTAAATTTAAATATTGATATGGTAAAATAATTCGCTGCAACATAAATGAAACAAAATAAAAGTAATTAACTTTTAAGAATAAATATTAAAACAAAACAAAACAAAAGCGAAACAATGAATATATATTTAGCAATAAAATTACAAAAATTCAAAACCGGAAGTACCGTTCCGTATTTAAAAGTTTTTAAAAGTTCTACCTGAATAAAACGTAAACAGGATCTCCGATAGTGATGTGGCATTCCCCATTCAAAGTGGCATTGACTCCAAATTTAACGGATTTATTTGGTGAAACGCCTCTGATTGTTTTCAAAGATTTCAAAGGTTGCATATCCGGATGCTTAACTCCTCTGTCTCGATCGACCGTGGTCATGACGCAACGTGAACAAAGATGTAAACAGCGGAAAACGTTGCCGGAAAGACATTGTTTTCCGACACGAACTTCCAACCACGTGTCTTCTTCGAAAGCCAGCTGACAGCCACCAATCACAATATTTGGTCGATAATTTAATACATTTACTGGCTGCTCGAGCTCTGCGTTGACATAATCCACTGAAGTCTGGTTAACAATTAAATAAGACGCGAAATCGGCAAAAGCAACTTTATCTCCGGGTTGTACGGCTTCTTCGGGATCTTCTGAAAAAGCGACGAGTTCGGCCATCTCTAAATCGTCACTAGCAAAAACGAGACGAAGATTGGGTCGTTTAAGAAAGGTGCTCACCCATTCAGCTGCTGCATCGCCACAGTCCAGGGAGTTAACCCAGTGGCTAAAAATCCTGCATTTTAATATCTTGCTGTCTGGTCCAATACATGGAGATTTTGGTAGCAAAAGCGGTTCCATTTCCGGCGCTTCAATTCTTATAGTTTGTGAGTCTTTGCCCATTGTATTTACCGTCATCAATACTATTCTAGGCTCTTTCCGTTGACTGAGGAAGGCTTGGTTCTGGTCAACGATCATCCAATGTCTGTCAGCTACACCATCGTACGACAGACCGACGCCCGTGGCGATGGCTTCTTTTAATTCGATGCCGCGACCTGATTTTAACGGGTAGTAAAATAGACCCGAGATGTGGCCAACTTCAACAAAACGCTTTAGTCGCCGATATCCTAGCCACACGAGTGCCACGTGCCTAGTTAAATTATGAATCAATCCGACAAGGAATACAAGCCCAGGTGTTATCGCATCAGACGTAGTTGTTTGCATTATTATATAAAAAAATTGCTGATAAATTACAAAAATTACAAAAAAGAAACCCTGTATCGCTGTAGATATAGTAGGTGTGTAGCTCTGCTAAATGAAATCTAAATTGATCAATCTGCCTCACTTCGGAAATAAGTAATGAAAGCAGTAAGAAATTGAAAAGTTATGAAGTAATTAATCTATATGTTTCTTGCCTTTTTTTTTTTTTGTCAGAGTTTAAGATATGAAAACTGAACGACTAAGTGTTGATAAGCCTGGCTGTCTTATTTAACAACGCTTACTATACGTAACTGTATCCGCTTTGTGCAATTCGCAACAGCTGATAAATGTATTTTTAGCCGTGCTCTCGCACATTAAACGACTGACCTGAATTTGTTGGGATTGAGAGCACAAAAGCAACAAACAGCAGCAGCAGCAACAACAACAACAAAAATGAAACCCGAACAATTGAAACCACTACACTCTCTTTTGAATGAACCCACAACGAAAAACAACAAAACTGAATGTACGTCACGTGACACAAAATTACGGTGCTAGGGAAAACAAGTCCCTTTATTTTTAATGGCCGTGTTCATTTCTGTGTATATTTATGTTGTTTTTAAAGATAATTAATCAAATCTCTTTTTAATTTTAAATATAAATTGTTTTAATATCAATCATGCTATTATTTCAATATAATAAATAGGGCTTTTCTTTTCATTGTTTTGACTCTTGGGTATATATCCGTTAATATCTTATGGGTTTTATATATATATACATACATATATATATATATATATATATATATATATATATATATATATATATAGTAATTTATAAAATATATATGGCGACTAAGCTACACTGAATATTCTACGTTTCATCCACTGTAGGATTTGTCAGGCTTATGCGCGAATTTTGTGGTTGCTTCTTGTTTTTATATATGTTGAGGATTTCTAGTTAGCCAATCAGCTTTCTAGTATCCACCGCGCCCCCTCCTATCAGCTAATGGGCATGCATTTTATCGAACAAAGGATCTGTTTTAGAACTAGGTTAGTGGTTTACGGTAGATCTTTTCCCTCCTTTTTTTATATATATATGAATATACCATATATATATATATATATATATATATATATATATATATATATATATAGAGAGAGAGAGAGAGAGAGAGAGAGAGAGAGAGAGAGAGAGAGAGAGACTGGTGTTGAATGTGTCTTACTGTGTCTGATATATACTTGAGAGTCAAAAGAATGAAAAGAATATTCTGTTGTCACAGCCCTAATAATAAATCATCTCGTCTTTGTTTATATTTTGGGGATGTTAATTGAATTAGTTTCCTAATAATTAAAAAATAAATAATTAAACAGGATTTTCTACATTTATATTGTATTTAGTTTTAAATAATTCTTGCTTAATCTTTTCACTATTTATAATTGTGTAGTTATAGAAAATCACAATAATGACTCCATTAAAAAGGCCTGTTCACTGGAAAAGTAACGTCATGCAAGTGGTACAAGCAAGAAAGAACTGTCGATAATGAATAGGAGCTTTAAATTGTATCAGACACCTTTATAAATGTACTGAAAAGGCGAAAAAATAATGAAAAAATGTTGAGGCTGAAACTGAAAATTATTCAATATGAAAAAGAAAAAAAACAAGAATTATTTAAAAAAGAATAACTCTGCTTTTTTTTACATTAAACGTAAATAAACATTTTGTTGTTTCATAGATTTCAAAGACTATTTTGGGTTTTTTTTGCGGGCAATTTGAAAACAATTTTTATTGTATATTTATTCGATTAAAATGATATAAAGTCAAACAATGCCGATTATTTTTATATTTAATTTAAATGCCAACTTATTTTTTGTGCAGAATATATGATAACGTATCTATTTACGTTCATTCGCATTATCTATCTCCCTAGGAGGGCAGAGTAAGACGCAAGTCCAGTTTTTAATGTGATGAAAATCCAGCTTCCTTACAGGAGGTTGGTGATTAACACAAAAAATAAAACTACCTCTGTGTAGAAGGATTTCCCTTTCACTGACTTTGAAGAAACGCCGCACTTTAACCGCATTTCTTTACTAACAATTTGTTAAAAAAAAAGGCGTCGATATGTGGATAAATAATTGAATTCATCACTAGTTTCAATTTATGCCAGCGCCAGCAAATTCAGAGCTACGCTATAATAGTCCTTTGCTAACATCTTACCTGTGATGAGAAGACCCAGTTCTTTGAAACTATTTGCATTAACAAAATCCTTATAGGTCTTATTTGACAAAACAATAAATTCATGTAAAGTATAATGTAGTCTTAAATTGTGTCTTTATATATGACAGGCCTGCTGGCGCCTTTGCAGCAGCAGCGGCATCCAGGATGCACAAATGACCATGTCGTTATCGGCGAGTACGTCACTGCAGAGAAATAAAAGGAAAAGAAAAGCGGAGGAAAAAAGAATCACGTGGGCAGAAAGAGGACTGGAAAACAGGAGTCAGTGCGAGGGGAACTTTTAAAATAAGATAAAATCCGAACTTTGAACAAAAATAATGGTCGGACGATTGTGTGTTGTTGGGTCGCTACAGGCATGGCAGTTGGAAAAAAAAGAAAGATTTGAGCGGTGACAGTAAAGCAATACACGTATCGGCGAGTGAAATTGGAAACCCCGCGTTGCGGCGAAGCGAAGAGACCTATAAAACCAAGACGCAAAGATGGTTTGGAAAGTTCCATTAATAAACGCTTTTTATGAATACGGGAAACATGCTGAGTCGATTTTCTTTTCTTGCTCCTTTGCGACTGTCTCAGCTATAACGTTTTGGCTTCTTTAAAATGCAACGCACTGTCCAATAAGATTAACGACTACGTTATATATATATATATATATATATATATATATATATATATATATATATATATATATATATATATATATATATATATAACTATTTCATTTAATCACATAAATTAATATACAAAGATATATAATTTTATGCGTAAATTTTCAGTATTTACTTCAACAGTGCTCGATACCTACGTAGAGTTGGGTATTGAGTTATGGAAATATACACGGCAATTAAGCTACACAGAATATCCCGCGTTTCATTCTCATGAGAATTCGTCAGGCTTATTCCAAAAGTTTTGGTTAACGCGCCTTTTTATATACGTACATGCTATTGAATGTTCTAGAAAGCCAATCAGCTTTCTAGTTGCTGCCATGCCGTAATCAGCTAATGGGAGGGCACTTACAGGACAAAAGAATAGTTGTCCTCAGGTTCACCCATCTCTTTTGCGTTTTTTTTATGGGAAGGGCAGATGCCCTGTGTTGTATTAAGCGGACCTACTATCAACCTAAATGTAGGTAGATATGTTATTTTGTGTTTTATTCTATATTTCGGATATTATGCTACTTTGTATATATATATATATATATATATATATATATATATACTTTATGTATATATTTATATATATATATATAATTATTTATGAATATGTATGTTTATTTAATTTATTTTCCTTCTTTTTTATTTTATTATATTTATTTATTTATTTTATATTTTATTTATTTTTATTTTATTTTTTATTCATTCAATTTCTGTTGTTATTGTCAATTTTAAGATTATTTCGTATCGCTATCCTAGAGTAAAGTTTATCCTGTGCACGCAGTTTTTCACTATTTCTCTCTTACAGTTTAATAAATGTTGGGGTTCTTTAAAGAGTAGGATAGCGAATTTTTTATTCAGGCATAATCTACATGAACCGTCTAGGCCTCTACATGTACTTGCTTGTCTTACTATTTCCCATTCGACTATCAGCTAACGTCCACTTTCTTTGAGTTCCCAGCATTGGTTTGCTAGCGCTGTTTTCATTCGGTGTTTTTTTTTTGTTTTTGTTTTTTTGTAACGTACTTTTTATGGTCATAATATCTGGTCTCCTTTGTGTGTGTTTTTCTTTTTTGTGACCAGATACCTACTGTTGATTTTATATGCGGGGCCTTTTAGTTTGTGTAATTATAAAATTTTCTCAAATGCACTCGTGATGTTAAGCTGTAATAAAGTGCTAACTATGGTCAAAATCGTTTGCTTCTTTTTTTTTTTCACCGGTTCTTTTCCATTATCGATTATCCATACTTATTGAAGACATTCCGATAAAAACCATCTTAAAACTCTGTTAGGCATATAAATTACGTTTGTGTGAAATGTCATAAATATCGGCCCAGTCGTTTACGGGTCCATAGGGAACGGTATGACACAGACAAAGTTTCTTTTATATAAGAGTAGAGATTATATATTGGTTTGCGCATATTCAACGCGTGCATTACTAATAAAGCCGTAGCGAGAGCAAGCCTCAGTGTTGATTAGATGTAATGGATAGTTTCAACGGTACTCTACAGTGTGTGTTTCGTTTTATACAGTCTTTTCAAAGTGAAAATTTTACCCAGAAAAGTATATAGAGTATGGGCTATAGAGGTTTATCAGGTTTGTGTCTAACTCTCTGACTCCATAGAAATAAGTAAAAAAAAAATATTTTAAGGGTGAATAAAAAAAAGGCAACTTTATTTACTATTTGGGAGGTATATAGAGAAGGTTCGTTTTTTGGCAGAAGAGAATGTTCGTGAAATGTGTGTGAGAAAATCAACAGAAAGAATGTTCATTGGGTTATATTTATCGGTTTAGGTGGGAACAAAGTTGGTTTGAATTTACTTCGGTGTCTTCCTTTTCTGGTTTTCGTGAACGAAGCAGTGTGTAGTCATTTAAAGCGTTCGGGCCATAACGTGTGGCCAGTACGTCGTTTTTGACTTTCATAACCTTTTCGGGGCTCCTCCGGCCGCGTGGAAAATCAACCGTCCTTTCTTTTCTTCTTCTTCGAACCCCCAGAAAAAAACGCGCCAAAATCCAAATTTCCTTTTTCCACCGGAAGTCCCGCATCTTCCAGTCCCCAGTCAATTCTTATTAATCCCCGCAAGAGTCACTTTTCACACAAACCTTAAAACTCGCAAAGATGTTAATTTTTTTAAAACTTTCAATTCATTAAATAAATGCTGAATTAAGCGTATTTAATCCCAAAGTTCAATACCTTTTGGAAACGACCTATTTCATGTAAGTGTTAAAAATCGCTAGTTTTCCGTAGATGGGGAGGGGATAATGGAGGGAGATTATGTGGATCTTCTATGTCTGTCTATAGCACATTGGTGATGTCATCCATTACAAATGTGAAAAACTGCGGAAAAGTCCTTTATAGCGTCACAAAAGAAATAACGCTATCCACTAAAACAGATTTAAAACATAAGAACATCTTTTTTACATTAAAAATAATGAAGTAACAAAAATATGAATTCCCCCCCCCCAAATAAAAGCAGATCATATATGATTTCTGACTGGAAAACGGATACAATATATAGCAAGTCTATAATACCTAGCACTGGTTTTCCATCAGAATTGGGAAAGTGTAAGTAGAGAAGATGATACGTATAAAATGTTCTTTCTCTTTCTTTTGTTGAATCTAACTAAATTCGTCATACAGAAATAGCCCTCATCAAACTATTAAACATTCATTTTTATTAAATATGCAACGATGTTAATTTTCAAAACTTTAAATTCATTGAATAAATGCTGAATTAAGTCGTAAAAATTAGATAATTTGGTGATTTTTGGTATATTCTAATGTCTTCAATCTGTATTAGTTTATAGCGTTAATCCTTTTGTGATGCTATAAACGTTTACCAATTTAGTACGTTTTCAGATAATAATCTACGCAACCCCTAACGCCGCCACTTGACTGATCATCTTAGAGTGCAATACTTATTGGAAACGACTTATTTCATGTAATTGTTAGAAGTTGCTAGTTTTCACGTAGATGGAGAGGGGATAATAGAGTAAGATTATCTGGATCGTGTTTGTCCGTCTCTAGCATACAGGATTACATCACAAACTGGTAACGTCAGCAATTAAAAAGGTGACAAACCACAGAAAAATACTTCATAGCGTCACAAAAGGAATAACGCTATTCACTAAAACCGATTAGAGACATCAGAATATATCCTTTTTTCTTACTTATTGGAAATGATTATTTGATATAATTCTTAGAATGGTGTGGATCGTCTAGCTCTCTCCCTAGCAGACTGAATGATGCCACAAACTAGTGACATAATAGATCAAAAAAAAAAAAGTGAAAAATAGCGGGGAAACCCCGTAATGGCGTTACAATGCTATTTACTAAAACTGATTGAAGACATCGGAACATCTTTTTGTAACATTAAAAATGATGATGAATGCTTTTATATTTAAATTACTTGAAATAGTGAAGCATCTCGTGTGTAAAAAGTACTTTTTAACGTGTGAAGAGCGTGGCTAAAATAAATGTACAATTTTTTAAAAGTGTGGTTTACAAGATGCTATAGAATTTACATTGTTTAAATTTTTAAAATTTATAAAATCAAAATTACAACATGTATATGGATATACATATGTAACTATATGTGCACATATACATGCACACAAACACACAAACACACACACACACACACATATATATATATATATATATATATATATATATATATGTGTGTGAAACACGAATTACCATTAGCATATAAGCGACGCTCTTTGTGTAAACAAATCGAGCGGAGGTATTTCGAACGATATTAAAACATCGTTAAACTCACTACTCGTTCAAGCAGCCGCCCATAGCGTAATGGTTAGGAGCCTTGACTGCCGTACAAACGGTCGGGTTTCAATCCTGGCTTGAGGTAGTTGCCTGTCTAGCCGCACTGATGAGCTGCGAAACAGTGCTGTATGTGGATGACTATATATATATATATATATATATATATATTGTTCTTCTGATGTTGACGATGATGTTTTGAATTCTTGCCTGCAAGAATCCAAATACCAGAACTAGATTTGATTCCTAATTTTTCTGAAGTTCTCGCAGCTGTAAAACAAATGCTTCTGAGAAAGTGTGCAGGTGATGACGGTATACCGGTTGAAATATTCAAGTTTGGGGGGAACACACTTTTGAAAAAACTTTTGGAGTTATTCATCAGGATCTGGGAAAGCGGTTCTGTATCTCAGGATTTCAGGAACTCGTCAATAATCCATCTCTTCAAGAATAAAGGAATAAAGGAAAGCGCATTGATTGTGATAACTACCGTGGAATATCACTGCGCTCTGTGGCTGGAAAAGTACTAGCCAGGGTCATTTTGAACAGGATAATCATTCATCTAGTAGACAAAATTTATCCTGAGACGCAGTGTGGTTTTAGATCTGGAAGGGGAACCATCGACATGATCTACTGTCTACGCCAAGTTGCAGAGAATGCACGTGAGAAAAATCAGGATCTGTTTGTCGTTTTTATCGACCTAACCAAGGCGTTTGACTCTGTCAACAGAGTCTCACTTTGGAAGGTTTTGAATAAAGTTGGAATCCCTGAAAAAATGTTAAATGTAATAATATCCTTTTACGAGAATATGGAGGCACGTGTAATAGCAGACGGAAAGTTCTCTGAGTCATTCAAGGTAAAAACCGGTACTAAACAGGGTTGTGTCATGGCACCTGTGCTCTTTGCCATCTTCTTTTCAATCATGCTCGAGCATGCTTTTAAAGATTACACGCAAGGTTTCTATTTTGAGTTTAGACCTACCGGGGGTCTTTTTAATCATCAAAGATTCAAAGCTAAAACACTAACAAGAAGCAAAATGGTTCGTGATTTTCTTTTTGCAGACGATGCTGCACTCGTGGCCACATCATTTGAAGAAGCACAAGAATTACTTGACAAGTTTTCCAATGCCACAAAAGCATTTAGTTTGACGATTAGTATTAAAAAGACAGAAGTTATCTACCAACCAAAGCCCACCCCGTTGCAACAAGGTGGTGTGAATATTCTGAGACCAGAATATGTGGAACCGCCTCAGAAAATCTTAGTGAAAGTATGTTAAATCCTTTGCATATCTCGGAAGTAAGGTGAATTCGTCAGCATCACTTGATGATGAGATATTGAGCAGAATTTCAAAGGCGACTGAGGCCTTCGACAAACTGCGGTTCAAAGTATGGAATGAAAGAGATTTGACTCTAAAGACCAAAATCTCAATTTATCGTGCAGTGATTGTTTCGATACTCATGTATGGATCGGAAGCCTGAACCCCATACCGTAGGCAGATTGAGCAAGTGGATACATTCCATAAGCGTTACCTTCGCAGTATATGTGGATTAACATGGAAAGACAAGGCCCCTAACTCGGGATTGTTTGGTAGGTGCGACATTTTAAGTATTGAGGCCTTCCTGATGAAGTCTCAGCTTCGGTGGGCTGGTGACCTTGTTCGCATGGATGAAAACCGTCTTCCTAAGTAACTACCATGCACTCAACTGAAAGAGGGTAATCGAAATGTGGGTCGTCCATTTCTGAGGTACAGGGATAAGCTGAAAGACAATCTTAAGCACGCAGGCCTGAACCCAAAAAATCTTTGAAGAAGATGCTGCGGATAGAAAATTGTGGAGGGAAAAATGTTTTGCGGGCATTAACACATACATTGACACACGGCTATCGAACCAAACACATCTTCGTAGAGCAAGAGTAGAAACAGCACTTTCCCAGCCTGTATCTTGTGAGTCGTGTGGCTTGATTTGTGGGAGCAGAGCTGGCCTCGTGTCACACATGCGGCACAAGCATTGAAGGCAGAGTGAAACAGAGGGAATTTTTGGCCCTCGTGCGTCGAACACGACGGGAGAGTCCATTATATATATATATATATATATATATATATATATATATATATATATATATATATATATATATATATATATATACTAGCTGTACCCTGCCACGCGTTGCTGTGGCTCAATTTGGTGTAATGGAAAATTCTAATAAAAAGAGAAAATGCATGTTTCTTATAATCTTAGTACAGCAATCCACTCCACAAAGTAAAAAAAAAAGGCGAAAATGAAAAAAAAAATGGTACTCTTGCAGAATTGGATCCGGATCTTCGGGAGTTACCGTCAACCATGGTTTTGGCTTGACCAACATTCAGTGCATTAAGCCGAACGTTGCTAAAATGTTGAAGCACTAAATAGTTTTTTTTGTTGTTTTTTTTTTTTGTTAGTGCATTAAAAAATGTGAGATTTTAATTAATATTTGGATGAGGGTAGGTTACTATACACAGATTCGAAAAAGTTGTCCAAAAACAAATAAATGAAAGCAAAGGTAAGGTAAGTTACATTTCTACCTAACTGGATAATTTTTTAGTGTTTTTATTTAATGTAAAATGTTTAATTATCTCGAGAAACTCAGTGTTTATCGATGTATTTGAAAAAGACGAATGGTCGCGGACTCTGTTGAATACTTATGTTTGGGAAAATCAGTTAATAACTAAAAAACTATACAAAACAGTGTCAGACACCCATTAATTATATGTTATCGTGACATAGGCTGACATATTCGGTGGATTTCTGACTATTTTGTATAGTTTATTAGTTTTAAATCATTTTCCCAAACTTAACATCATCAAGTGTCCGCCGCCATTTGTATTTTTCAAATAGACTGATAAACACTGTTTTTCGAGCCGACTAAACGTTTCAGTAAATAAAACGGGTTTGTATTACTAAACACAGAAACGAAAAAGTTGTCGAAAAATAAATATAACAAATAACTGTTATCAAAGGCAAGATAAGTTACTTTTCTACATAACTGGATAAGATTTTAGTGTTTTTATTTAGTGTAAAATGTTTAATTGGTTCAAAAACATGTACTGTTTATCAGTATATTTGAAAAATACAAATGGCGGCAGACTGGGTTGAATACGTTAAGTTTGGGAAAACGACTTAAAAGTAAAAAAAAAAAAACTATACAAAATACTGCCAGGAACTCACTCAATATATGTTACCGTGACATAGGCAGACATGTATTCGGTGGCTTTTAACAGTATTTTGTATAGTTTTTTAGTTTTAACTCATTTTTCCAAACTTAATGTGTTTAACAAAGAGTCTGCCGCCATTTGTAATTTTCAAATATAGCAGTAAACGCTGTGTTTTTCGAGCTGAATAAACATTTTACATTAAAAAAATTAAAATTGTCCATTTTGGTAATAAAGTAACATATCTTGCCTTTGATAATATTTGTTATGCATTTATTTTTTGACAACTTTTTCGAATTTATATGTACAGTAGTACACACCCAATAAAAACACTAAAAATTATTCAAATAGGTAGAAAAGTAACTTATCTTGCATTTGAAAATATTTACTTGTTATATATTTGTCTTTGTTGACAACTTTTTCAGGTCTTCGTGCAAGTACAAACACGAAGGCGGTATTTTTCTATCTAATTTTATTTTTGGTACCGCGCTTAAATTTAAATTTCACAATATCTTTTTTTAGAGGGAATTTTTTTTACATTAGGTCCACCTTCACAATTTTCGACTACGATGAATAAGAAAATATCATTTAAAATTTGCAGAGGCAAGTAGTTTTCGAGATATAAAGACCTGTACTGTGCACTATTCACTGGCAGCCATGAATAAACACTCCCAACCTCCCCATATTAAGAACGGCTTTCGGAATAAACAACACCCATGCCTAACCACGTGTTTTAACCTTTTACCTGTCTTTCGTCTGTTGAAAACGGTTTTTGGAATAAATACCACCATTTTCCCCATGTTAAGAACGGCTTTCGGAATAAACACCCCAACCTACCCATGTTAAAAATTGTGGAGGTGGATCTAATGTGAAAATTTACCTTTTGATTTTTAATAAATTGTTAGTTGAAAGCACAGAATAGTGAAAAAACACCATCCCCTCCACTTGGTAAGAATGGCTGAAAAAATACGGTTTTCTTGGTAGAAACTTTTCTATATTTCACCTTTCTTAAAAAAAAAAAAAAACTACCGTAAAAAAAGCAAAAAACAAAACATTAACCGGTACTCATGCAGAGAGTGATCCGTGCTGAAATAATAACGTTATTATTTAAAAAGCCATTCTTAAAATGGGGAGGGGAGGGTGTTTTGTACCTATTCTGTACTTTAACCTTACAATTGAATAAAAAAACATATCATAAAACTTTAATTAAACGTGGAAATACGATTTAAAAAATAGCGCGGATCACTCTCTGCATTGGCATCGTTTTTTTTCTGTTTTTTTTTTCAATAAAACTTTTTTTCACAAAATTGAAAGTACACTTTTTTCTTTGTTTTTTGTTGTTTTTTTTACAGAAGTTGTTTTTACGTAAGAAAATATAAATACTTTTTTTTTTATTAAAGAAATTGGGTACACATGCACTTATTGATCGGTGCTGAAATAATAACGTTATTATTTAAAAAGCCGTTCTTAACATGCGGAGGGGAGGGTGTTTTGTTCCTATTCTGTACTTTAACCTTACAATTGAATAAAAAACATATTATAAAACTTTAATTAAACGTGGAAATACGATTTAAAAAATCTCGACCTTTCAGACGACAAATACCGAATAATTGGCTAAAAACATTAATTTCTCAACCCTCAACTGGACACTTTTCTACAGGGAGGGGTAGCTTTTTTCGCCGATACTTTCGAAAGTCATCCCCTTTTTTGATTGTCTAGCCTTAATTTAAACCTATGTCATTTCTGGTTTGACGGTGGTCGTAACAGCAAAGACGTCACGTTTTCCCCATTCTTTTCCTCTTTCGCAGTACGGGTTCGAGCTGCCTTCCTACTACCACTTTTTTTCTTTTTGCTCAACACACACCTCCAAGCACCCGACCAACGCCGGGCACCCATCCTAGTATATATATATATAATTATTCATCTCACGAAAAGTTTCATTTTATAATGTTTATATACATTTATTATTTTTTGCAATTTTTTAAACGGCAAATGTTTGGGGTTTTTTACACACGCACACAAACACACGCATGCACGGACTAAGAAGAATTAGCGACTCATGTTTTTTTTGTTTATGTTCACAATACTTAAGACGTGTTAATGTTTATAGTAAACGCCCAGCGAATTGTTAAGGGGAACACAGACATAAGACGGTATTGACATAAGCATGTAACGAACTTTATGCTGTACGAGGTAATATGTCTCTTAGTGACGCCATATTGTAATTTTAGTATCCGTTTGTTTATGAAGCGTAGAATTGGATTCCGGAATATAAGAATTATAAGAGTTCAGCCTATAAGAATGGACGCAGTTTAGCGAGGGATTCGTTATGAATCGGAAACTGAAGATTATGTTAGGTCTATGTATGTATGAGAAAGTTATGGGCGCGGAAAGCGCATAATCTGTGGAAAGTGTAGAATTCGTTCCGGTGACAACTGGGAGTAGTTGTAGAACTAAATATTTAGAGAGAAAATAGGAACTTCTTCCTCTAAAGATGTTGCGATTGTGATGGTGTTGCTCGTAGGATACAATGTAATATTGTAATATCACGGCTGCATCTCTATAAAATGGTGCTCGAAAGCTACATAAGATAGTGGCTATTAGGCTAGATGTATTGAATTTGTATGTGGCATCTGTTGTTGCAAACCTACGATACTTTAATCCAGAAAGGAATTTCTACATCCATTTTATTATATAGGAGATCAGCTTTACACATCTCCATTTCCTGTTATACTTTTTTTTATTTTAAAAAGATATATCTTAGTTTATTTCATCCCAAAGTATTTTTTGTGCGCCTGTAAGAAAGATATATGTGGCATGATCTCTGAGTTTTCGGGCGGGGTAGGTTTATTGCTAACTGCCTGAAGCGCATTTATTGGGGAATGCTGATAGGGTTGATTATGCATTGTTTATAAAATAACAGAGTGATATTCATTAATTCTTACCACCTTCCGACCTTGTGTCACATCTTCCTATCTGGGAATTGAAGTTAAAAGCTTCTACATTTATTTATTTATTCATTTGCGGACTCATATCCGCACCTTCATAGTTGTTTCATCATGTTTCGACCAACTCATCTTCGGTCTTTCATCAGGTGGATTAATCGCGATGAGAGGACTGCTGAGTCTCTTAACTGGATCACCAATAATTACTGGCTTCCATAATTTTTGTCTCATCACGATTTGGTCAACTAATTTTCTGGCCTGCTTTGGGTAGGATTGAAACTGCTATCTTCAGACAATGCTCACCTGGAACTGTAGATATTCAACGGCTCTATTTACTGCGCCACGGACGCCGATTCCAATAAAAAAAAATAATATATAATATATGGAATAACTATTAACATTATAGAGACTAACAAAAAAAAATCGTTTAAACCACAATTCATATAAGTAGCACATATTTGTGCGTGTGTAAATCCATCAATTACACATTTTTTCTAAAAAAAAAAAGGCGGATATTTTAACTTCTTTTTAGAAACGGAGAGTTTTGCATTAATACTAATTAATGAACGCTTAACAAATAAAAACGGATATCATCACCGCAAATTTAAATCGTAAGTCTGACGTCCGACAAACCAGAGTATTTAGATTTTCTCATAAGTATATCTTTAAATATGATCTTAACAAAATAATTATAGGTTTGATGTGACGCTATCACACCACCATATACAGGTTTTGAACACGATAAGCTGAACTCGTCATTTTTTTTTATCTTTCCGCTAAACAAATTTATACATAAGAAATAAATGCTTTATAACGAAAGCCATTTATACTGTTATGAGTTCGATCCTTCAAATTTTTTTTTTTTTTTTGGTCTTCGTACAAATTAATGGCATGCAACAGACGCATTGCCGAGAAATCAATTCTGTATTACAAACATTTATACACTTTTTAATGAGTGACATTATCTCAGGATTATGTTTTCTATATGTATTTTTCCTTTAACACTCACATTTAATGAGTGTTGTTTCTAATAAACTAGAGAAAAAAATTGCTGCTTCCCGTGTTGGAATCGCTTGATCTTCGTGGTCTGCTTCCCGCTCGAATACAACATGATAGCTTTCAAATTCAATGTAAACAAGTTCTTGTTAAGCCATCTACATAAATCATCAAAGTATACTCAATTTACATCATTAACAATTACTACACTAGCACCTTACATTCATTAACGCTTATCCTTGAGTGGCTTTCGGACCTTCATAAGTGATTACTCCCAAGTAAAAAAAAAGTATTGTTGGCTGTTTTTTTGTTTGTTTTTTTGTTTTTACTTTGAAGTAGTATTTTTAGCTCCTTACATCAAGTGGATTCATACCTTATCTGAAGTGATTTCCATAAAAAAAATTGAAAAATGGAAAAAATAATTTCCATAAGTGTACATCTAAAAGCGCAAGGAAACGAAGACAAATCCACATTTTTATTAGAAACATTTAACAGGTACAACGTGCATGATGATGCACTGCTACTTGAGATAGATTAACATTGCAATGTGATGGGATTACAAATGTAATAAATCGTTAAGTGATGTTCCCGGGTGCACCAACAAAACTATTAAAAAATGACACCACAAAAGTGGGGCTCAGAAGAAGAGGCTTATTTTATAACCAACATGAGCGACTCCTCGATATTTGGTCGTAGAATCTCGGGCGACAACCGGTCACCAGAAGATTTACATAAACAAAAGTTCATCTCATATATAAACGGTCGTATGTCTGTCTGTCTCCATTTTTTCAAACTATCTCCTACGAAACTAAAAGTCGCAGAGCGGCGCCAGGGGTCTACAATAATTGGATTTCTTTTTAAACGGACCGTTCTTTTATGGGTCTTTAGCCGGTTTAAATAGTTTTAAAGGGGTCAAATGGGTCAAAATTGACAAAATCCTTATACATTTTGTACATTCATCTTAGTTTATTTTTAATTTTTAGTCAGCTTGTATGCGTGTCACGTTGGTACAGTGGTTATGTCACCAGATTTGAATGCTACAGTTTCGCTTTCAATTCTAGCTGATAGCACCCAAATCGTCTTTGTTTTAATTTTGAAATCACAACTCTATAATAATATATACGACATTTGGACAAATTAATATATCATATTTAAGCGTATTTTACGAATAACCAAATGCATTTTAAGTTTTACCAGACCAAAGAGCGGCATGATTGGTGAGATCAGACAAAACAGAAAGAGGTTGATATATTCGTAGTTATTTAAAGACGCAGCTAGCTAGGCACTTGCTTAGTTAGATAACAGACGTTTTGGGCCCCGCGTTTAATCTCTTAGCGTCAAGAGGAGTTAATGGGCGCAATATAAGAAAATGTAGAATATAAGAAGCGCTGCGTAACTCCGATAGGGATGTAAGAAGTGAAATAAATGCTTATATATAAAAATATTATTCACGTCATAATGCTTTTCTTGAATAGAGATTAAAAGAAAGGTGGAAGAACTATGAAAAGAAGAAAGGGAGAAACATGGTATGTGTCCTTTTGCTGGTGTCCTCACAGAAAATGTTATTCGTCTCGTTATGAACTGTATTTGAATGTATATATGCCCACAATGAATTTAGATGGAACAAACAACGCAACACTGCAAGACGATCACATGTATAAATAAATGGAAATATATATAGTATAGCCAGAATCACAAGTATAAGTATATAAAGAGTGTCCAAAAAATAACCGAAGGGTTTTGACCTTAAAAAGATTCTTTATTTTTGATGGTATATTTCTGTAATTTTAACATAATCAAAGATATTGGGAATTTTTGTAAAAAATGCAAAATTCAAACAATCTTTATTTATGAAACATAATGTCTTAAATGTTGCCATTTTCAGCTTCACACATTTGTGCCCTTTCCAAAACATTATCCATGACAGATTGCAGAATCTATGGATTGCGATTTTATTCTCTTATTTCGTTCCGCGAGCTGGCAGACCTCAAAACATCAAACCCCAAACCCTGCAAGAATTGAATCAGGAACGAAATCGAAACAATTCTGTTTAGGTCATAGATTAAGTGCCATCTCTTTCTGAGAGATAGGTGATGTTGTTTCTGCCGATGCGCTGCCTTTTTTGATGGATTTAATGTCCTTGTTTACTTCAAGGGCTTGTAGTATTTGTTGTTCATTGATGTTTAAAATGTTTTTTTCCCATTCTGTGTCTTAGATTCTTTCATATCTCAATGTTTTCATTTGCACCACTTCTTTTCATCTGTTGCCGTTTCTCTCTCAGCTGTTTTGTAATTGTTGACAGTTTGTTTGGTTTCTATGGTTTGTATTGACCAGCTGTTTCCAGTGCGGTCTGGCTGATCTCTAATATCACATTGTTGTACTTAGGATCTTCTGATGTTGCTAGCACCTCAAATATGTTGGCTAGTAGCAGCTGAAACTATGATGACTTGTCTGCTAGACCCTGAGTGTTTGGTTTCTTATGTTGCTTGATACGTTTTGTCCTCCCTAGCTTGGTGTCTATGGTAAGAGACATTCTGATCATTCTAGGGTCGCTCCCTGTGTTTAACCTGTTTATGGCAGAAACATCAGTCACCGTTTTTGGCCTGTTGGTAAGGAATCAATCAATTTCATTCTTTGTGGTGCCATTAGGGATATCCAAGTCCAGCGTCTGTTTTTTTTTTTTTTTTCTTGAAGAACATGCTCATGATCTTTACCTGGTGCTGTTCTGCAAAGTTAACAAGGGGGTCACCTCTGCTGTTCCTTGTTCCATAACCGTATGGACCAGTACTTGATGCAAATGTATTTCCTATCCCTACCTTGGCATCGAAATCTCCCGTAAGGATGGTGTGACTGGCTTTGCTGGTAAAAAAAGTTTATCGACATTTTCATAGACCATCTCCCCCTCTTCATCAGTATGGCCTGTTGCTGGATGACGTTAATGAGGTATCCCTTGTTGATCCTGATAGTGAACTGTGCCTCCCGGTCTGAAACACCATTGAAGTTTGTGATGTTTCCTGCAATGTTCTTGTTGACCACAAAGCCGACCCCATTGTAGGGGTTCCCATCTTTATAGTATAAGTGGTGTCCGCTTTTCTTAAGGATGAGACATCCCTCATCCTCGCGTCTGGTTTCACATCAAATTTGATTTTCTGTAGTTCATCCTCTAATTAGGTGGCTCTAACGTCAGCAGACAATGACCTCATGTTGTACGTTCCAAAGTTCAATTTCCAATGGCAACCTGTTCGAATCCAGAAATTGTTAGCACCCTCTGTTCATTTTTGTTCCGCTTGCTGCCGGAAACGCTGGCTTTAGAACTACTAGGGACTGGGGGTCGTTTCTTATTCTTGTACATCATAATCCTGGGGTTTTGCCATACTCGCCATGCTTGACATGCGGGTTGACGAGGGTATTTAACCCATATCTGGAGGAGTTTGCTATATAACTGTTGGCAGTTTATGCTCATCCGCTCTTAAATAGATTTTGTTTTTAGTCCTGTTGGGGGTCTAGCTACCCTCCTCATCAAGCAAGATTTAAACAAGACCATTATCGGCGCACTAAACCAACCAACCCCCCTCATCAAGCTTGGTTTAGTCGCCGATAACGGTCTTGTTTAAATCTTCTATCACGGTTGTCAAAATACACTTCCAACTGTATTTATTCCTTCTGAATAGAAGAATGATACTAAATTGGCAGTGACAATGGAAGTATACGCATAGAATATAAAATGTAGATGTAAATGTGTGAAGCATAAGAGAAGTGCTGTTTTATTTCTGTGAGATATGGGCAAAGGTGTTTGCGGATTGTTTTAGCTCAAACGATGTATTTCCGAAATATACACCGTTGATCATTTTCCACGTGGTCGTTCTTCAATGCGATAATATACATGATCATAACACCTTCAGCAAAACAATATCTTTATTGAAACATCCACTTTATTCACTTGCTACTGATTATTTTTTAATGACAAGCAACAAGTGATAATCGACTTGTCCCGCTTTTAAATCGTATGGGTTATTAAGAGATATACTTAACGCAAGTTACTACTTTTTCGCTGCAGCAAGACGTTATACAAGGCCGGAGAGAATCGTCAGTACTCCTGATAAAAACGGACACATTAGCCTCGTAAAAATTAACTGTACATTTCCGTCAGCATTCCCTGTTCGGGACACCTCAGGTAATCAGCAATAAAAAAAAAACTCCAGACGAAAAAGAGGAAGCAAAGCCTGAGAGAGTGTATCTCCTAGGGCAGTCCAGAAAGGATGCCTTGACTCGACAGATATAAAAACTACTGAAATGGCCCAGTTTCTGTTGGACTCTTTGTTAAGATCGAGTCCTCGTTAAACGTCACCGGGCTGCAAATGAATGCCATCAATAACGATTCAGCTGAGAATGATTACCCACGCAGTGCATAGAAGTATTAAAGTATTAAAGAGAGATCGTATTGTTTACTAATTGGAATTGAAACAAATTATTACATCAATCCCGTTTCTTTTCAGACATACCTTGAAAAAATCAATACAATAAATTATTGCTGGATTTTGGTTTTAGATATTTCGGCCACATTAACAACATTTTGGATTAGGATTACTAGAATTTTATTCTAAAGCTCAAAAAACGACTAATATTGGTAATCGAATGTCGATGGGGTGCCCGCTAGACAAAACCTGTAAATGTAATTGAACTTCATGGAACAAAGGCCTTTGTTTAATTCGAAATCTGACGGCGAAACTTCAAACTCTACATCCATCGAGCTATCTGTCTCACTCCCTCTTTTGCTTTCCCGCTCTTTTCTTTTTCTCTTTTTTTTTCTTTCCTTCACTCTTGCTAGTTCTTTATTACTCGCTCTTCAAGTTGTAACGCCCTCTAATTAATTTCCTTTTTTTCCTCCGTCCTTTTCAAGCACTCATCCCTCGCCTCTATTTCTTTCTCTTATTCCCTCACTCTCTCTTTTCATCACACACGTTTCGTTGTTACTCCTTTTCTGTTTTCGTTCTCGTCTTCCTTTTCTTTCTTTCTTTTATTTATTCATTAATTTCCGATCCGTGTAATCTTTCTTTTTTTTTTTTTTTTTTAGTCTAACAACTTGTGAACGCCTTTCTTTGTTCGTTTCGCACTTTAAACTGTTTTTTTTAATTTTCATATTCCTTAACACGAGCGCGCCCGTTTGCGAACAAGGGCTGTTTCTAAACCTACCTCCCCGCTCTCCCTCTCTCACACACTTTCACACACACACACACACACACACACACACACACCTTGGCTAGCAGTCTGTTTCTCCCTATTTTCTGAGATCCTTTGTTTCCAGCCGGCCACCCGCAGGCTTATACCTCCTCTCACCTGATCCTTTCAAAGAATTGAACTTTCCTTCTTGCCTGCTTCTACAAACAACAAAACGTCCTATTTTCCCGCCCTTTTTTGTACAAATGAATTTATTTTCTTCAACTGATTTTGAAATACCAGAAAAAAAAAAGATTTTTAAATAAACATCCGTCTTGCGTTTCTTGTAATGCGAAGCGGAAGCGCTGCATCTGACAGCGGTGTAATCGCATTCGCTCTATGCGTTACTTGTTTATTAGCTGATGCTAGAGTTTTACTATTTATATACGACAAATGTACGACAACCGATATTGCTAATTCTCTATTCGTGTAATATTTAGACATGAAAATTAAGACCCAACAAATTAAGGGGCGACATATTTTTTTTTTTTTTTTTACTAAAAGTTTTTGTAATTTGTTTTTTTCAGACTTAGGGGAAATATATATTAAATAAAAAGATCCAAATATGATTTTTTTTTTTAAGACATTTGTTTGTAAAACCATATTTTAGGCACCGCCAAAAATGGCCGCAAAATCAAGTTGTTGTTGTTTTTTAAAACTAAATTACATTTATTAAAATATATTATTTCTGAGTAACTTTTTTTTTTCCAGAAAGATAAAACCCTGAATTTTATCATATAGAAAACAGAATAACGTAAAACTTTTTCTACTATTTTTAATTCAATTTTAAATGTTAAATTTTCCCAAAAAGTTAACAATTAACATTTTTTGTCTTGCACAAAAAACGTATTTAAATATTTTAAAAAAACGGGTTTTGAAATAATTAATTTATTTATTTATTGTCTAACTAAGATTTAGGATGATTTTCTAAGAGAATATGCAAAAATATTATAATATAAGTACCTGAATTTCAAATAATTCCACTTATTCATATAGGTAACCAGATATTTCGCGTTGACGTAGAGTTCAGATCGACTCTGTTTACGTTTTCGTTTGATAATAAGAAAACTATGGAAGACCAAACAGGCCAAAAAAACTTATTTTTCAGTGACGAAAATTTCAATGTATTATTAAGCTGAGGCTGGCCAGTACCAGATGGGTGACCATTTGTATGAGTTTGGTTTTTAATGTGTATGTGTGTGGGGGCCAGGCTCCCCAAAATGGGGGGGGGCAATTTAAAGCAGAATAAAAAAAAATATTTCAGCGCGTTTGATCCACCGTAGTCGAAAGGCGGCAAACGTTTTCAAACGGGATCGAAAAAAATGATGCTATTTTTAACACAAAGGGCACAATATTTATCGAATTTTTTTTTTGTATCGATTATTCAAAGCATGCCCTGTTTAATAATGGTCATGCATTATTCGGCTCGCTAAAAAAAAAATTGTTAATTTATTTATCAAAAATTTTAAAATGGCTTTTTTCGTATAAATATTTAAAAAAAATTTTTTTTTGTTTTGCTTAACTTAAATTAATTATTTTACTTAACATATTCACCGAATTTCACACTTCAAAACTCAAAAGCGGGATAATTAAACACAATCGAAGTTCTGATATTCAGACGTCAAAATAAGGTATGCAAACAATCTTTTTTTTTTTTTTTTGAATCTATAATTCTGTCCCTTACAACAACACAATATGTTTTGTTCAGTTTCAGATGATTATTTTAAGCATATTTGTTCCCACTTCAAAACAAGGGGGGTTTTGTAAGCAAAAATATATATATATATATATATCGTTTATGAAAAATAAGTACACTGTTATAAAGTTCATTCTTCTCCTAACAATCGCTGAAAATTTCGTATTGATCGGATAATTACCTGATTTTTGGTAGATTTTTAAAAAGACGGTCCGTCAAAAAGTACTGACCTGCCCCCCCCCAGTTTTGGCGGTGTCTATCATATTTTTATTGCAAGTGTTCGATTTGTTTTATTAATAGTAACTGTTTACCAAAAAGATAAAGCAATGAAATATAAATATATCAACATTATAAGTATTTCATTCCTCCAAATATTATATTGATATCAGTCGATGGTACGTCCCTTAGAATCGGTCCAACAGTCAGGGCCATTTTTTTAGTAGCTATTGGAATTGAAACAAATTATTACATTAGTTCTGTTTCTTTTCAGCCGTTGGCTGATTCTAAGTACTTCTAGGAGGTCTACCCTTCCAGCTTGTTGTCCCCTGTCTTTCGGGTGAAGTTACTTTATTGATTTCTGCCTGGAGCACTCTTACCGGGGAATACCGACGAATCTGGCCAGACAATCTTTAGAAAGCCACACTGCTGTGGGGGACCTTTAGAGTTGCTAGCTTTACTCTTCCCCAACTTTCGACCTTGTGTTACATCTCTTGCGGTGGAAAGGCAGTAAATACCTATGCTTACCTTGCACAACTCGATTAGGTATTGCTTATACCAGTGTATCAATTCGATAGGGTCTGGTTCACTTTGAGTAAGTGATAGACTTGTATCTGTCGGGTTGATGTATGGTTTGGAGCATTTTTACATTATCACCCTTCCCAGGCTTTACTTCCTTTTTTTTTTTTTTTTAGAACGGGTACTTTATTGATAATCTCGTCAGGTACAGCTACCGGGTAATGCCAACGTGGGTTTTTTTTTTTTTTGTTTTTTGTTTGTTTTTTTTGACCGAGTACAAATATTTGTAGCGCCGACTTTTCAATCCCCACCTTCCGGCCTTGTGTCACACTTTCTGACGATGTGATCACCTATATTTACTTGCTCCAGACAAAGTATGAAGCCGCTTCATATTAAGAGCTAAAACTATTACTACAGGGCCAAAAAATAAGCCAAACTTATATTCACAGATGTTGACCCATAAAACAGTAATGTGCCCCTTTTTATCAAACATTTCGTACTGGGATGGAGTTATATTTAAAAAAAGTATCTTTTTATAGAAACTGCTCGAGACAAGGTATGAAGCCACGTGATGTAAGGAGAATACAAGCCGATTTTTGCAAAGACGGGATACGTCTATTGAGCGTATTCTTTGAAAGGCCAGGGCTGTACAATAAAGGAAAACAGGAAGCAGGAAGAGAATTCTACAACTTTGCACTCTTTGAAAAAAAAAAAACTACTGATATAGGAAGTTGTATTTCAATGAGATATAAAAACAGCGAATTTATGGAGACCACCAGACAAACGAGTCAAACGAGCTGGAACAAATATGCAGAGAATAAATCTCACAATTCTGAAGAACACCTCTCATGATAGTGTTTGTAGAAAAAATGAGACTAACAACATCACGTCCGTGAGAGAGAGAAAGAGAGAGAGAGTTTTTCAGTTAAGAGAGAGAGAGTACCGATTTTACGGGAAGCAGAAAAAGCAATGAATTTAATATATTGACTTAAACGAAAGATTTGAGATTTTGAGAAAGAAAGACCAACAAGTTTTAGAGTCGATTTCTCATCGAAAGCAGAGCCAGCCATGAAAATCCCAGGAAGAAAAGAGACACGCCTGAAATTCAAGAATGATAGCCGAGTCTTAACAGGATTAAACGAAACAAAACATTTCTTACCCCAATCCATAATAGAACCCAGATAAACTTAATCCGAGAAAGATGGGCGAGAAGAAATACCAGAAGAGAAGGTAGTGTTGTCAGCATAACTGTTAATTTTCTGCTCTGGGAGGCCATTTATATAAATAAACAGTGTTGGACCTAGAATAAAGCCCTGAAAAAATACCGGCATTGATAAGGAAAAAAAAAATGAAGATCTACTCGCAAGTTTTGGCAGAAAAAAAAATAATGTCAAGAATTTATAACACCAATACAAAATTTTATCTGACGCTTTTTGCTGCGGACTTCTAGTCGCCTATATTTCTGCATCACGCAATTTTCTTGAAGGATCAGATTTTGAGATAAAATTAATAATTTGGATTATTTTCAGGCTACTGTTCTCATATTGAGTATTCTTTGTACAGCATTTCTGTCAATGTAACCATCGACTCAGGTGAATTCTTTAAAACCTGGAAATCTTTCTGTCGAATTCGGATCTGAACGAAATTTCCAATGAAAACTTGTATTTAATACACGGGAGACGCTATGATTCTCTCATTATAACCGCGTAGAAGTCTTAAGCAAATTGCAGTTATATTCTTCGTATTCGTAACCACACCGAGAGTTGAGTCTTCAATCTCCTGGAATGTGTCACTTTAGAACTAAATTTACCTAGTATGTGTTATACGTTACGCCACAGGCCTTTGCGGGATGAGGAAAAGCGCATGGTACCCCTGTAGATTAAATAAAGGGGTCCGTTCGGAATTCTGTGCAGATTTCGGATTTCGACAGAAAGCTTGCCGAGTTCGATAACTTACACTTGAAGAAAATCGGCGGTTACATTGGTCGAAAAGTTTTGCAAATAACATTCAAGATGAGAACAGTAGTCCGAATAATTTAATCCTTATCTAACAAATTTAGAACGGAAATAAATAATGGTTTTAATAGAATGCGTGTTTTATTTGGTGTTATGTGTTTAGAATCTCCGCGAATTTAATGCAAAAGGTTTCCGATTTTATTTGTTGTGTTAAGTGCAGACAATCCTGTTTACAAACGCTTCTTTTAGTGTGTTGAAAGAAACAAGGTAATTTGTTATAAGTTGATGTATGTCGCAAAATAAGGTGACCTAGAACGGAGCTAACCCAAGAAAACAGTTGCGTCAAATAAAAAAAAACTCCTTCGCGACCCTGTTCCTGGACTAGTTACACTAATTTACCAAACTAGTAAAGAAGAATTGACAACTTATAAGTTCTCTAGTAATGAAGAAGCTTTTCTTTATAACAAATAAACATATTCCTCCACTTGTAAAAATACCCTGGAATAATCGTCCTTCGTCTTTGTTGTTGTTGGTTTTGGTCATCTATATATTAATACGATTCATCTGTATATTAATACGATAGCGTGGGCGTTATTTTGTGTGTCACGCTTACATCTTTTTTCTTCCGAGTGACCATCGTTTAATTGTTATGACCTTCCTTTCCTTGTAATAAATACTATTACCAAGAATTCTTCATCAGCTTTGGTTTAGGTTTCGATAATAGCTGAAGCCATATGGATACATTTATTTTTTTTTTTTAAATAACAATTTTATAATATATAAGAATCGAGAGAAAATTTACTCTAATAATATATACGAAATCTGCATAAATGAAAATAAAAGACCGACGGGACTACCCAAGCATGTAGGACAGATAAAAATCCGATGGCTCCCCCACCCAAATATCAATTCTTCAATTTTGACATCGTATCACTCCTTTTTCAGGATGAAAACTGATTAAAAAATTCATCACATGTCTGAATACATTGTATACAAAATTTACAGTCTGTAGATCAAAAATTCAATGAGTATATAGGTTGAGCCCTGTGCTCACACACATACGTTCTCACTTTTATAGATATACTATATGGACTGGGATATTTATCCAGTTTACTAACCAATATTCGGCAACTTTGCGTCGGCATCTCCCCGCAGGTTACGTAGACAGCTGCAAGATGGCGCATCAATTAGCCAATCAATTTTCAAAAGACGATAAGTTTCAATGAATACGTGAAACTAATAAAATCCAGAAATAAAATTTAAACTAAAATTTACTTGCAACACATTATGTAACGTGAAACCTCCACTTTCTCCATGTTAAGAACGGCTTTCTAAAATGTCATTATTAATATGGAGAATATAAGAAATGCGTTTTGAATTAATCGTCTGACGACCTTTCCTTTTATACTATATTAAAATTATCTAGATATTAATATTTCGACTTTATATATATATATATATATATATATATATATATATATATATATATACGAGGGGTGTACAATAAGTAATGCCCCTGGCCCACTTCCCATAGCAGTAGAGCAACGAAACTTGGTACAGTTATTAGTCTTTTTCTACATAGTAACCACACAGAGTTATGCATTTCTCATCGTTTGATGCAGCTCCGGAGTCCGTTTTTGTAGAACACCCCAAGTTGGTCCTCCAACTACGACGTGACTTCAGAAATCAAGGCTGCATCATCTGGGAAACGCTTTCACTTCAAAAACAACTTCATGGCTGGGAAGAAGTGAAAGTCAGAGGGTGCAAGGTCAGGGGAGTAGGGATGATGGGGAAGGATTTCATAACCACACGCCCGTGCTTCTGATCTGGCGATATGCGAGTTGTGGACCGGAGCGTTGTCCTGTAGGAGGAGGGTAACTTTGCTGATATTGCCCCGCCTCTGGATTTTGATAGCTTCCCTTAATTTCCTCAAAAGTGAAGCATAATAGGCTCCTGTAATTGTAGTACCCTTTGCCAGAAAATCTGTCATCACTACTCCGTCCTCGTCCTAGAAGGCTGTGAGCATGACCTTGCCAGCGGAGGGCTGCACCGTTGCCTTGTTTGGAGGTTGTGAGTCCAAGTGCTTCCACTGCATTGACTGGGCTTTGGTCTCTGGATCATAGTGATGGACCCAGGTTTCATCCTGTGTAATAAGTCTTTTGAAAAACTTCGACTCATCTTCTTGGCATATCTCCGAATTCATCCTCGAGCACTCGACGCGTTCTCACTTCTGAAATGGTGTGAGCAACCTGGGAATCCATCTGGCAGACACTTTATGCATATGCAAATGGTCATAAATGATAGTTTCCACAGACCCTGTACTAATCTTGACATCTTGGGCTATTTGGCGAATAGTAATGCGCCAATTTTCCAAAATGGCAGCCTCAACTTGACGGACAGATGCCTCATCAATGGTAGGAGGGGGACGATCAGGTCTGAGAGCTGTTTCCACAGACTTCCAGCCATGTTTGAATTTACGATGCCAGCGTTTTACAAGATCATATGATGGAGCATTATCACCATAAGTTTATTTCATTTCATCAAAAGTCTCCTGTTGTGTGCGTCATTTCAAATACAAAAACCGGTTCACTGC
This sequence comes from Euprymna scolopes, assembly GCF_053919585.1. Lineage (NCBI taxonomy): Eukaryota > Metazoa > Mollusca > Cephalopoda > Sepiida > Sepiolidae > Euprymna > Euprymna scolopes. The sequence goes on from NC_136505.1 coordinate 43,028,968, forward strand.
TCGACATACAACAGGCTCCATTTCACACCTGACTCAATTCAAACAACTGTAAAACAGAAACCACAATTAGTTATTTGCCACATAGAGATATAAATTATTGCACATGCAAAATTTCAGTTAGATCAGACAACCGGCAGTGGGTTAGGGGCATTACTTATTGCACGCCCCTCGTGTGTATGCGTATATGGGTCATCAACCACGGACAGACGGTTTCGCTGTAGCACAGTTTTTCAGTGCTGCTGTACTAGCACCTACCCCAAACCAGAATTGAAACTCGACCGCCTAGGTAACACTCAGCACTTCTTACTGCTGCTTAAATAGGTATGCAAAATTACAATGATTTAACATTGTTTATACGCTTCAGCTTTATCTGTTTACACAAAGACCATTGTTGTCTTTTTACGCTAGCGTCAATTTGTTATTTCGCTCCCGAATATGTTCAACTCTTTCAACCCTTCCCCCCTTCATTTAACAGAAACTTGATTTTTGTAATTAATTTAAACCCATAAGAACTTTAATTTTTGTTTATTGCCTGTCATTACATTTTTTTCTCTCCTCAACATTTGAAAAGGTCTGGAAGCTTTTTAATTTTTGCATTTTCATTTTTCTTGCCTGATGAAATCAAATATGACTGAAACGGTCTGCACATTGTCGCAAGAAATGACTGTATTTACATAAAGAATATATATATATATATATATATATATTTATATATATATATATATATATATATACGTACATTTAATCTGGTCCTGCATAAAAAGAGTATTCCTTTATTAGATTATTAAGGTTCGTTGTACTAGAGTATAATATACTCTAAAGCGAACCACTAAATTAGGAGTTGATTAACTTGTTATAATATCCATTTCAGATTCTATTCAGATTTATAATATAATAATTTCTACTGAAGTGGTTTTGTTCAATCTTCTTAATCTTATATATTATAAAATAAATGTCTCCTATTACATTTCAAATCGCTAATCATAGCTAATTCTGAATTTGTCATCTTTTTCTATTTCAATCCGGAAGGGATTTTATTATTTGAAACATAGAATTTTGAATTCAATTATAATCATTCCCTCTTATATGTGAGATTTTCTTTACAAGTAAATAGAATAAGACTAGCAATTATTAATTTGGAATTGGGTATTTACTCCCTCACCCACCTCTGCCTTGAATTTCAGTAGATTTCCCTTCACTCTTTTAGTTCAGGAGGTTTCCGAAGTTTTCAAACGGGGGGAGGGGTGTAGGCCACGCAGTCAAAAAAAAAAATGCCCCTGGCGTGTTTTATATTGTTTCGTTTACAAACTTTATTTATTTATTTTCTTTTTTGGTGAATCTGGTTCGCCATCCCCATCTTTTAAATCATTTTCTGAGCAAAAAGACTCCCCCCACACACAAGCACGCACGCACAATATTTTCACAGAATTTCATTTATTTAATTTCTCCTGAATATTTTGATGGTTTTCCTAATAGCTCCAGGGCTGGATTAAAGACTTTGACGAGTTGGATCGGGCCCGCGGGCTATAGTTTGGAGACGCTTGTTTTAGTTGATTCTATTATTATAGAGTTTTTTTGTTTTTTTTTCGGAAATCACCGGATGATTCGGAATTCTCATGAAATATGAAGAAAAAGTTTTCCGTATAATTTTATACTCGTTTCCATCTCAAAGTATATTATTCTTGGAACGTAAGGGTTTAGAATATGGAATTCGTATTACATTTAAACTTCTGCATGTTATTACAGTCAGAGAAACAGAAAACAGGGTGGGGAATTCCAAATTCTAGTAGTTTGAGGGAGGAAGCTATTAGAGTAGAAGGCCTTCTGGCATTTAGACACCTTAACCGTGAAGGGGGGGATGTTGCTTCTTTTCGAGTTGGTTTGTAGTATGTACTTCCAGGGAGCACAAATACTATGAATTCTCCAGAGTACATTCCATTAAAGTACTTATAAAATAGGCACAGCGATGCAACATTACGACGATGGAACAGAGCTTAAAGCTTAGTCGATAGTACACGATTCTATTAAATTTGGTAGTGATTTTGAACCATGTCTAAAAAGGAAAGACTTGTGGTAGATACACCAGTTCATATATTACAATACTCTATGCCTGGACGAATTGTAGCTTTGTAAACAAATAGGATATTCTCTTGTATGTCATTTTCTAGCATAAAAAAAACGTAAGTAAAATGCGGCCGCAGCTGAGATTGAACTCACTACACGAGTTGGTAGTGTAATTCTAATCTTGTCTTGAATACTTGATGCTTTGCGAGAGCTATCAAGGGTATTTCTTATCGTGATGCCATCACTAGATGGATTGCCTACCACGGCTTTAAGAGAGGCCCATTTAACTTCGAGAGAAGGATAGACCGCGCCAACTTGGTATTTTACCCCGCGGTATATACAGTGCTTCGCCTTCCCAAATGGTCACCCATATGGTACTAGCTAGGCTGTTTTTCTAGCATAGTAGACGGAGCCCACCTATGCAGTGATCTTGGCAATGTCCTCAATCAATTGGTTCCAATCTCTGTTGCTTGAGATTGCTAAGGCAGGGGGTTTGATGGATGGTGCAATTTGTCATGGCAATCAGTGGTTGAGAAGGTGTTTGTTGTTGTTAAAGGAAAGAAGGTTAGTCTTAGTAGCAGTAAATGCTACCATCCACTTATGGCCTACTTCCACTACTGACTGAAGGTCGTTTTCTAGAGTTTCTGCTATTGCTTTATATACGTGTACTTTCTTTTTTCTCTTATGCCTATTATAAAATACGGTGTTATCAGCAAATATACTGGGACATAATTTTATCATAATCTTATAAGATTTTTACTATTTCTGCATTACTTTGTATTTTGACGTTGAAAATGTCTTACTGTTATGAATTATTTACAAAAATATATTTACCAGTGCTTATTATAAAGTTGAACTACATATTGTTTTGAGGAGCTAATCCGTCGGATTTTATTAAACAGATATTTTACTCTGGAATCCAAAAATATTCATCAATATCCAGAAACTATATGGTCTTATTATATATATATATATATATATATATATATATATATATATATATATATATATATATGCTCATACTTTCCCTACACCGATAAAGACTGAAGGATCGGTCGAAAATGATGTACTTGTAAAAAAAAGTTTTTAAAATTTTTTTTCATAATATTATTTTGTATTCCTGCACGTCACCAATTGAAAACGAATAAAGAAAAAAATATGGTTTCTGGATGTTGATAAGTACTTTTCTTTTAATTATAAGGTTTCGCTACAGCAACTGAAATCAACACAGGTGATTTGTTTATAGTGGTGAGGGCTTTGTGTAGAACCATCCACGTTTTTGATACAACTGCTAATTTTTGTTGGTGCAGATTACTGCTACAAGACTGATCATACAGGAGATCGCAGGTTTTTACATCAGAATCGTTCCTTCTCCTAGATGCATGTCTTAACGAAAAGTAAAGGTGCATCTCTCCCAGTGAATTAATGCATCCCCAGATAGCAACCAGGATATTTCTACGAGTCGACATTATGTATACAGCGCCTAGTATTCCCAAATGGTCATCCATCTGGTACTGGCCAGGCTCATCGTTGCTTAAATTCGTATATCTGGCGAGAATCGATGTATCAATATGATTGTGCAGTATATATGTGGTGTCTATCTATCTATCTATCTATCTGTCTATATGCATATATATATATATATATATATATATATATATACAATGTTCACTTCATGATTTTCAATATATAGATGCAGTATTGAGAATCCCAGCTTAATTGCTACATAGGTAGTTTTAGAAATAGAAAGTTATATAAGTATATTTTCATTTCCCATCAGCGAGTTGGCAGGGTCACAAAAGGTTAGGCTTGACAGGTATCAACCTAGAGTGAATGCACCGGAAATTAGGGGTGACATGCACCGGAAATTAAAGGTGACACGGGAATTGTGGTCGTAGGCTTCCGGTTGACGACCACATGGGCTGAGAGTTGGTTTTGGGCAGCAGAGAATGAAGATCGGAGATTCGGTTCTCCGACAACAAGGGTTCGAGATGATAGGCTAGCCTTGAATAAAAGATTGATGCGTCAGCCCATCTTGTTGTAATTAATGCATCTGTCTGCAGTGACCACTCCCCAACGAGATGGCAGACCAGCGACCAGAAGATACCATCCGCTGGTCAAGGCAACGAGGTAAGTACGCATTATACATTTGCACGTACACGTCTTGAAGACTTTCATGGCAAGAAACGGTGTAAGGATAAGAACACACACCCACGCACACATATAACAGTGAACTGCATGTAAGATACGTAAGAGCATACATGCATCTATATATGTAAAAACACAGATACTTAAAAGTACTCTTAGTAGTAAAAGTACCCGTAAAAATAAAAATAAAACGAAGTAAAAGTAAACGATTAAATAATAGTAATAAATAAATAAACAGGACAGCAAAGATTTACGGTAACATATATATATATATATATATATATATATATATATATATATATATATATATATATATATAGCCTTGGAGACTTGAAAAAAATCACTCGACCGCCGGTCGAGTGTGAGGGAAAATTTACTGGCCCCAAAATATTTTTACTAGTCCGACTTTATGTCTTTCTTTCAGTCAATAATAGTAAATAATTTTACAACAATTCAAGAAATAACCGTGTATATAATCTAACAAAAAATATTTGTTAACTCTTGTAAATCAACTATTTTATTACTACAAACATTTCAGTAAATATTCAACAAAACCTTAAAATACAACACCAGTTTCTTATATAGAATAATTCATATTATTGTTCCACAGAAATAATAATCATTTCTTCGGGTGCTTGACGGAACGATGCGTTTTTTCCTCTTTCAAATGTTCGTTTTTACTTTTGTAAGCATGAAGTGTATGTAGTTGTAGTGTCGAAGAATTTTTTTTCCAAATGAATTTCAAAATCAGAGAGCTAAATGAAGGCGGCATGTTGACTACACGCCGCATGTGTAAATTTGACCTCTTGTTGATCTTTGACCACTCTTTTTTCAATACAATATTCCAACGTCTCACAGCTAGAGATGAAAGAATTCACCAATTATGAGACATAGGTTATTCTAAGTCACCGCATATTTGAGGATCATAAAATAAATAAGTCTTTTCCCGTTGCTTTATTTAAAGAAATTGTATCGACTGGCGGGCGAATGATTTACCACTTTTAGTCGCCCCAAGAAATTTTCAATCGACTGTGGCGAACGGTAGTGTAAAGTCTCAAAGGCTGTATATATATATATATATATATATATATATATATATATATATATATATATATATATATATAAGCAGTCTAGGAATTTTTTTGTAAATAATAAAAAAATATTAAGATTAATGAAGGTAGATAAAATACTCTATATCCGATGGGCAGATATAGAGCCAAGACCGTTTTACTACGTGGCAAAATTCAACTTCCACAGAAGTGGAATTCTTGATTTGAACAAAAATGAAAACTGACTCAGTCTCGAAATATTTATCCTTCACTGACCGGCGACAAAAAGAAAAAGACGAAGATCGGTATCAGAACAGATATTAGACCTTACCTCTTTGTTAAAAAGGTCAAGAAATGCATTTAATAATAAAATATAAATTAAAAAAATACATTTCCTGTAAACTATCTTGGGATTCTTTAATAATTTTTAATTACATTTTTCGATTACTTCATTGTATTTCTGTTAATAGGAATTGTTATTATACGCGCCAGACATGGAATTATTTCTTAACGTAAGAAAAACATAAGCAACATAGCGAGATGATAATCCGTGGTAAATTATTGTGGCTATAAAAAATAATCATATAACTTATATAGAAATCATGAGATGCCATCACAAGCTAACAGTTTGTAGACTTAAATTTAAAGAATAAAAAAAATCAATGCTAATTTACAAATTAATTTTTTTTTTCAGTCATAAATAATGAATAATCAATTATACAAAGAGTACTTGTCGGCCTTCTTGTATTTTTATTTTATTTTGTTGTTCATCTCCAGCTAAAACTTTAAGAATACACAATAACTTTCTACAAAGTTTGTGGTCTTTTAATCAGCATAGCCCCCCCCCCTAAAAATAATATCTCAAGATCAAAATATGATGCATAGGGGAGGGATCAAATACACATTTGTATTATGGAGTGTTATCAAAAATTAAATACGATTTTTTTATGTTATCATGTATTAATTTCTATTCGAGAGGAGGGGTTTAACACTATTTAACAATGATTATTTAGTTGTTTTTTTATTATTATTATTTGTGACCCGAGCAACGCCAAGTAATCATGCTAGTCAATAATACCGCAGATAATCTAGTAGATTTTTAACACGTTTTATGGCTGGGAACAAAGTGTAGTATATATTTTGATGCTACACTTGTGTATTGTGTTCTCGGTCAGAGAAAGAGTAATTTTTATGTTTGTTCCAATCCAGATTGACCATTTCCAGGGAGCTGGATTTTTCCAACTTTAAAAATCCCCCTCATGTTTAGCTATATCCTTGTTGTGGGGAGCCAAGTAAACGGGAACAACATGTAACAATTTTATTATTTACTTTTTTCATTAGTTTTATGTGTGTTTAGTGGGAAAATGCATTGATCCTTTCAAAATCATAATCTTTATTGATCGGTTACGCAATTAGTTGTAATATTCTGGGGACGAAGAAAACACGATTAGTTTAAAAACAAAACAAAAAAAGAAAAGGAAAAAGAAAAGGCGCGTCAAAACCTGAGCTCATCACCTCGTCCGATTCTTACTGAATCCAACCTGTTTGTGTTCGAACCATTTTCCCCGAGCTTATTCGATTTTGCTTACGTTTGCTTTCTCTTTAATTTCGTAATCATTTATTGATTGTATTTGTCTGCAGTTTTTTCTTCACTTTAATTGGAATCTCATAATAGAAGCAGTTTCCTCGCAAAAAAAGAAAGAAAAAGGAAAAGAAAGAAAGAAAAAGAGATAAGAAGGAAAAGAAGGAATGATTGGGGGAAGGAAGCTAAACTCAACTGTCATCACTTGAAAGCCTTTCCTTTCCCCCTATCCTCTTAACATTATAGCACCCGTCATATTGTAGCATACTGATTTCATTGTTCTCAATAAATACTGCAGCAAATTGAAACTTATGTAAAAACAGGAAGACACACTTAACTTTCGCGGCTTTCAAAATATTTCTTTCCTTCCTTCTTTTGCATCTTTTCTTTCTTTCTTTTTTTTCTCCTGCGCTTTTTATTAATTTACGTTTGTTTCAAACCTTTTTTTTATTTTCATTTATTTTTTTCTTACATTTGCTTCCTTTACATTGTCTTTCCTTTTCTTTTCCCCGCTTTCTTCTTCTTCTTCTTCCTTTTCTTCTTTTCTTCCTCTTCTTCTTCCTCTTCTTCTTCTTCTTTTACGCAATCAGTTCACTCCTTTTCTTTCTCTTTTTTTCATTTAATTTTCTTTCTTCTTGTCCTTTTTATTTATACGTTGTGTTTCCTTCGCCTTTTCTATTTTTTTTTCTTTTTTTAAAATAATCTTTCTTTTTTATTTAAAGTTCATTGGGATGCCTGTGTTCTTGTTATCATTTATTTGTTCTTTTTTATTAATTTCTTTTTTACAATCTCCTCCCTTTCGTTCCTTCTTTCTTTACTTCCTATCAATCCAACTAATTCCTCTTTTTTCAAAGCGTCTTCCTTTATTTTTTTCAAAGCAGTCACCACTGACCTAGGCCCAGACGCCACTCGAGGATAAGAGTTATAGAGTGTATAGTAGTCAATGGGACAATATCATAGTAATCGTTAGTAGAGTAAATTTGGTTTATTGGATTACTTAAGGGAACTTGTTTACATTGGACTTGAAAACGACCATATTGTAATCAGCTGGAAAGCAGCCAAACGAAAGACAGTTCCACAGGCGTTCAGTTCTAAGGAAGAAACTTTGTTCATGGAATCTACGTTTAGGTTTAGCCACAGATAAAGAGTGGGGGAAATTATTGATAGTGTTTTCAGTTAGACAAGTGTTTCTCGTGAATGTTTGGCGAGCGGGGACCATAGATTGGAGCTCAGTCGAGCACTTGCCATGAAAATAAAGATAAAGCAGAAACAGGCCCGCAACGTCTCTTCTGTGATTCTTTATTTTTCCCTATGAAATGTAATTTGTATGTATTTTTTATTGCTATGAATTTTCTTACGTGCTTCTCTTTTCTTCTTTTGTATTTTTTTTTTTTTTACTTAAACTGCAACTCCATATTCAATGTTAAAATGACGATTTTAATGGTTTTTCAAGTATGCTGAAAGCAAATATCACATTTAAATTTGGGGCAGACGAGTAGTTTTATGGATAGTAATACCTTTATTATACAATGTAATCTCTTACGTTTTAATTCGCGGTCATGTTTTCCCAACTGAACAAGCACTAATGCAAATGCGTGTTACAAAGCACCTCTTCCCCCATGTTAAGCATGGCGACGGCCACTGAAATTAATTAAGTAATGCATTGGAGAATTGTCTTAGCATCAAGAAAATTGCTTGTTGGTCCTAAATTTTGAATGTGATATTCGTTTTCAGCATACCTGAAAACCTATAAAGCCGTCAATTTAAATGTGAATGTTTGGCTGTCGTAAAACTTTACCTCTATTTTTACTTCTCTCGGTGTTCTCGTTTTTATTTTTTTCTTGTTGCTTTTTTTTTTCGTTTTTTTTTTTTTGTATTTTCTTTTGCATTAACTCTTTTTTTGAGAAATTCTATCTTTTTACAACCTCTTCTTTAATACCAGGTCAAGCTGTCTGAAAATACGGCCTTCCTGACCTTAAATGCATCAGACGTTATAGTACCCCCCCCCGCTTTTCCCTTCGCAAAACTCAATTACGTTCTGTAAAGCGAAAAGCAATTTTCCTCGATAAAATGAGCAAACCAAACACAATGAATGAATAGCCGATTATATAAACAATTACAAACATAATAACTTCTTACAGAGTTAAATCATCCGAAAAAGGTATATTATTTTAATTAATTGGAATTCATTAGTGAGATGAGTAATTTGTATTATTTATTCATTTATTTATCGTGGATGGAAGGCAGTAATTGCTGACGATGTAGTTAGGAGATTCGAAGTTCCTATTCCGTCGCGGCAACCACCTGACGAAGGCCAGAGGAATAATTGGCCGAAACGTCATGAAACAACAACTAAAGAGTGTGTATTTATTTGCTTCCCCACTGAGCAAATTAGGCACAAGGCCGTTTTTTAATGTGGAGAGAGAGGAAGGAAAAGGGGACCAGCTCCCGATGGGTGGGAAATGGGAGCTGGATAGTGACAATTGGTATGAAGGGTTGCCCCTACATTGACCAAAGTCTGATATGTGGGGTTACCTCCACATACGGTCTTTGCTTGCAGTATCTGCCGAAACAGATACTACACTTTGATCTTGTCATCCCCGGCCACGCAGGGCGGGGGAAGTCTGCAATAAATAAATGAATAAATAATTCGAAAAGGGTTGATATGGTTTAAAAGAAAACAACAAACTTGAACCCCCTTTTACTTTACCTCGCTTTTTTTTTCATCTTACCCCTCTTTGTCATTTTCTCTGAATTTCATCTGCTGAAATAAAACTTGAAGCGCCCCTCCCCTGTCTGATCAGGTTTACGTCCTCCTACCTTATTATCTCCCTTTTTTTTTTTTTTTTTTTGTTATTTCTCTCCTTTAAAGAAAACACTGCAGGAAGTATCTACACAGCATGAACGAATGAAATAAATACGTAATAAAATAACTCAAGCAGATGTGTGTTTTTATATTAATAAATCGTGTTACCATTGCTCGTATGTCTGTACACGTGTACAGTAGAACCCCGGGATACGGCATTAATCCGTTCTGGGATCGGGATCATAAGGTGAAATCGTCATATGGCGGGGCCTAAGCAAAATGCCATACAGTACATATTAAAAACTAGCAGGGAGACCCGACGTTGCCCTGGATTTAATGATGATCAACGAATATTTCACACTCCTATATTTTTATTGTCATAGAAATCCCTGAAATATCCAAAAAGGAAGCTTCATATGCCCCCATGAAGTAACTCAATCGAAAAAAAATATGTTATTCTACATTGCACTCTGGAGAACCTATTGCTTCTTTTATAAAATTATTTTATATAAACTTCTTTCCAGTTAACAAAAAAAAAAAAATAACATTCAGAAATTTACGAGCGGGTTTGGAACCTACAAACCACGTCAAGCAAAAAAAAAATAAAAATAAAAAATACGCTATCAACTTACCCACAGTAGAATTTTCACGGACTCTTCTTTTATCATTGTTGCTAAGCGACGACGTGGACAAAATGGCTTTAACGATGATACATAAACTAAGATAACGGTTTCGATTATCGATTATTGGTAATTATCGGGGTATTCTGAGACAAAACTTAACTAAGATCACTCCCAGACTTATACACTAAAGTTCTGTAAATTTTAAGGAAATCTGTTCAGCCGTTTTGGAGTCTATAAAGAACAAACTCACACACAGACAAAGTCGCATTTATATAATTGTAGATATTGCTAACGAAATACAGTACCCTCTATAATACACGTGTATATAATCAAATAACATTATAAATAACACAGTAAAGGCGGGGGGGGCAAATACCGTAACAAGAGGCTAGAAAAACATCGTATTCCACATCGTAATATGAAAAAGCCGTATCCTTAGGGTCACCGTATCCCGGGGTTTTACTGTATATGTGTTTCTCGCCTCTACGTACATTATTATTCTTTTAATTTACTATTGCGAGAGCATTTATAGAAAATAAAATAGTGTAATGTACAAAAGATAACGTTCAAGTAGTACAATCTTGAAACTGGTTCGATGAACGATAGCGTTTAATTGTGAAACAGTCTATTTGAAGTCCGAATGCTGACACGCTTAAAAATTAGAACAAAGACCAATTATGAAGTAAGTTTTGCAATTTATTTCATCACTATCAGTGAACCCGGAGTTGCGCGATCGTAAAATACGGTTAACTATGGTATTTTATTTATGCAGATTTCGTATTTATTATTATGAAGTCAATTTTCTATTGATTATTATTAGAGCTATGACAACAGAATATTCTTTCATTGTGTTGACTCTCGAGTATATATCCGATACAGTTAGACACCGTTAATCAACTAAAGACCACATCATTCTATATAAAAGCATATAAGATATCAACGGATACACACCCGAGAGGCGAAACAATGAAAAAAATATGCTGTTGTCATAGTCCTATTTTGTCCTCAATATATAGTATTTCAAAAGTAAAATATAAAGAAACTATCAGTTAGAATCGAAACCAAAATATTTAGTTCTTCAGTCTTGTTGTTACCCTTTAAGCTATCATCAGACAGGTAAGTTGGTTGGTTGGTTGTTTTTTGTTTTACGGCATATCAACCCTTTTCGGGTTATTTAATGCCGAATCCAAAGATTTTGAAGAAAAAATTTTTTTAATAGAATATATTTGTTGTTTTCACGTCGGTTTCTATTTAACCCATAATTGGGACCCTAACAGGTACTACCACTCCGGGTCGGAGTGGACCTGGGAGGAATGGTAATTAAAGGGTAGCTCCACACTCCCCAAAGCCCACAAGCTGGGGCCTCACCACTGGATATAGTTTAAGGTTATATTCAGGATCCCCATTGAGTTACTTTTACCCTCCGCAGGGGGCAGTCGGCGTATTCTAATGCCCCACCAACAGGGCCACAGACAGGTAAGCGATAGTTTAAACTAAACCGACTTTAACGTATATAGTTGTGCATGCGTACGAGAACATTTTAAGTCGACTTACGGCTATCAAGTTTCCATTGTTTTGTGGTTTCTTTTTTTAATTTTGACCTTTAGCAGCTATTTTTATCAGCTAAAAGCCCATAAAAAAAAATAATCCGCAAAAATGCAATATGTGACTCGCCTCGCGCCTTTCTGCGACCTTGCATCTCGGGAGAAATGCACTTTGAAAATATTGAGATAGACAGACAGACATAATGAGTTTTATAAATTAGATAAGCAATAGGATGATCTTATAAAAACTGGCTGTAAAAATCAGAACCTACGTATAAATATAAATAAACATTATTTATCTACCTACCTATCTAGTCACGACTAAAATCGATTGAAAATGGCTCGTGCGAACCGAAAGCTTGCTTAATATCTTTAACAATCTATTTAAAGAAAAAATATCGTGTTGGCTTTCTAAAATATTTAAATATTCACTTACTAATATTTTTAAAAAAGTGTAATCTTATTTCTTATATAGTTATGTAACTACGTAATTGGATTGCATAATATTTTATTTCATATTTGAAATTTAAAATTGATTTTTTAATGATGAGCCAGGAATCGTCAATATTTTGTTTTATACCTTTTTTTTACTAATAATTGTTGTCAGCGAAGAGAGTTGTATACAAGGAGAAAGAATTGTTAATTTTTATACTTATCATCTGCGTTAAAAAGAAAAGTGAAGAGAAGGAGAGATAAAAGCTCTAAAAGCAGAAAAAAAGACGAACAGCCGCTTAGAAGAGACAGAAAAGATATATAAGTCTGCACGCATGCGTAAAGGAAAAGCTTCAGCGTGGAGAAAGACAGGATGAGTCAACTGCCTACGACAAGAAAAAGAAGGGAGAAGAAAACAGAAGAAAAGAGGAACAAGTGTGGTTAAGTAGCAGATTGGCAGATGACACGCAGGGGTGAAGGACAGCGAAATGTTGCGGTACCTTTCCGGGTTACGATATATATAACGGAAGAAAGAGCGGAGGACTGCTATAAGGTGTTGAGCAAATGGCACAAACGGTGTGCTTACGATATCTGGAAAAAAAGTCGACGAATGGCGTTGTAATTCTAAATGAAACAAACAAAAAGTATGAATGAAGAACTAACGAAGAAGAAGAGTAACTAGAAGTAATAAATAAAATATACTTTTCAACAACAAGATACTCCACATGACAAAAGAAAACTGGATAACTCATAAACACAAACAATACGACAAAAAGAAATATGAACTAATAATATCCCATACAAAAAAGAAGCCCACATATCTAAAAAGAATGGAACTGTGAGTTTATCCCCTCTTTTTCTTTCTTTTTTTCTTTCTTTCTTTCTCTCCCTCTCTCTATCTTTATCTCCCTCTCTCTCTCTCTCTCTCTCTCTCTCTCTCTCTCTCTCTCTGTCGCTATCTTTATCTCTTTCCCAAGTTGACTAGTAAATTTTCATGGATATTTTGTGCCTGGTGAAATTGATTACCACAATACTCAATAACTTAATTAGCTTGATTTTGTTTCATTTTTCGTTCTTTTAAATTGTTATATATCTATATGATTCAAACACGGTAGTTTTTTATAAAGAATTCACCACTTATCAAGGCCAAGAGACTACTCGAGGATAAGGGTTAAAAAGTGTACAGCGGTCAAAATGACAATATCATAGTAATCGTTAGAAGTGTAAATTTGATAAATTGGATTACTTAAGGGGAACTGCTCATCAAGAACTTGTTTACATTGGACTTGAAAACGACCATATTGTAGTTAGCTGGAAAGCAAGTAAACGGAAGAGTGTTCCACATGTGTGCAGTTCTTAGAAAGAAGCTTTGTTCAATGAATCTACGTTTAGGTTTAGGCACAGATAAAGAGTAGGGGAAATTATTGATAGTGTTTACAGCCAAATGAGTGTTTCTCGTGAATGTTTGGCGAGGAGGGGGGACCATAGATTATATTTTGTTTGAATATATGGTAAAGTGGCAGTTTTAGTCGTTTAGAACTGTTTCAAAGCTTCACCGATCACTTATTTTTCGACCAAATTTCAAGCAATTAATACAGTTTATAGATCACCTTTTCAGCTATATTGTGAAAAGAATTTTCATTCAATAAAACAAAAGTTATGTTGAATTTACTGATGTTCAAAATCGTAAAAAAGCGTAAGGAGGTGAGCGATGTTTTTGATGATTGGTTTCCATAGTAACTACATAGCTTCAGCGACAACTGTTGCCAGCAATTCACTGCTCTCGCGGAAAGAGAAGTAACAAGTGAAATATCGAGAATGAGAGATTGAAATGGAGATAATTGGGGGGTATTGAAAGAAGACGAGTGCCGTACATTGTTATTACATACGTGTATGTTAAGTTTGTAGAGGCAAGAATTAAGGCTGAAATTAAACAAAGAACAAGTGAATCCACAAGAAGCCTTGAAAAATCATGTATTACAATAAATATTTTAAAATTAAATTTATAACATTATATAATCAATTCTTAATGAAGCAATGTTTTAAGTTATAAATTTATTATATTTTTTTCTAAAATATCTTGTCCTTTTCTTTTCCTATTTAAACAACTAGTCTTTTAATTGTCCAAGTTTTGGGCTTAGCCATATTACTTTTTATGTTCGCATTTTCTAATGTAATGTAATTAATAAATAATAAAGATTAATTAATTTTTAACGCTGTTTCCCCTGTTATTTTTGCATGCGTTTGTTGTTCAACATTTCTTTTTACCTATATATTCAGAATATGATATCTTATCACGTATTCGAGACGATTTGTGTTTTAAATTAATTTGTTGCTGATCATATTCCGTCGAACCTAAAGAAATAAGATTTATGTAACAATATATATATATATATATATATATATATATATATATATATATATATATATATATATATATATATATATATACGGCGGGGCTGAGGGTAGAGAGTGGTATGTTTTGGTCTGGATTCTAACTAATAGCACCCAGTTATAGACATATATTTTAGTTTTTATTGAACTACTAAATATTAAATTCAATATAATAATCAATAAAGAACCGTCTCTATAATAATTAATGGGTAATCTGCATAAATTTAAATATTATATTTAAGCGTATCTTACGACCGGGCAACGCTGAGCGGCTTGCTATAATATATATATATATATATATATATATATATATATATATATATATATATATATATATATATGTGTGTGTGTGTGTGTGTGTGTGTGTGTGTGTGTGTGTGTATGTATATGCAATATTTAATTTTATGCAGATTACCTATTAATCATTATCGAGAAAGTTCTTTATCGATTATTATATTGAACATCATATATATATATATATATATATATATATATATATAATAAAAACTAAAATATATGTCTATGATTAGGGTGCTATCAGTTAGAATCCAAACCAAAACATACAACTCTCTACCTTCATTCCTTAGCCTCATCGTCACGCCCGTACGCGTGTGTGTGCATACATATAATAATGTTCCAGCGAGTCATATTTTATCTAGTACTAGCAGGACGCTCGGCATTGCCCGGTCGTAAAATACACTTAAATATGATATTTTTATTAATACAGATTTTGTACTTATTATTATATTATATTATATTGGACCTAATATATATTAATGATTTAAAAGTTCTAAAAAAGGAATGACTCGTGTGCCACCACCGAGAATCGAAGCCAAAACATTTAGCTTACGATTTACTTTTTCCTTTGACGTTACTGCCTGAGGTATGAAGACATGTTTGCTGAAAGTAATGCCGTTGTTCGACCTTCCTAGGGCAAATTGCATTTTACTAATTTTCTCACTTTTGCACTGACATTCCCCGGTTAAAACTCAAATATAAAATTTCGCATAAATATAATTACATGTAACAGTTAACGAAAGATGGTCATCCCATAAGAAAAACGAAAAAAAAAAACTACTAGGGAATTAATTAAAATGAATGTTTAAAATGTTTATAACAAAGTTGTATTTTGTTTTTAAATGAATAGAAAAAAGGGCTTTTGATAGGAATATCAATACACAAAAGAAACCCTAACTTATATGAGTATAGAAGATTATATTTTTCTTAAACTTCAACATTTAAACGAACTGGCAAAAAGAATCTTTTAAAGTTTTAAAATTTTTAATTTTATCGATTTCTTATAGTATTACTAGAAGACGTACCCGGCGTTGCCCGGTATTTAAAGTAATTATCGAAAAGAAACTGAAAAAAGTGCATACGAGTATTGTGTTTTTCTAAACAGTTCACTTGCTGTAAATAAAAAAATAATACTTCAGCTGAAATCAAAACCAAAACCTCAAAACAACGAGTCAAGTGCCATAATCATCAGACCAGCTTGCCCTGATCTTTAAAAAATGTTTTCAGATGTACTTATTTACATAAGGAAACTGTCATATGAACGATTCCCGCATGCGCATTCGTGAAACTGTTGACAGATAAAAATCCGATGACTACCAAGTACCAATTTTTCTATTTCAACCCCTAAGTAGCCCCTTTTTTCTTGATGAAAACCAATTAGAAACGTGTCTGAAAATACTACCAAATTTCAAGTTTGTAGATAAAACATATTTCAAGTCTTTAGAAAATAATTGAGTATATAGGTTGAGAAGTGTCTCCGTCACACACACAAACATTCTCACTTTTATAGATATACTAGCATTCGTGCCCAGCGTTGCCCGGGTGTTTGGAGGTGTGTATTGAGCGAAAAAAAGTGGTAGTAAGAAGGCAGGCAGGCTCGGACCCGTACCGCGAAGGAGGAAAAGAACGTGAAAAAAAAACGTGACGTCTTTGCTGTTACGACCACCGCCAAACCGGAGGTGACCCAGGTTTAAATTAAGGCTAGACAATCGAAAAGAGGGGATGACTTTCGAATATATCGGCGAAAAAAGCAACCTCTCCCTGTAGAAAAGTGCCCAGTTGAGGGTGAAGTAATTAATGTTTTTAAACAATTTTTCTGTATTTGTCGTCTGAAGGGTCAAGCTTCAAAACGATATTGATCTTATGAAAATCCGTCGCCTCTGTCGAAAGTTTTAGGCAGACATTCAAACATACATACATTTATATATATGTAGCTCATATTTCCGACCCAAACCGATTAAAAGCTTGTCCTATCTTTGAATACTCTTTATGTAAAATTTCAAATGTTTAGACCAGAAATTGTCTGAGTAATTTGGTAGAGACTGCAGACGTCAATTTTATGTTGACTTTGACTCCTATTATGACTCTTTAACATTTATAGTTTTGGGCTCAAATCAAGTTATTATGTTAGATCTGTGTTCAAGGAACTTATATCTAAAATTTCAAGTGTCTAGACCTAAAATTGGCGAAGGAACTTGGTAGAGTTCTCAAAGGTCAAATCGTTGAACTTTGACCCTTTAACAGCCAAATTTCTGGCCGAAAATGGACTACAAAGATTTTTCCAAATCTCGATACCCTGTATATAAAATTTAGAGTCTGTAGACTTAAAATTGACAGAGTTATTGCATAGGGAAATGTACACAGGTAGACACACATGCAGACAGACAGACACTTTTACGTTTATAGATATATAGATAGGTTTTCAAAAATACAAGACATTGTTTTAAATAAGTTTTGTATATCAACCAATGCTGTTCCATTTTTTATTTTTATTTAGAATGTTTGAGTCATTTGATGTGAATTTTTTTTCAGATTGACATTGGTTGTCTATTTTACGTCGGATAAATTAAAGCAAGTTATGTAGAGAAAATAAATTTGGGTGCAGATGCTTACTTTTGAAACGGGGCTTAAATAGGCGAAGAGATTACACTTTGTAATAACCAAAAGCAACGTCTGAGTCATAATTTACTTAATACGTTTATGCGTTTTGAATTGCTTCACGTTTCAAATTGAAAACAATTTCTTGGTAAGCTTACGTCATATCAAGATAAGTGGAAAAACCTGTGAAACTAATCACTCGTTTCCATTATTCAGTATAAATATGTTCTTTGCGGTAAGTTTAGCAGGAAGAAAGGGAAATGATGATTAATAGCCTGTTTAAAAGCGAACACAACAACTCCCCGAATAAAACTTGAGGAAAAGTCACGAATATAAAACACGATATCAGGTGGGAATCAATAAACCCGATTGCCAATGGTTCTCAACCCGGATCCATGTGGACCCCCATGGTACATACAACGTTCAGCCTTCCTTCAAGATAAACTTGATATATGTTCTTTGGTTTTCTTGCATTACTGAAAAATAAAAAAAGCTATAAGGGTTTTCTAAAATACATTAAAAAGAAAAGAAAGTCATGATTAAAAAAAGGTTGAGAACAATTGGACCTGTGCCTTTCACTTCGGACTAAAATGTTTATTAAAAAAACATGAAATCGTTGTAGCCTTGCAAACGCAGTGAAATAAGGAACAAAAAAGTTTATTAGCTTACAGAAGTACACGTCATGATTCTGAGATCATAACTGTCATGAATCGATGTCGTTTACTTTCTTCTAACTACAATAAGATGTGACAAAATGTCAGAAGCTGGGGAGAGTTAAGTCAACGGCACCAAAAGAAGGGCACTCTGGCTTTTTAAAATTGCTTGTCTGAGCTTCTCAAATAGTAAGCAGCAAACTTACCCCACCGAAAGACGGGGGCTCGTTCGAGAGGGGGGGGAAGGGGTTAAAACCTCTCGGATTATACAGCACGAATACCTCAGTCTTCCAGATAAAAAGCCACCGCAATAATCCAATTTCTTCTGGACAGATCGAAAATAAACATCTTAGAAAAGTCGGAATTTATATTGACCAGCACCTTGTACGAATAAGCGTCAGTATGAGAACAATAGTCCAATCAAAATAATATGATTAATATTATCTCAAAAATCTCTTATCTGCGGAAAAATGTATAAAAATCCAGGACACATGCCTAAACTTTAATGTGTGACCTGTATTTTCCGTTTCCATCAGAAGAGGCAACGCTTTTAGAACTACTAAAAAATGCAAGAACGTCTTAATGTTATTGTTTCGTAATTGGATGAACGTTTTTGGAACAAGTGTATGTTCCAGTGTATAAATAGTCCCCGAGTTGCGATGGGAGTTGTTGGACATTATCAAATTATATCGATTACATTTTTATGGTATGCTCGAATTTTCGTAACTGACTATTCATTATGCTGTGGTTGGTTAAACGAAACTGCTGAAATGTTCGTTCAATTGAGAATCTCTACGATCATATAAAAGTCACTTTATGGGTGTGAGTTAGTTCCTCATAGGTTCCGAATCTATCTTGTGCAAATTTTGCACAAAGGTAATTTATATTTCTGGCAGTGTTTTTAGATATATTTTGTACAGAAATTTATCCGATAAGTATCGAGAATCGACAAACCTGATCTTAAAAGTAGCCTTTCTCTCTTATCGATAAAAAGAATAATTTTTACAGGGGAATATTTTACGTTACATCGTCAAATGAGATAATAAAATTTCAGCAAATTATTCTTCTTAAAAAACAGAGTTATTATAATCTGGAGATAAAGCTTAGTGGTAGAGCATTTGACTACAGATCGAATGATCCTCTATTCACCCCTCACAATTATTTTTTTATTATTATTTTTATATTAATGAGTTCAATTTACAATAAAAGAATAGGTATAATTTAAAATCGCCGCAAATCATTTCTTTGTTTGCATATTTAAAACTTAAACATAAATCAGAAGTGACTTTTGTTCAGGGCATTCATAGCCAAGTCCAAATATCAGCTGATGTGATAATGTAAACAAACACAGAGGGAATTTCATGAACTACATGATCATTATTATTTTTTTTTATTTGTTATTTATTTATTTGTTTATTTTTGGAGAATTAGCCCACTGAGTAAATTATTCCTAATAATCAATAGAGGATTGATTCTATAATAATACATACGTAAATTGCATGAATTAAAATATCATGTTTAAGCGTATTGTACGATCGGGCAAGATAGTCGAGGGATAAAAACATTTTCTGTTGCTGCTGTTTACAACAAAAGTTTTATTTTGTTTCGTTTCAACTAATAGTTACGAGAAGCTACCATTTTTAGTACTTATGTGGAATAAGAACCGTCGTATCGTCGGAATCGCCGAGACGATTTACGGAAAACGTCGAAAAGTGCCAAAATAATGTTTCTTTTTCTTTTTCTTGCCAATTTTCCCAGTGAAAAATATGTTATTTCTGTCAGTAAAAACCTAATTCGATGAGAAGTTTATTAAAGAAATAGAAACAATATTCTTCAATAGTTAATGGACAATTGTTACGAAACATTTACAAAATTCAAATTCAAATCAAGAAAATAAAAAAAGCACTAATTATAAGTTTCATGAATAAATACTTATTGTTTGAATAAGAAATATTAATAATTACAGTTTTTTAAAAACTTTTTTTATTATTTTTTATGTTTTATTATTGTTCAAATTAAGATAACTAGATTTTTTATAATAAACCAATTATCGGAAACAAACGTTTTATTTATGATTGTTTTTATATATGAGAGTTAAGATGTTCGACGCTTCGTCACCTTCCGCCGTTTTCCGTAAATTGCCCGGACGATTCCGACGATAGCATGCTCCTTCTACCGTATAAGTACACATCTTTTAATCACCTCTGGAGAAGAGTCACTCCCCCCAAATGCGCTGTCTTTTTCTATTTCCGTGTCCTTATGTCAGCATCACATATACGCCCCTCAATCATATACTGGTCTCTGTCCAGTTTCGAGAGACAATGGATAACCTCTGCGTGGAAAGTAAATTATGAAGCAATGGTGTTATTTTATCTTCCCTTCGGGAGGTTAGACACAAGGTCAAGTGTTGACTGGGTGAAAGTATTTCTGTGGAACCGGATTCCAACTCAGGATATCCAGATCTTCAGTTTGTAACGTTAATAACGTAGCCACCGTCACACCCTGGTAAGCATGGGTTGTGTAATCTCCAACCACCCCTCTTCTGAGTCGGCACTGTTTGATTCCAATCGTAAGGAGAAATCCGGAAACAATGCCAAGGTTATCAAAAAGCTCTCTATACGCACAGAAACTGATATTCTCAAATGGTCACACATTTTACTATTGGCCAGGCTTAACCTGGCTTAACCTCACTAATGTAACGGGACGTAATATGTTAACATAATTATGTCGTACGCTTAATCCTGGACAAGAATTTGAGAGTAACCGCCCTTTAATGTATCCTCGCTTTCGAGTCCATTATAAATATATATTGTAATTGTTGCAATGGCGTGAGAAAAGAACTCGTAGTAATGTCGACGTGCAGCGGTTGTCCCCGGACAATTAAACCAAACTGGAGCGTGAGTATATGGCTTTATACTTTGGATCTTTCATAGAAAATCTCCGACCCCCCCCCCAAATAATAATAATACACACGCGCCCAAAAATCATATAAAATGCTGGTTATAGTATAATATATTTTAAAATAAATATGACTTAACCAAGAAGATATAATCCGTTCGTGTCCTTGAGTAACTTCACACAAATATTGCGTTTCTTTATATGTTTGCCTCTACATAAACTCACACAGATAGTTTTTCACCATACCATGATGCGTTCCACAGTGGCGTTTATTCTGTCTTTTGTACAGCGAGAAAGAAAGATTTCTGTCAATCACAACCTTCAGACCCTAATCCTAACCCGAGGTACAAGGTAGCTTAAATAAGCTTTTAGACTTTTTTCCGTATGGGCACTTACATTGATAGTACACACATGAATCTAGTTCCCTTCGAAGTAACCTCCCTTGGCTGCAATGCTCTTGTTGCATCGTTCCAACAACTTCTAGAACGTTCCATGGAAATCCTCTTGTGTCACAGCCTCTTTCATCTCCTCAATTCTTTCATAAGGATAGCCTCTAAGATTTTCCCTGTGCTTCGAGAATAATCAAAAGTTGCAGGGAGCAAAGTCTGGACTCTAGGGAAAGTAAGGAACTGTTTTGATGCCATGACAACGTCTTTCTTTCTGATCTTCTTTGAGCACCCTTGAGACAAACTTCGCGCAAATCTTCCACACCTTAATTTCCTCATGAATAATTGTGTGTACAGTTCTCACACTGAAACTAAACTGTGCACTTATTGTCTCTATAGATAAACGACGGTCCTTATCCATGAAATTCTTTATAGGGTCAATCAACTTTGATGTTCTCACTGGCTTACTCCTCTCATGCCTCTCATAATCTCTCACAGATTCCCTGTCTTCTTTGAATCTTTTATACCATTCAAAAACTAATACTCGATTCATGCAAGATGGTCCAAAAGCAATCTAAAGTATTCCAAAGTTTCTGTGGCATTTTATCCAAGTTTACAACAGAATCAGAATTTTATTGCATATCGTTCTTCTAGGGTCTCCCCACATCCAGAATGCATTTTTGAAATTTACCAGCTGTGACAATCAGGCTTTAGTAGTGTGTATTCCAATTTCTACTGTAGCTGTTCATTTGAACCTGAAATCATAAAATTGGTCGGTCATCTCATAGGATGTATAGCAATAACATATTGAATTTTCGATAGTTTACGACACTTTTAAATGCCTTTACAAAAATGTCTGGAAGCTTATTGAAGGTGCTCCGTATGTTTGAACAAGGACCATAAAAATAGGCTAAAAACGTCTGCGCGCACTGTTCATAACTTGTGAGGCTATTTTTTTTTTTTTTTGAAAAAGGCATTTTCCATGACATGTACAAAATATCCCACACCTTTCCAAGGGTATACGCGAAATTGATGTGTAGGCTTCATAATCGTTGTTCGAGCGTGCGGACCACACCGTGATGACAGTAGTACCGCTATATTAAAAAATGCATTGTGATTTTGTAAAAGAAAGGATCGTCTTTTTTTACATGAACATAACCACTTATCAAAGCCAGTGGACACTCGAGGATAATGGTTAAGAGTGTACAGTAGTCAATTGGACAATATAGTAATCGTTAGTAATCGAAATTCGGTAAATTTGTTAACTTAAGTAAAACGGCTCATCAAAAACGTTTTTACGTTGGACTTGAAGACAACCATATTGTAGTCAGCTGGAAAGCAGGAAAACGGAAGACAATTCCGTAGGTGTGCAGTTCTAAGATAGAAGCTTTGTTCATTAAATCTACGTTTAGGTTTAGGCACAGATAAAGAGTGGGGGAAGTATTGATAGTGTTTTCAGATAGACGAGTGTTTCTTGTGAAAGTTTGGTGATGGGGGGACCATAGATTCACGCTCAATCAAGCACTTGCCATGAAAATAGCGATAAAGCAGAGACAAACTCGCAACATCTCTTCTGTGAGATAGAGGTTGCAGGGAAGAAAAAAGGACATCTCCTACGAGGCTACGAAGTCTATATTTAACTCTCTCAAGGCAGGACATGTCCTTTCTAGCAGCTCCTTCCCAGATGTGGCAACAGTACTCCATCTTTGGACGTAACTGGCTCTTATATAGATAGAGAATTGCACCAGCAGTGAGATATCTACTGGATGGATAGAAGGATCCCACGATTTTTCCAGCGGCCTTGGCAACAGATTTGATGTACGTGTTGTTTTAAGATCAGGAGCAAAGGGCAAGCCCAGAATCTTGTCAAAACATGAGGCCTCCTCAAGACGAGAATCATTCATTTTCTCAGGAATTTATTCTGTCGGATAAAGCTTATTATATGCTTAATATATTCATGCTAATTGAATCATGTGATTTCCATTAAGTTAAATTTCAATCTGTTGTTCAAGTTTTGAATAGAAAAAAAAATGCTTATTGATTTAAAGTGTCAACACGCCGTCGGCATTTGCTAAAGATAGAAGCACAGTATTTTTCTTTCGTGTCGTAAAATAATGACCTTAATGAAGCAATTTGGTCTTGCGATTAAGAAAATGCCCGTCAGCCAACAGGAAAATATTCTTTAAATTCAGCGCAAAAGATATTGGCTACTTTCGTTTATTTACTTTTTATTTATCGCCATTGTTCATTTTCAAAAATCTTAAATACTAGTGAAATCGAGTTAACTGTTAGAGGTGGGGGGGGACCAACATATCGAATAATTGGAAATTCTGAGTTGCAATACGAACATGTCTGATGCAGCGGTTACTATACATCTAGCGGTAAACTACCAACTTGTGTTTAATTAATCGTATGATAGCTTTTAGATATCAAGATGACAGACAGGGTGTTTGATTGAAGGGATTATTACCACTCCAAACCTTATCGAATCTGCAGTTTTTATTTACACACTGATTACTAGGGTTATGACAACAGAATATTCTTTTTATTGTTTTTATTCTCGAGTATATATCCGACAAAGTTAGACACAGGTAATCAATCGAGAACCACGTCACTCTATATAGAAGCATATAAGATATCAACAAATACACACTCGAGAGTCCAAAAAATTAAAAAAAAATATGCTGTTGTCATGGCCCTACTGATTACCACAATAGTTTCCGTGATTATGTGTAACGTAGAAACTTGTGTTCAATTAAGAGTATACACTATGAATCACTTGTAATACAAGATTTCGTATGAGTGTGCTAAATACTCACCCAACATATATTAATGAAGGAACGATTAAAAATGTTCTTTTTTTTTTCGATTATGATACGAGTACCGTTCATGTCCTACATACTTGATTCCGATACTATTCCCGATTACGATTCTTTTTAAATCACCAAAGATATAAATCTTTTTTTTATTTACGAATTAATGTAAACATCGGTGAAATATATGCATATATTTTCACACTTGTTAGGGGGTACTACAAATTTTAGTTTTACTAGTAATTTATTATCAATAAATGTTTTTTCATTTATGATAAGTATTAGCCATAGCAAATTGAGTTTTGGATAAAAACAAACAAGTAAAAATACAATTGAAAGTAAAAAGTAATTCACTGTTCGAAACACTCGATAATAATTTATGATTTAACGGTTAGAAATGGCAGACGAGCGTGAAATTGTTTTTAATAAATATTGCTATTTATTCAAAATAAAATTGAATTTTTTACTTTCAAATTTTCGAAACAACTTTTTGATTCAACTCCATATGCTAAGGATTACCACCGCCGATGCATACGGGAGGGAGAAAAGAAATCCAAAAGAAAAAAAATAAAAAATAACTGTCCAATTTCTTTCTTGAAGATGAATATTCTAGTATTCGAAAAATTGACAGAAAAAAAATCAATTTTATTTTTAATAAATATTTATATTCATTAAATAACATTTCACACTCGTCTGGCCTTGCTAACCGTTAAAACTTACCAATTAAAAGTTTTATTTATGGCACCGGAAATTAGGAACTTTTATTCACATTACGATTTCAATTTCAATACCCCAAAAATTACGATTTCCCGATTTCGATTAATCGTTCTAACGCTAGTGTTTATATCTTATCTTATAGTGTACTAGCAATGGGTGCCCGGCGTTGCCCGGGTGTTTGGAGGTGCATGCTGAGTAAAAAAAAAAAAAAAAAAAAAAAAAACGGTAATATTTTTTTTATTTTGACCCTTATTATGACCCCTTAATATTTATTGTTTTGGGATCAAATCAAGTTATTAAGTTAGATCCATGTCAAAGGAATCCGTATCTAAAATTTCAAGTGCGTAGACTCAAAATTGTCGGAGGAGTTTGGTAGAGTTCCCAAAGGACAAATCGTTGAACTTTGACCCCTTAATCGTCAAATTTCTGGCCAAATCCGATCACATCGATTTCACAAATCTCAGTAAACTGTATATCAAATTTCGAGACTAAAAATTGACAGAGTTATTGCGTAGGGAAATGTACACAGACACATACACAGACACAGATACACACACAGACACGTTCACTTTTATACATATATAGATGTATCTTATCTATATACAACATAATCACGTTGACACACCAATTCCCGTCAGACCACCGAAGTTAAGCAATGTTGAGCTTGGTTATTACTACATAGGTTACCAATTTGGAATTCCAGGCGATATCGACACCTCCCTGCAAGAGTTGTAAAAACCTAATGTCGTTATTTCCCCTAACGAAGACATACGTGCGACTGGGGACTGCTTGTGAATTTCATACTCCCATGAAACTTCCTCCTTTAGAAGAAGCCGGTTAAACCCGAATAGAGTTAGTGCCGACCGACACATATCTTATCTAGAGTTTTCCCCCTGCAGCCATTTTATTTCATTATTGTCCGTACATTTTAACTGCAGGTCAATATCTCTTTATCTTGTATTTTTAATGGCGGCCCTCAAATGACGGTACTGAGTCCTTTGCTGATTCTTGTGTTTGCTAATTAGCTGTCAAAGAGCATCTCCAAAAAGTTTGTTTCTGCCGATGATGTCAAGATAATTTCTGTCAGAAGTGACTTAGAATATTTATGCAGATTCCTCGAGTTTAAGAATAGCCAAACCTAAGGGATCTTTTTGCCTTAACATCAAGATATAAAACTACTTTTCAGTCGGTTATTCACCCAACATGTGCCTTTATTTCGATCTGATATAGTAGAAGATCCTGACACACCCTGAGAATGGATTACCCAGTCTATATAAGATGTTCTCCAATGGGAAAGAGTGTAAACTAATATTGATATTCAGGCATTCAAGATAAATTTGAGTATCAATGTCTTATTTGTTACGTTTACAATAAACTTGTAATAATTTACCCTGTGTGTTGAGTCGCGTTTCATCTGATTCATTTATCTTGATTATATTCACCCAGTAATATATCACGATCCTAACTTATTAAGGCTTAATTAACCAAACAACGTTACCCAAAGATTTTCATATTGTGGTCGATTCCTTCTTTTACCCTTATTGCTCAAGCTTTCAGACAGCAAAGAAGACCCGCAGGGCGATCTTTCATATCCGCCATTACTTAGCCACCGTGAAATATATATTAAATCCCCGAAACAGTGTTTCATGGTGAACAACTGATGATCCCTTAAAAATAAATTATTACTGTTACTATAGTGAATTCAAGTTGATGCAGTGATTGCAGGTGATTGAATGACTTACTGACTTAATAGTTTTCTAACGAATGATAAAAAAATCTTTTGTATAGTTTTAAAGGTTAAAAACTTCCAAGACTATATATATATATATATATATATATATATATATATATATGTATGTATGTATAACTACTTAATTTACTCACATAAAATTAATATACGAAAGTATAGATTTATGCGTAAACTTTAAGTATTTACTTCAAAAGTGCTCAATACTGAGGAGTCCTAGAGTGGATGAAACGCGGAATATTCAGTGTAGCTTAATCGCCATATATATTTTATAAATTAATATATAAATATATCTATATATATATATATATATATATATATAGAGAGAGAGAGAGAGAGAGAGTAAAATATATATATATATATATATATATATATATATATATATATATATATATATATATATGGTGCACCCATTTTTGGAATATGGCATACCAGCTTTATCCCGTTATTTCGTTCAGGATATGCAACACATAAAGCCATTTCAGAGATTTGCGACGCGGATGGTCTTTATATATATTATAGATAAAGCTCTACGAAAAACGACTGGAGACCCTTAGTCTGTGGTTATAGTCTAGATGACTGCGTGGAGATCATATCCTCGCGTTCAACATCATGCTCGATAACTATAATGTGTTTTCATATTCTCTTTTTACACAACCCCGCAGAGAGAGCTTTGTAGAGGCTCTGAGACGTTTTCAAATCGTCGGAAAGGGCTTTTTCGGTTCAGGCCGCCACACCATGGAAAAGGCTGGCAGAATCTGTTGTAGTTCTGTTTTACTAAGTAACTTATTTGGGGAGGAAAAGTCTATACTTGTATTGTTTCATTGCAGTTCGTTCGCGTCACATAAATGCGCGAGGTGACGTGAAAATCTCATTTATTAAATGCGATTCAAAGAAGTTTGTCTAAAGTCCCGATTTCTATCCTTATATTGAAATTTTTTTAATAATTTCTCGTTCAAAACTTTAATAGATAAAAACGAAACGGAGAGATGTGTGTGCGAGAAAGAGAGAGAGAGGGGAAAAGAGAGAGAAGGAAAACATTAATTTTTAATCTTTTCATTTTATTTTCTATTAGCAGTCTGCCTGACGTTATCCGGTCGTAAAATACGCTTAAATATGCTATTTTAATTTATGCGGATTTTGTACTCTATTGATTATTATATTATAACCAGTATATAGTAGAAATTTCAAAATTTTAAAAGAATATGGCTTAAATGCCATCAGCTAGAACCAAAACTAAAACATGTAGCTCAGCAGCATAACCTTCTAATCTAAATCTATATGCATACAAACGTTTAAAAATACGTTGTTAAAAATATATTTGCGTATGTGTAGGCATAACAGGTTTAATGTACTTACGCCTGCCAAATTCCATTTTTCTTTCAATTTTTAAACGTTAGCCGCTATTTTTACCAGCTAAAAACCAAATTAAATTTGTTCCACGGGTCCAAGTCAATTGTATATCAAGTTCCAAGTTTGTAGACAAAAAATTGACAGAATACTTTGTTTGGGACCGTTCCTCAGAGAGACAGACAAAATCACGTATATATCTATATATATATATATATATATATATATATATATATATATATAAGAGCAAATAGTTAATAAAGCATGTTAAAAAACACTTTGAAAGAGAGTTAAAAACATATTTAATCTGCAAAGGAAACACTTAAAAAGTGGATAGTCCTTAATCCGCGGAGTTTCGAAGATATACTATCCTTCTCATCAGAGTGTAGGAATTAGCAAAATGCGGGATCGGATTTTGCATACAAAAGTATTTGATGAAACTGTAAGTAAGTCAAAGATCTTACTTGATAATCAAAAAGTGAAGCAGAGGGAATATTGTGAAGAAAAAGCTGATTTTACGTGAATGAATAGTCTGGTGAAAGGTAAAGTATCCAATTAGGTAAAATACAAAAATGTAAATCCAAGAAAGTTAATTAAATTTCCATTCACACAAGTAAAATTCAAGGAAATCGCGTAATTGGAAATTATATATATATATATATATATATATATATATATATATATATATATATATATACAGATGTATGTATATATATATAGTATATGCATATATACATAGATATATATATATATATATATATATATATATATATATATATATATATATAGTGGATACAAAAATATTGATATCAAATATAAGCAACAAAATACCAATAACTATAATAAAATTAAAAATAGAAAAAAAAAGAAATATAATCTATATACGGCGCCATACAATCAAATGTTAAAAACAAAACTTGGCAATAAATTTCTAGATCTCATCGAAAGGCACTTTCCCGTAACGAATACCTTACACAAAATGTTCAATAAAAATAACCGAAAGTTATCATATAGCTGCTGAGGAAATTTAGAGATGATAATTAAAGCACATAATAAAAAAATATTAAATAAAAGCAATGAAAACAAAAACAAAATAAACAATTAGAAAGTGTACATCATGACAAAAATAAAACTAACACAAAGGACACATATGTAACTAGTAATAATATCAATAGCAATAATAATAATAATAATAATAATAATAATAATAATAATAATAATAATAATAAACCAACTCCGGACCACGACAACACTAATAGAAATAACAATAAAAATACTAATAATGAACAAAATAAATGCAACTGTAGATCCCGCACACTTTGTCCACTTCAAAATAAATGTTTAACCAAAAGAATAGTTTACCAGGACACAATATTTGCGAAAGAAAACTTGAATACCCAGAAATATTACGTAGGTACGACTTCCTTAGCTTTCAAAACTCGATATTATGACTAAAAAAGTACGTTCAAAAATAAAAAAAAAACACCGAATGAAAACAACACTAGCAAACCAATACTGGTAACTAAAAGAAGCAGACGTTCGCCGGTAGTCGAATGGAAAATAGTAAGATAAGCAAACACATGTAAAGACCTAGACAATTCATGTAGATTATGCCTTCATGAAAAATTTACTATCCTATACTTTAAAGTATAGGATAGTAAATCTTTTATGAAGGCATAATCTTGTTACTTTAAAGTATAGGATAGTAAATCTTTTATGAAGGCATAATCTACATGAATCGTCTAGGTCTCTAAATCTATTAAACTGCAGGACTGAAAGATTGAATAATGTGTACACATTATAAATTTACTTTAGGATAGCGATATATATATATATATATATATATATACATACATATATATATATGTATATATATAAACTAACATAATATTTAACAAATAATGATAATCACATTTAACTACACCTAGGTTTTAAACAGGTCAAATCACTAGATATCTACGCATCCCGCTAACAAAGGAAGTGTTGGACCTAAGGTCAACTGGGCCTTTGTCCTGTAAGTGCTTGCACATTGGTTGATTCGGAGGAGCACGGTGGAAACCAGGAACTGATTGGCTAACTAAAAACTCAATAGCATATGTGTATATAAAAACGAAAGATGATTACAACTCTTCGCATGAGCCTGACAAATCCTAGCGTGGATTAAACGCAGAATATTCTGTGTACCTTAATTGCCATATATATTTTTGTAACTTGCTACCTAGATCTACCTATGTATTGAGCAGAGTAGAAGCAAATACTTCACGCATAAAATTATACTTTTGCATATTAATTTATTAAATGAAGTATATATATCTATAATATAAAGCTGAACGTCTGTATGCGTGTGTGTGTGTGTCTTGTCACGAATAGGCTCCTATATGGTTGACTAATGTAGAAAACTGATTACATGCATTGATAGACGATGTATCGAGACACAGTAATGGGTATGTTTGATCTGGCAGAACGGTGGTTAAATAAAATTGTAGGGTCTGCTTTCGCGCCTGGTTCACAGAGTATGGAAATAAAAAATTTAAAAATAAAAAAAAACATTTACAAGTGCTTTTGATACAGATGTACATAATAATACTTTGATAAGTATGTTTTAACTTAAATAGGGATGGTATAATAAAATTGTGGGGTCGGGGTTTGCGCCGGCCTCCATATATAGGAAATAGGCACAAACTTCAATAAAGGCTTTTCATATCTATCTTCGTAAGTATACTTTGATAATTATGTTTCAGTTTGAAGAAAAATGGTATAATAAAATTCTGGGGTGTTCGTTACCGCCTGACCTCCATAGAATGGAGATATGTCACAAAGTTTAACAAGGTTTTTTTAATAAAGATCCATAGAATATTGTGATAAGTGTTTCAGTGTGAACAGGTATGGTATAATAAATTATGGAACTTATCTATTTTATTTATACTTTCATCATATTTTGCTTTGGTTTTGATACCTCCAAATTCGAAGCTATCCCTTTCAACCCTTCCTTTTCATAACCTATCATACATTCATAAATCAAAGTCCATTTTCTGTAGGCTGTTTTTGAACCCAGTCAACGACGGGTACTTTTGCTAGTATATATATATATATATATATATATATATATATATATATATATATTCACCACATACAGTACTGTTTCGTTGTATCACAGCTCATTAGTGGACTAGCAATTACCTGAAGCCAGTACTTAAATTCGACGGCCTATGCGACAGTCAGCGCTTCTCACGTTGCGTTATTTTGCTGCTGCTGAGATGAGTATGCGAAATTCCAATGTTTAATCATTACCCAAACGCCGGATATATATATATATATATATATATATATATATATATATATATATATAGAGAGAGAGAGAGAGAGAGAGAGAGAGAAAGAAAGAAAGAAAGAAAGAATAAGAAAGAGAGAGAGAGTGAGAGAGAGAGAGAGAGATAAGTAGTTTACCATAATACTAGACGGAAATAATTTGCTTTTCACGAATGTGATTACCCTCATATTAGGAGCAACATACTGGACCTTCCTAGATTTGAAACCGGGGGCCTATAGCCTGACTCTCTATCTCTGAACTCAAAGAAGACATTGATAGGAATAAATAGCTTTTATAGATGTTTTTTTAATATTAAATTAAAGCATGTGAAAATAGCAATGAC
Organism: Euprymna scolopes; assembly: GCF_053919585.1. Classification (NCBI taxonomy): domain Eukaryota; kingdom Metazoa; phylum Mollusca; class Cephalopoda; order Sepiida; family Sepiolidae; genus Euprymna; species Euprymna scolopes. Next base: position 43,060,722 of record NC_136505.1, read on the forward strand.
TAAAAATGCATCAATTTCCGCACCAATCAATTTTACTTGCTCTGATGGATATTAATCCTCCTTTCCACTCTACATGAGTAGCACAAGCGTATCGGTAGACAACTGATGACCTGGACGGCGACCATCAAGGAGGACTCGGTTCAGCTCTCATTCATCAGTGGTATCGTGATTGGTTAGACATCTTGCACGATCTCGCTTAGAACCCTCTGTGTATGGGCCACCATAGCTCGAGATGTAGCGTAGGTCACGAAAGGGGTCGACTGAACCTAAACATGGCGAACGTCCTTGTAATAAACAACGATCCTAAATATTGACGTGTGTAGACATTGTCGAATCTGCTTGAATCTGAAGCCCATCGTAACAAGTCTCCACACTGATAATCTATTTGTTTCCGTCTTCCACGGTTAATCATTTAAGCCGTACAAAGCAGCAAATTATACCATAATACCATTTGCTAAAGCGATTACGTGAATCACAGAGGATCTCATTGGTAGTATGAGATTTCAGTTATGCATTATTTAGCCATCATCTCTTTTTATCTATTTGAATGTAACTAATTTGTTAACGTGACGAGCTTCACGTTTCTTGTCGCCCTCTTCATAATTGAACCGGATTTTAAATTGAAACTTGATTTTGGATCAAACTCGTCTATTAAATAACAATGCGATTCAGAACCGTAACAAGAACTCTGTAGTTTTGTGAAATCTAACCGCTACTATTCGATGTGCGGCATAATTACGCTGACATACCGGTCCCCCGTTAGATCATCGAAGTTAAGCAACGTTTAACCTGGTCAGTATTAAAATGGGTTACCATTTGGGAATTCCAACTTCTGTGTTTGCTCTCTGCTTGCCTCAGAATTGCTCCCAGTCTTCCTGAACATCTCCTTTACATTGGACTCAAGCAGTGCCGATTCAGGAGAGGTGTGGTTGGGGATAGTGCAACCCTAGCTTTTTATAAATACACGCGCCGCTACCCTTACAGAGGATATCCATTGTCTTTCGAGACTGAACGGAGGCTTTCACTTCTACTATTCAGTTTGTAATCTGTCGGTTTTTGCTTTAGTTAAAACCATTAGTGACTTCTGATTTAGAGTCAGTGTCGTGTTCACTGATGTACCGCCTGTTGATAAAGAAAGAAGAAAGGCTGAAAGAAAGTACGCGCTTTTGCGCGATTACTATAAAAAATAAAAAATCGAGAAATGGAGATGTTTAATTATCCGCTTATTAAAATCCACGTGAGCACCGATATTAAACTGAGTGGTTTTTGTTCTTTATTATTTTCCCTTTTTCATTTTTTGATTGGCGCTTTCAAACAACCGCCATTTTGAATGGCGAGATGACTGATTTTAAACAAAAACTTCCAGCAAAATGCGCACGCGTACTCGTACACCTGTCAATGACAATTTCCGCTTTAACGCGCGCGCAGTCTCATATATTAATATACACGCGACCCCAAGCGAACGGCGTGCGTTTGGAATAATGTCTAAACAATTAGATTGATGGCAAGATGGTTAAAAGCAAATGGGTTCGGGTTAGGATTATCGAAAATCGTTCAAAACTGTTTCTCTTCACTTATCTCTCCACAAAGGCAGAGTTTTAGATACAACGTCGTTTTTTTTAATGTGGGAAGAATCCAGTTCCTCCAAAACTAGGCACTCCAAATTGAAAAAAACATTCTTACATTTCCTCGATTAGAAATACCTCTCCTTCCCAACGGAGGGCATATAGATTAATTATAGCATCAGAATAATTACTGTGCTCTTTTAATGCTATTTACGGAGATGTTTTTTTTATACAAACATAGCATGACTACACATTTCAGAACATGTTTCAGTCGTAGATAAATCTAAACTTTATTATACAAAAGTGGTTCTATTTATTGTTAATTATATTAATAAATACAGTAAATATCTTCGGGATATTGTCTTGTGGATATATATATATATATATATATATATATATATATATATATATATATATATATATATATATAAGTGAAAGTATCTGTGTGTGTGCCTATGTATCTGTGTGTCCGTGTACATTTCCCTACGCAATAACTCTGTCAATTTTTTGTCTACAGACTCGAAATTTGACATACAGGTTACTGAGATTTGGAAAAACCGATGTAATCGGTTTTTGGCAAGAAATTTGGCGATTAAGGGGTCAAAGTTCAACGATTTGACCTTTGAGAACTCTACCAAACTCCTCCGACAATTTTGGGTCCACGCACTTGTAATTTTAGATATATGTTCCTTGGACATGGATCTAACTTAATAACTTGATTTGAGCCCAAAACAATAAATTTTAAGGGATCATAATAGGGGTCAAAGTTAAAAAAAATTGACCTCTGTGGTCTCTACCAAATTACTAAGACAATTTCTGGTCTAAATATTTGAAATTTTACATAAAGGGTATTCAGAGATAGAGCAAGCTTTTCATCAGTTTGGGGAAAAAATGTTTAGTTACCAATATATAAATGTATGTATGCATGTTTGCATGTCTGTCTTAAAATTTCAATAGAGGCGACGGATTTTACCAATGTCAGTATCGTTTTAAAGTTTGATCTTTCATACGACGGATCGAAAAATTGGCTAAACACATTAATATCTTCCCCTTAAACTAGGACTTTTCTACAAGGGGGGCACTTTTTTCACCGATATTTTTGAAAGTTATCCTCTCCTTGGGATTGTCTAGCCTTAATTTTAAAAAATGTCGCTTCCGGTCGTAACAGTATAAACGTTAGGTTTTCCTCCGTTCTTTTCCTCCTTTGCGGTACGGGTTCGAGCCTGCCTTCTTACTACCACTTTTTTTTGCTCAACATACACATCCAAGGGCGCATTTGAAATGAATGTTTCGGTTTAAAACACCATTGGAGTATGATACTTGATTTTGCATCTTAAGCTTAAATGTAAGTCATTATATATAAAAATAGTTTTATAAAATCAACAGTAGGTTCTCTACAGTGCACTGTAGAGAACCTTCTGTTGATTTTATAAAACTAAAACTTAGTCACTGCAAGAGGCATGGGAAACTTCCTCCACGGGCATCCAATCGATTTGATTGAAAAATAGGCTATGTCATCGATTTCGATGACAATAAAAAAATATGGGAGTGTGAAACATTCGTTGATGATCATTCAACCCAGGCAACATCGGGTTACCTTGGTTATATATATATATATATATATATATATATATGTGTGTGTGTGTGTGTGTGTGTGTGTGTGTGTGTGTGTGTTGAAAGGTATAAAGATTTTAGCACATTTGAACATTCGTGGAAAATTTTCTAGAGCTCTTTCGGCTATCATCTTATCAGGAGAAAAATCGATAGCAATGAAAACTAATATTAATGGCGAAAAGAAAAATATATATATATACATGCATATATATATATATATATATATATATATATATATATATAAAAGAAAAATGGAGATCTTTATATATATATATATATGTAGAGAGAGAGAGATAGATAGATGGATAGATAAATATCTTTTATATATATATATACGTATACGTATATATATTATATATATACCTTTTTATATGTTTTTATATATATTTAAGGTGCCAAAAACGATTAAAATAAAAAAATTAATCCAATAAACGAGTATAAGGCGATTAAAAATGGCAATACGAATAAAAAAACAAACAAACAAAGGGAGGTGGTCAAATAAACAGAGCATTTTAAAGGCTCAAATAAACCGATTTCAAATTATCTCAAATATTTGTTCCTTTAAAGTGCCCTAGTTATTTAAAATTATCATGGATAGAGGACAGTGGTGCAAAATCGACTATACAGATTGTTAGGAGTATTATTAATTGATTCTTCTGTGTTTCTTTGCGTTTGGTATATACTACCAGACCTGCATTTCATTCGTTTAGAAAGAATAGTCTGCCTTACATCCGAAATAGTAATATTATTTATCAATTTAAATGCCAGTGTGATGCTGGTTATGTAGCGAGGACTTCTTTGCGTTTGCAGACTTGTAAAAACTAGCACGTTCCATCCAAGATTAGACAGGGTAGGGTAGGATATATATAGAAAAGTGTGTGTCTCCCTTACTCTGCAATATTAGTCGCTGCTATTGGCCAGCATTTGGTTAAGAATCCTTGTGTCAATCAGTATAAAATAGAACGGTTTGTAGTACTTTATAGAATGGATTCAAAAAATTATTTAAAATGTTGAAATCTGACTCTATCGCGATTCGAAAACCTTCTTTGTGCCGGCAGATGAAATCGTTAAAACCGTTAAATCGCTTTGAGGAACTTTGACCAAAACACATCCTGTTTTTTTTTTCTTTCCTTACGGCGCCATTTTAATCGCCTTATATTCGTTTATTGAATTAAATTATTTATTTTAATCGTTCTATGGCACATTAAAAAAATTCCCCAATGCTCTTTATTTTCGCCATTAATATTAGTTTTCATTGCTATTGATTTTCTCCTGTTGAGATGATAGCCGAAAGAGCTCTAGAGAGATTTCCGCCAATGTTCAAATGTGCACACACACACACTCACACCCACCCACCCACCCATATATATATATATATATATATATATATATATATATATATATATATACTAGCAGGCCAGCCGGCACTGCCCGGTCGTAATATACACTTAAATATGATATTTAAATTAATGTAGATTTCGTATTTATTATTATTATTAGGGCTATGGCAGCAGCATATTCATTTTCATTGATTCTCGAGTGTGTATCTGTTGATATCTTATATGTTTTTACATACGTACACAGTAAAACAATACGTTGTCAACGGGTCAAAGTTAATTTATTTATAAGAGAATTATGACAGTATACTTGTTATACAGAATAGTTGCAAAACATCCCCACCCTTCCCATGTTAAATTATAATTTCTAAATATTAACATTAATGTTTCAGTGCCCAGGTCAAATTCTGCAAAAGTAGCGATTTGTGTTTATTTGTTTACGCTGTTATGGGTTTAAGTTTATGTGCGCATGCGCAACCGGAAGTCGTAAACCAGAAAGTGGGTTATATCACTCGTTACAAGGTCATTTGAGTTTTATAATTATATAGATTGAACCCAAGATATAGTAATGATGTAAAGCGTTTAAATACAAACGACTCGTGCGCCACTACCGAGAATCGAAACCAAAACGTTTAGCTTACAATTTACTTTTTTCTTTGACGTTAATGCCTGAGCTATAAATACACGTTTGCTGCAAGCCAAAAATCAAAACATGAATCAATAGCTATTATGTTACGCATGCATATTCCGGATCAAGTAAAGATCAGATACCCCGTAGCAGAAGACGAATACTGGCGAACACTTCAAGTGACACCGGTTGTTCGACCTTGACATTGCCGTTGGTTGTTTGTAAACACGTCAAATAGCAGACATGGTCGCCTGTTTGCGAGCAAGATTTTTTAAAAATATATTTACAAAACTTTTTAAGATTTAAAAGAAAAAATATATATTTACAAATAATGTTTTTTAATATTAAATATTCAAAAAACTTTTAAGGATTAAAAAATACAACTTTTTTTTCTATTTACACAAATTTTTTTAATGTAAGTAATAAAACGAACGTATTTTAACAAAATATATTTGAATAAATGGGTCTCTTTTTTGAGTGCGTTATTTTTTTTAATATTTACAGAACTTTTTGATAAAACTACTACTAATAATAATGTAAATAAATGGTAAATTTTTACGACGTGCCCCAGTGTATTATAAACATCCCAACCTCCATATGTTAAAACCGCTTTCAGAATAAACACGCAAACCTCAAAAGCCGTTCTTAACATGGGGAGGTTAGGTGGTGTTTATTCCGAAAGCCGTTCTTAACATGGGGTGGTTTGGGTGTTTGTACTACGCTGGAGCAGGTTGTAAAATAATACCAAATAAATAAATAAGCTGACGTTATAACTGAGAATTTCGGATGATGTCAATTAAAAAACACATAGCTTAAAAAAAAATTAAATAAAATTATTATAACCAGACATTTTAATGGCAGAAACAAATATAAAATAACTGACTTGTTCGGATTTTTTCGCTCAAGATTAATTTCTATGTACAATGTATTAAAAAAAATTTTTTTAAATCTTTTTTTGTGCGTTTTTAATACAATTCAATAATTTAATATATATTGATGTATGTCGATGGTCAGTGAGGGAGAAAGCATAATAAAATCACAAGTATAAACAACAAGTATAAAAAACAAGTATAAACAATGGAGATTTAAATAATATATTTTATTCACATATCATTTATAACTTTTATTTTTATAAAGATGAAGTTTAGTATCACAAGATACAAATCTTTTTATAATTTTCATTTTTATTTAAAATCTAAAAAAAAAATAAATCTTGCCATTTGCTTACTTCTCCACACGGGCAAATTAAATACAAGTAAGTTTAGCGTCCGAAATTCTCAGTTTCTAATGCTTTGCAATTAATATAGTTCACTCATTTTATATTTTTTAAAATTTTTATTATAATTATAATTATCATTATTATTAGTTTTATCAAAAAGTTATGAAAATATATTTAAAAACGCACTCAGAAAGACACCCATTTATTAAAATATATTTTGTTTACTTTACGTTCGTTTTATTACTTACACTAAAAAGTTGTTTTTTTTTTTCTTGTAAACATTTAATATTAAGGAAAATGTTTTGTAAGCATATATTTTTCTTATAAATCCTAAAAAGTTTTGTAAATATATTTTTTAAATCTTGCTTGCAAACATGCGACCATGTCTGCTATTTGACGTGTTTACAAACAACCAACGGCAATGTCAAGGTCGAACAACCGGTGTCACTTGAAATGTTCGCCAGTATTCGTCTTCTGCTACGGGGTATCTAATCTTTACTTGATCCCATATTCCTAATGCCGTCGTTAGACTTTCACCTGAAAAAATTCCATTTCTTTAATTTTCACACTTTTCCACCGATTTTTTCCGGTTAAAACACAAATATAAATTTTCGCATGGGTTCGCATACTTTATATATTAAGTTACATATAAGCTGCAGATAAAAGACTGACAGAGAATTTTGGTAGGCAATTTTTTAAACAAATATATATATATATATATATATATATATGCGCATACATAAATATATATAGAAAGAGGTTTGTGTTTACTATAACCTTTTTACGCAAATATTACACAAGTATAACTCATGTAAAATATGTTCATGAATATAATTACACGTAACAGTTAACTAAAGACGATCACCCTATAAGAAATAGGGGATTAATTAAAATGATTGTTTGAAAGAATATGCAAAGTACTTAGATTTTTTGCAGATGAATGCAATTCCACGAATCATATATAATAAAGGTGTATTTTCTTTTTACAAAAGTAGAAAAAAGGATTTTATAATATGTATATAAATACAACAAAAAAAACGCAAATTTATAGGAGTATATATATATAAGTTCGTATTCCTGTATGTTCGTTTGTTCACAATTTCATTAATATATACAAAACGTGTCTTAATCTTTCATTTATTTCTATATATAGTATGATACTTGGAAAATATACAATAAAGAGATCACCTTATTTGCATATGACATTAAGAATAATCGATTTTACTAAATAGCGGTATCTTACTTAATGTTTTTATCGAAAGAATTATTTTAAGTATTCTATTTAAAATTTTTATTTAGCAAATTTTAAACAACAATTATATTGATAATATATTTGATTTAATTTATTTGGGAATTAATATTTCCAACAGCAACTTTTTTTAGAGTTAGTTGCCCCTAGATGTTATGCATGAAAAAAACAAATGTTTACCAAATATCATTTGGTAATTTCATTAGGTTTCTAGCTGGAAAAATAATTCCGTGTAGATAGAAAAATGTTTGGCTTTTATTGCTTTTTTAATGTTCAAACAACAACAAAAAACACGAAAAAAACTGAAAATATTTAATTTTTATTTTTTATTTTATTCCTTAAACGGCAATACAGAAATCGGTAAAATTTACCATGTAATACAGTGTCGTTTAATACCTAAAATAATGATCTACTGCTCCCCCTAAATTCCACACTTTATACATTTTTTTCTTTTTTCGCATTAATTTCATCGATTACAAACTTAATTTTCTAATTGAAAAAGTAACTTTATACGACGTGATCTAGCGACGTTTAACCCCTAAAAAAATGGAGATCTACTTTTTTTCAGCCTTATACATTTAAACAATCTTTATAAATATTATGAGAGAAGAAATTTTGAAAAACAATAACATGTTATAATTTGGACTACTTTTCTATATAAATTTAACGTAAAATGAGCACCCTATTTTTGGCCACCAAACGTTCAACGTGACATATCATCTCTAGCATTTTTTCAAGTTTGGCGATTGGGTAAATCTGACAAATCTAATTGTTGTTTTTTTCTGGTGTGGGCGGGAATTACATTGGAAACATAGAATAACGATAATTTAATTATTTTTTATGAGACTATTCTCTACTTTCACCAAACAATTTAATAAACAAAACAAACCCCAAAATATGACAAATTAAATTTGGGGTGGCGGGATTACATTAGAAACATAAACCAACAAATAAAAATCAAATCGAAAATTTCCTTTATTTACAAAAAAAAGCTAATAAAAAAGTGGCATTACAAAAAAATAAAGGTAAATGTTTAGTTTAGCGGCGTGAATTATTTGACGGACAAAAAATTATAAAAAGTATTTATTTTTAGATAAAACATTATTAGACCCAAAGGTTGAAATAAAACAACAAAAAAAATCATTTTTATGTTTTTTATCATTTTTTATTAGACTAAATGTGCACGCCTTACACGTTTAAAATTTGACCTTTTTTAGGTTTGACAGATTGGCTTTTTTAAAGCCAAATTTGGCCTTTTTTTCGCTCTTTCATTATAAAAAAAATATGGCGGTCAAAAACATAGTTCATGAAAGATCTTAAAAAGGCCAATCTGCCAAACCTTAGAAAGGCCAAATTTTAAAAGCAGTATAGCGGCATTGAATAATAAATATAAATGATAAAAAAATCATAAAAATGATTTTTTTTTTTTTTCTGATTTTATTTCAGCCTTTGCGTCTAACAATGTGTTTTATATAAAAATTAACAGTTTTTTTATATTTTTTGTCTGGCAAATAATTTACCCCGCTAAACTACACATTTACCGAAATATAAAATAAACACACGCATTAATGTTTATAAACGTTATTTTTTTAGGTTCACAAAAGCGTGATTTTTCTTAGGACAGTGACCCCTTCTGCCGAAATATCTGACGGAGAGGGTATCAGATACTTCTTTTTTGAGGGCGATTCCATTTACATGTTTTTATCCGTTCTTTTATTTTTGAAATTGTTGCGGGGTATCCATGTTACCCATGATGAAAATGGTTAGTATAGCAGGCGTGTTTCAAACTGAACTTCATGTCAACCCAGGCAATGCCGGGTACCCATATATATAAAGCTGAATGTCTGGCTGTGTGTCTGGGCACGAATAGGCTCCTATATGGTGGACTATTTTAAAAATCTGATTACATATGATGATAGAAGATGTATCGAGACACGGCAATGGGTATGTTTGATCTGGCAGAACGGTGGTTCATTAAAATTGTGGGGACTGCGTTCGCGCCTGGTTCACAAAGTATGGAAATAAAAAGATTTAAAATTTAAAAAAAACGTTTACAAGTGTTTTTGATATAGATGTACATAATAATACTTTGATAAGTATGTTTTAACTTAAATAGGGATAGTATAATAAAATTGTGGGGTCTGCGTTCGCGCCTGGCCTCCATAGATAGGAAATAGGCACAAACTTTAATAAAGACTTTTCATATCTATCTGCATAAGTATACTTTGATAATTAATTTTCAGTTTGAAGAAGTATGGTATAATAGAATTTTGGGGTGTTCGTTCGCACCTGGCCTCCATAGAATGGAAACATGCCACAAAGTTTAACAAGATTTTTTAATATAGATCCACAGAATATTGTGATAAGTGTTTCAGTGTGAACAGGTATAGTATAATAAATTATGGGGTTTATCTATTTTATTTTTACTTTCATCATATTTTGCTTTCGTTTTGATACCCCCAAATTCAACCCAAATTTACAACCCTTCCTTTTCATAACCTATCATACTTTCATAAATCAGAGTCCATTTTCTGTAGGCTGTTTTTGAACCCAGTCAACGGCGGGTACTTTTGCTAGTATATATATATATATATATATATATATATATATATATATATATATATATATATATATGTTTGTATATATATATATACAGAGAGAGAAAGAGAGAGAGAGAGAGAGAGCAAATCAGTAAACGTAAATGTTATTAATTTAATCAATAAGAAATATGATAATTAAAACCTTCAAATTATACAGATCTGTTTATAATATAGCATCTACTTTCCATAAAGGTAACTTAACTTCCTACAACTGCGCGCCTGTGGAACACTGTTCTATTGGCCTGTTTCTGCGCCCACTAGAGTACGTACGCCTACAAGTCTAATGTAAACAAATTCTTATTGAACCGTCCCTTTAAATAATCACATTGTGCCCAACTTACACCATTAACGATTACTAAACTGCCACCTTAAGTTCATTAATCCTCATCCTCGAGTGGCTTTCGGGCCTTGATGAATGGTGGATTCTTTTTGAAAATGAAGATGAAAGCTTGAATAAATGTATAATCAACACTCGATGCATTTTGAAGCGGTTAACTATTCTTTAGAATGGAGAAACGCCGTTGGATTAAAGAGACCAGGAGAGGAAGGGAAAGGGAGAACGGCAGACAGAGGGTGAAAAAGAGAGAAACAAAGTTAAATGTTTGCTACTGTTGCCAAGGCTGAACTGGGCAATAACAAAACTTCCTTGTGAAGAACAGCCTGTTGATATCGGATAATTGCTAAAATTAAAAGGAGTAGGCAGTTTGAACGAAAATGAAGCCGGTAATCAGGTTGGGTGAGAGAGCTGATCTTGTCAGGAGGTTAGCGAGTCGAATAAACAAAGATGCCAGTAAAAAAAAAAAAAAAATCCCAGTTAATTAAAGTCATTTTACGACAGTTGACAGTCGGTAGGGGGGGCGAGGAAGTGCATAGAACAGCAACGCAGGAGGTAGGAAGGGTCCTAGGACAGTAGAGAGAAGGGGTCATTTAATAATTTATGACTTTTCGATAGTAGAAGCGAACAAAACTATTCCGTTATTTATTTTTTCTTTTGTCAGAAATTGTATATGTTTCTCCCTCTTCTTCTCTCTCAGCCTCTCCCCCTCTTGTTTCCGCAACGTGTTAATATTTATTTATTTATTTATTTATTTGTCCCACCTCCATAAATACAAGGTTAGACAATAGATCATTTTTATTTTTAATGTGGGGAATCCACTTCCCCACCACCACCACCACCACCAAGGGACCTCTGGATGTGAACAAAAATAGAAATTGGCTCAGTCTAGAAGGATTCTCCTCCACTGACAGTGGACAGGATAGACCAAGTGTAGCATTAGAAAGTATGCTACACTTTGTTCCTAGCCAAAAATCCAAGTTCCTCCACAGATTGCTGCTAAAGAAAAAGATTATCTGCTTCAGACCGCATTCCAGCCAGCAGAGAGTTACATAATGAAGAGACAATTTCAGCTGTGTCCACTTTTTATTTACCGATCGCGTGGTCCTCATGGCCAAAAACACTTAATTCACACGCACGTGCGCTCGCGCGTGTGTTAGTGACCTGATAATGTCACAGGGGGAGATAATCGAAACAGCAAAACCGAAGCTAGACTGCAGGACACTACATATACAAATGTAGACGAATCTGGGCACATTTTATTGGTTGAAAAATATGGGTTCCTTTTTTACCAATTGTCATAAAATTTTATCCAGCATTATAATCTTCAAAAAGCCTGGAAATTTTCATGTAGTTTTGTCCCATAGAACCAAAGATATGAGCATTTCAATATTTAATTTACTTACCAGTATACACACACGCACACACACACATACACTTACACAAAAACACACACATACCAACATTCTGGTAATTTTATAAGTTCCAAATCTCAGCGACTATTGATCGGAATTTAAAAAATAAAGGCTTGTTGAAAAGGTAACAATCTAAAATGTGTAGTGTGTTATGTAACATTTGCCCTTCAGCTCACACATTAAGGGGATCATCCATCATCCAGAGCATATTTTTGGCACATTTTTACAGACATAAAATGCTTAAATGTGTAAAATCATAGTCATTTGTTTTCATAGTTTTGCCATATATATTACACAATAATGGATATTCCCCCAAAACCTCTGACCTTGATGGAGGGGAGACTAAAACTTGCTACTATGATTTCTAATGATTTGTAAATAACAGAAAACGCAGACTGGATTTAAAATATTTCTCATATGTTATATCTCCCCTGTTTAGTTTTTATACATAAAGTAAATTTTACAGTGTATAAAAATTATATGATACTCCAGATATTCATAATCGTACCCTATTTCCTGAAAAGGAGAGATATAACATACGAGAAATATTTGGAATCAAGTCTCCCCTTACTGTTATTTCAGATCATTTGAAACCATAACAGCAAGGTTTAGTATCCTTCCATCAAGGCGGGAGATTTGGGGGATATATATATATATATATATATATATATATATATATATATATATATATATATATATTAAATTTTTATTTTTTTATTTTATATATATATATATATATATATATATATGAGTGTGTGTGTGTGTGTTTGTATACAAATTTAAAGGTAAACTCGACACTAACATTGAAACCCCAGATTTGAAATCAGACATTTTTTTAGATTAGAATTTAAAAAATACAAGAGTGTGAAAGAGGAGACGAAAAAAAAACAATAAAGGCTAAAAATATACATATCACAATATATACGAAAATGAAATGAAAAGAAAACAGTTTTTAAGTCATAAAAATATTTTTAAAATTCAAAAAATGTCATCTTTTTTAATTTCCTAAAAACTTTTAAACGATTTTCAAAAGTTAGAAAAATTACAATAAAATGCTGACAATTTTTTTTATTTTAAAATATAAATAAAACGGGACAAATTAAATATAGAAGAAGTTAGAGTAAGAAAGGTATAAAGAAGAAAATAAGGCAGTTAAAATGTAAATCAACTAAACTTCTTGGAAGATAATATGTCAGGAATCAGATGAATTCCAAGATAAAGTGAAACAAAAGTTAATATCCAGTATGCTCGCCTGCAGAATAATCCAGAAGAAATATTTTAATGTCTGTAAAGGGAAAAATATGTGTATGTGTGTGTATCTTTGTATGTCTCGCAAAAACATTCGACAGAGGTGACGGGTCCTCACAAGATAGATATCGTTTTAAAGCTCCACCCTCCGCACGACAAATATCAAATAATTGGCCAAAAACATAAATTCTTTCACCCTCAACTGGGCAGTTTTCTACAGGGGGGGGGGCGTTTTTTTTTTGTTTTTTTTTTGCGTCGCTATTTTTATAAGTCATTGTATCGGTGGGATTAACTTCGTTTAACTCCAACGTTCTAAAATTCTGGTCGGATGATGGAGCCATACATCGGCAAACACGTCAATTATTTCCTCTCCTTCGCATTACGGGTCCGAGCCTGCCTGCCTGCCTGCTACCACTTTTTTCCTTTCTTCACCCAAACTGCCTACTCTTGTTTCGCCCCCCCCCAACGCTACTCCCAATTTATTTTTTAATCCCCGGGAGTCCTTACTAAACCTAAGCAATGCCGGGGGGGAATCCGGCTACTATACCACTTTTTTAACACCTTTTAACCCCCCTACCCGGGGGTCCTTACTACACCTCCACACACTCGGGAAACGCCGGGTACCCCAGCTCGTTTCTTATATAAACCCAAAATTTGAGTAAGTATGTGTGTGGATCTGTGTCTCCCTAAAACATATATGTGTGTGTATCTATGTCTCCCAAAAATATTCGGCGCACGAAATAAACATTGAACAAATTGATATCATTAGAAAGATCAAGCTCTTGGGCGACAAATATTTACTAAATTGTCCCAAAATATAAATTCTTTGACGGCCAACTGGGCCATTTTTGCAAGAAGGGATCAGTTTTTGCCTCGATATTTTTGCAAGTCATTCACGCCTAGCGATCTCAACGTACCCTTAAATAAACGTTACTTCGAAGGCCCGTCACATCATGAGTGCGCGGTAAGCGAGATGGTTAACGCGTTTGCTTTTTTTTTTTTTCGCCTCCTTTTCTTCTTTCGCATTACAGGTTCGAACCTGGCTACTGCGGGTTTTTTTTGTGCTTGCAAGGGAACTTGCTGGTATTTTGATTTAAACATTCTTTTTAGTCAGGGTTTTACAATAGCCTTACTATAGCGCATCTCGACATTCGGAAAATGACAGGGTCCATGCTGTTCGGATTGAACTAAAAGTTTTGGAGGATCTTGTTAAATATCTTTAGTATACTAGCTCTTTCTACCCAGATAACGCCGGTGTATATATATATATATATATATATATATATATATATATATATATATATATATATATATATATATCTGTTTAGCCGCACTGATGAGCTATGAAACAGCGAAACAGTACTGTATGTGGATGACTATATATATATATATACACGCGCGCGCGTGTGTGTGTGTTTATGAGTGTGTTTGTGTGTGTGTCTGTGTGTGTGTCTGTGTGTGTGTGTATAGGTAAGTGACCTTTTTTCTCTCTGTGTGAGGAAGAGTTTTTTCCCAACCCTTCTATTTGGTTTACAGACTTGAAACTTGATATATAGGGGATTTCGACTTGTGAAAGATATTTGATTCGGTTTTTAACCGGTAAAAGTAGATAAGAGACCAAAATTCCCAACAAAACTTGACAGGATTAAGTCGGCTAAACTGGTTACTTCTATGCATGCGGAAATATACATTCATGCATTAAATCGGTATATTTTTAATGCATTATCGTCCTGTAGATAGCTCAAACGTTATCGACTAAGACTGGGGAGCTATATGTTTTGCTTTCGATTGATAGCCCTCAAGTAATTTTATTTTTAAACTTTTGAAAAATTATTACATACTAGCAGGGCTACCCGGCGTTGCTCATGATCATATTAAACCTTAAGCTTAAACCAGGCCTAGGGATTGACATGCAGAAGTTCAAGTGCAACGTGAACCGACATCTTGCTGCCCAAATCCCTACATAGTGCCCCGTAGTTGCTGACCCTGATAGTAGCCCCCTACACCCGAGTGGCAATGTGCCTTGTTTGGGGTTAAAATGTAATAATATATATATATATATATATATATATATATATAAATATATATATATATATATATATATATATATATATATAAACTAATGACAAAATTGAAGTTGATTTTTAACATACCTGATATTCTTCGTATAGAGGATTTTTTGATATGTGTGTATCATTAGCTATCTCTAGCGAAAGAATATTTTACGCACCCTATGGCGGGTATTACACATGTATGAAATAATTGTACCTTCCCTAAGACAGGAAATTTACAGCACGTTGATGAGATAATTTTCCTCTCCTATGACATGTAATTTAAAACACATATTTAAAATAATTTTATCTACCCTCAGACGGGTAATGTAAAAACATATAGGAATCACCTTTAAAGCACCTTTAAAAGCAAAATAATCATGCTTCTTCGACGATGATGGTTGTTGCTGCTGCTACTGCTTCCGAGACTGATTCCATTTTCCAAACGACGGAGGGGGAAGAGTAACGAAAAAGAGAAAAAATAATCTTATTCTCTCTTCTTTTCTCTACATTTCTATGTTTTCTTTTATACAAGTATAGACAGAGTCTACACAAAAGCTTCTGAAATAAATTCCGATATACATTGTATTTTTTTTAATAAATTATTCTCCAAAATTACTACCAGAAAGACGGACGCGGAATATTCAGTGTAGCTTAATCACCATATACATTTTATAACTTACTAACTAGTTCTAACTACGTATTGAGCACTTTTGAAGTAAATACTTAAAGTTTACGCATAAATCTATACTTTCGTATATTAATTTTATGTAAGTAAATTAATTAGTTATACTTAGCTCCTGAAACAGTCGAGCACTCTCAAAAGAATTTATTTCACCACATTAAAAAATAGATATGGAAAGAGTTAACTTCGAAACATCGCTAAAAAACATCCCCACACCTAGCAAGCATAGCTACAAAAATATCGATATCAAATATAAGCAAAACAACACTAATAACTATAATAAAATTAAAAATAGAAGAAAAAGAACTATAAAAACGACAAACAACCACAGAATTCGCGCATAAGCCTGAAGAATCCTAGAGTGGATGAAACGCGGAATATTCAGTGTAGCTTAATCGCCATATACATTTTATAACTTACTATATATATATATATATATATATATATATATATATATATATATATATATATATATATATATATATTCTTCTGTATTGTTTTAATAAAAGTATTCTTCTGAAATTATTGCATAATAACATTTTAAAGTGAAGAATATCGGAATGTAAAAAAAAGGAAAAGGAATTGGTTAAGACTGCACCCATAACACTGGTATTAGGAGCCGGTCACGCTATCCACTGCACCAAAGGGACAACCGATTTGAAAGTGTTGTAAAATAACTAAATAAATAGATGTCTGTTTTATAGGATGTATGCAGGTGTAGAACGACGCCATTGCTCTACGCCTGGCAAGTTGTGACGTCTTTACACTCTGAACACCTTAGCAATTATTTTAACCGAGTGAATGCCTCTAATAAAATTCTGCACAAAAAAATGTGATCTTTTGAGCTACTGCACGTTGTTCAGCGACCTTCCGTCTGTCAGGAGATACAATTTGAAAAACGGAAACAGACACACACACATGCATAGACATAGTGAGATTTATATATTAGTTTAGCTTGGGTGCCCGGCGTTGCCCGGGTGTTTGAAGGTGTGTGTTGAGTATAAAAATGTAGTAGTAAGCAGGCAGGCAGGCAAGCTAAAACCCTTTCCGCGAAGGAGGAAAAGAAAGTGGAAAAAAACATGACGTCTTTGCTGTTGCGTACATCGCCAAATCGGAAGTGACGAAGGTTTAAATTAAGGCTAGTTAATCAGAAAGCAGGGCTGGCTTTCGAAAATATCAGCGAAAAAAAGCGACGCCTCCCTGCAAAATATTACCCAGTTGAGGGTAAAGAAATTGATGTTTTTAGCCAATTTTTCGATATTTGTCGTCCGAAGAGTCGAGATTCGAAGCGATACCGATCGCATGAAAATCTGTCGAATATTTTAAGCTGACATACAAACATACATACATATATACATTTAAACATACAGGTGAGATTTATATTAGCGATAAGGTACAATATAACAATCCATAGAGAATTGGCTCTCTAATAATAAGTAAAATATTTGCATTAATTATTAATATTTAAGCATATTTTACGGTCGGGCCACGATGTGAGGTCACGCTGTGGGTCCAATACTATATATATAGGGAACAATATGATAATCAATAGAACTTTGACTCTAGTAAGTACGAAATCTGTCTAAATGAAAATATGATATTTAAGCGTATTTTACGACCGGACAACGCCGAGCGATCTGCTACTAAAAAAGTAACTTTGTCTACGTGAAGAACGGTCTTTACTAAACTACTCTGCTAATTATTGTTTTACAGAACAGTGCAATATAGACTACAATATCCATAGCGCGTCAATTTCTAAAGCAGATCTTACACTTGTTGCAGATTTGGCTACATGCTCAAATGGCTGTCCACAATCACTAATTACTTGAGGAGGTGCTGGCTTCTTAGGGCCATTGAAGTGAAGTATTCTAACAGAGGACATTTCACTGGTCTTGACGGTGTTCATATCTTGGGTAGATATCCTTGGAATCTCATTTCCTCCGGATCGATGAAATAGAAGTGAATAAAACAGTCATTACTACCAAACCAAATATAAAAACATGGTTTTGTTGAATTTCAAGGAACTATTACTCTAATTATGCAGGAAAAAAGTAATGGACCTACCATTCATATGTTCAGTATATTCCACAGCCCTCGAATGTGTCTCCCTGTAACAATTTGGAGTGTACACTTGAAGATCAACATTATCATACCATGAGCTGATCAAACCTTCATCAGACCTCTGAATGTAAAATCTTGCTACTCATTCATTTTGGTTGCTGGTTTTCTGTACCCACGAACTTTGTCGTAAATTGCGATATACTGTTGGCTATGCAGAAGGTCCATTATTTCTCTTGGCCCAAAGCGATGGTGAATTTTAACTGCTAGACCAAGTGATGTTAGGTTCCAAGACTTGGAAAATAAAGCTGGAATTGACTGGTTTAAACTCAATGACTTTTTTTTGGGTGATTTCGCCTTTTGATAACGATAACGAAATGAAATACAAAAGGTTTTTATTCGTGTTTTCTTTTACATTTTCAAGTTTAAAGTCTCTCAAATTATAATTCTGGCTTAATTTCTAATAGTCGGTCTTGATTTCAGCACTGATTTTCTTGGCTAGTTCAATAATTTCATCATTGTTATTTTCCTCCACAAATTTTAATTCCTCGGGCAGATATTTTCGAAAACAAATAATGCTGGCACATCCATTTATGCATAAAGCGATAAGGCTTCCCCCAAAATGTTCCTCCAACTTTCGGATTAGGAGAGCTTTGTCCTTGCGGTTTCTGTCCATTACAGCGCCACTGTTAACACCAGATTTTAGTGGATGAATGATTATGCCAGCAGAAGTGAACGGCCAGAGTTGAGAAAATTAAGATAAACCTCACATATCGAGTTCCACAGTTTTACATGATTGGCTTGCAAGGTATTTACAGTATACTTGAAGGCAACGTCAGTGAGATTTGGTTATTGTTGTTCTGGGGTACTTGATGCGGCAGCAACATTTCGCTTTGAAACAAATGTTCTGTAACAATCCTGGTGATGCTGTGCATCTGCTGCATGTAAGTCTGTAATCACAGCATTGATTATAACACGCACTCCTGCTGCAACATCGCCACCTCTTTCATGACATGTGTTGAGAAATCTCTGCTTTATCTCTAACTAGCCTGAATGTCCGGCGTAGCCAGGTGTTTGGGGATGTGTGTTAAGCAAAAAAAAATTGTTTATGGGCAAGGATATTTGTCGTCGGAGGGATGAAGCTTCCAAACGATATCGTTCTCGTGAAAATCCGTCACCTCTGTCCAAAGTTTTAGGAAGACATAAATACATACATACAAACAAACATACATACTGTAGAGTTGAATGTAATAATCAAAGAGGAAAGCGCCCCCGTGTGTGTGTGTTGTGCGGTCATACAACTTACTTTTGGATGGGATCTGAATGAAAAAGAAATTAAAGATGGCAGCCATGGATTTATAAGGTGTAGTCTCGTGGAATCTCACGAGATCTCATCTTCCACTGCACATGTATGCAAATGGAATGGAGTCAGTTTTCTAATAAAATGTCTGTTGGCAGAGGCAGTGGGGAAAGACGTACTGGAAGTTGAGAGAGAAAGTGCCAGTGACGAATTCTAGCTGGGCTTTTGCGTATTGTATTTGGTTTATTTTGTTTTGTTGTTTACCAGCCCATTTAACGTCAATTTATTTCGGCATAATGGGGGACAAATTCGACCTTTAATTAATACCGGAATTCGACGGATCGAACCCGGTACTTGACTGGTGATTAAAGGTATCAACCTGGCACTCCAGTGGAAAGTCAGGAAATTACGCATACACACAGATTCAATATGCGTGTATCACTGGATATCAGACACACTGACAGGCAAGACTAGGGTGCGCACTAAGGCAGCCAGCAAGATACTGATCAGACGGAGGTTGGAGACCGTAAAAAAACTGGTAACAGAGTACAACCTGTTTGTGGATGCGGTACTGGTCACTTCAAATTGAAACCTTGCTGATAGGCTCACTCGGATGCCAAAGAGAAGATGAAGAAGAAAGCCGAGCCAGTACCATTATGTGCCGCATCTGTTGAGGTGGTGGGTGAAATCAGGAAGATACACACCTCAGTGGACAGCCCGGGGTCAAACGAACATGTTATTTTGTGCAGGTGTCCAATCCGTCGGTGTCCAAAAGTGCAGTGAAACCGATAGTCAAAGAATGCCAAACATACCAGTCAATCGACCTCACCCCGGCCAGATTGCGGAAAGGTCAGCTGGGAGTAAGCACGACTTCGAACCGACTGGGTATGGACATAACCCACTACGGCAGCCAGCACTTCCTCACCCTGATCGATTGTGGACCGACAAAGTTTACAATCTGGCGCCCGTTAATAAGACAGGATTCTTCCAGTGTAATGCGTGAATTGGAGTCCATATTTTATTAAAGGGGCCGCCTGAAGAGATCCTCACAGACAATGACACGGCCTTCTGGGGAGTTCAGCCGTTTTGTAGACGAGTGGGAGATTCAGCTCAGACACAGATGTGCATATGTACCAAGTAGCAACGGCATAGCAGAGCGGTGCTATCGAAGCGCGAAAGGGATCGCAGCAAGAAAACAATGCACGATCACAGAGGTGGTCTATAGATATAATGCAACTCCAAAGGATGGTATGACTGCCGCAAACGTACCCACCAATGCGATCCATTGCTATCGAGTGCGCATCAAGGACATTCATGCCCGTCTGCCTGATCGGCAGGAAACCTGAGGGCCTTATGAGTTAGGGGACACTGGTTGGGTGAAGCCTCCCAATAATCGATGCACCAGCAGCTTTCAAAGAGGGCAAATCACTGGCATTATCAGTGATCAAGCCGTGCTAGTCAATGGTACTCTACGCCATGTGAATGATATCCGGCCTGCCCTGAATACGAACCAGTTGGTGAGTATCAGTGATGGTGAATCGTCCAACGATGACCTGTGGATCCGTCCTATTCCCCACGATGGTACAACTGTGAACCCAAACACTGACGCTAATAGTTCCAGCACCCCTTCTGAGAGCTCCAATGAAGATGAAGAAGTCCAACCTGATGGTATGACTGTACGCCCTAACGCTGATGCTAATGGTTCTGATACATCTTCTGAGAGCTCCAATGAAAATGAAGTAGTCCAGCCAATCCCCCTTCGTAGGAGTGCCAGCAACAAACGACCGCGTTCACCATGCCAAATGTGTGGTCTGGAGACGAGGGGTAGTGTAGAGTTGAATGTAATAAACAAAGAGGAAAGCGTGTGTGTGTGTCGTGCGGTCATACAACTTACTTTCGGATGGGACCTGAGAGAAAGAGAAATTAAAGATGGCAGCCATGGATTTATACGGTGTAGTCTCGTGGAATCTCACGAGATCTCATCTTCTACTGCACATGTATGCAAATGGAATGGAGTCAGTTTTCTGATAAAATGTCTGTTGGTAGAGGCAGTGCTGGAAGTTAAGAGAGAGAGTAGTCAGTGACGAATTCTAGCTGGACTTTTGCGTATTGTATTTGGTTTATTTTATTTTGTTGTTTACCGGCCCATTTAACGTCACATACATACATGCATACATACATACATACATTTAAACAGACAGGTGAGGTTTATATAATAGATGGCCCAAATATTACTACTTTTCTCCAACGTTTTGGATTTTTTGGGTCCTTAGGCAAGCATTTTTGGCCACATATTCGGCATTGTTGGTAAACATTGAATGCAGGGTAATCAGACCTGCGCTTAGGCATTGATGTTTCACTTGGAGATACGTTTGATCTCACACGCTTAAGATATCTCTTTATATGCATGAAAGAGATGTATGCTGAAATTCGGTTCTTTTGGAAAGTAATCTTTAAATCTGGATTATTTTCTTGCTGTTTCTTAAATTCCACATGATACGTTTCATTTCTAGCAATGCTGACGGAAATTAAAGTCCGGATTCTAGCATTCCCTCTAGTACTTGAAGGACCGTCTTTGCCACATCTAAAATAACATTCAGATGAAGCCATACTTGATGCTATCCCAGTTAATACTACAAAACCTAAAAAAGATAATTCTCCATAAATAAACTCATAAATGGATTCAAAACAAATGATGTCTACATTTTATGTTGTATTGAGTTTATTTTCTGAACTAAATTGACATTTATGAGCTTAAATGACCTTTATATGAGCTAGTTTTTTAGTACCCGTTGACTACCATATTTACATTATATATTTTATTAGCTCTAATTTGATACCAAACATGACATGTTTATACCACATTTGTCGTAATTTATAGGAATGTGAAAAAGGGGGCATGGCTTATGAAGCTGATAAAAACATTGCTTAAGGTGGCACTCGTCCACGGTCAAGAAAAAATTTTGCCCAAATCTACTTGACTATAAACATGACTTTTTACTACTATAAACATACTATACATATGACCTTTACTTCTATAGACATACTATAAATATGACCTTTACTTCTATAGACATACTATAAATATGACATTTACTACTATTAACATACTATAAATATGACCTTTACTACTATAAACATACTATAAATATGACCTTTACTACTATTAACATACTATAAATATGACCTTTACTTTTATAGACATACTATAAATATGACCTCGTCCACGGTCAAGCTAAAATTTTGCCCAAATCTACTTGACTATAAACATGACTTTTTACTACTATAAACATGCTATAAATATCACCTTTACTACTATAAACATACTATAAATATGACCTTTACTTCTATAGACATACTATAAATATGACCTTTACTTCTATAGACATACTATACATATGACCTTTACTTCTATAGACATACTATACATATGACCTTTACTACTATAAACATACTATAAATATGACCTTTACTTCTATAGACATACTATACATATGACCTTTACTTCTATAGACATACTATAAATATGACCTTTACTACTATAAACATACTATAAATATGACCTTTACTATTATAAACATACTATAAATATGACCTTTACTTCTATAGACATACTATAAATATTACCTTTACTTCTATAGACATACTATAAATATGACCTTTACTTCTATAGACATAGTATACATATGACCTTTACTTCTATAGACATAGTATACATATGACCTTTACTACTATAAACATACTATAAATATGACCTTTACTTTTATAGACATACTATAAATATGACCTTTACTACTATAAACATACTATAAATATGACCTTTACTACTATAAACATACTATAAATATGACCTTTACTACTATAAACATACTATAAATATGACCTTTACTACTATAAACATATTATAAATATGACCTTTACTACTATAAACATACTATAAATATGACCTTTACTTTTATAGACATACTATAAATATGACCTTTACTACTATAAACATACTATAAATATGACCTTTACTACTATAAACATACTATAAATATGACCTTTCCTACTATAAACATACAAACATACTATAAATATGACTTTTTATTAAAGAAATATCCCGATTTTTATTGAATATTCCCTTCTTTTATTTTTCAATCTTTGTAGAAAATAAATTAATAAATGCATACATAAATAAATATATCATCCGAGATATTTGTCTTTTGCAAATTAAATTTTACAAGTGACTTTTTTATTTGAATTTTGTATCTCAATAATCATGTAACACTAGAATATCTTGGAATAAAAGCAGAATCCGTGAAACGTCTTCATCCAAAATAAATAAGTTATTTTTTTTTAATTAGGGGATTTTTTTAATACGACAGTGCTGTGTGTGTGTATGTGTGTGTGTGTTTGTGTGTGTGTGTGTATGTGTGTGTGTGTTTGTGTGTGTGTGTGTGCATATTTATTTTTCTTTCAAGTTTATAAATTTCTGAGGTTTTGTCAATGTGAAACTCGTTTATGTATAATTTTAATAGTTAAATATCACCAAATATCATCAACAGCAATAAAAAAATAAATAATAATAAGAAGAAGATGAAGAAGAAGAAGAAGAAGAAGAAGATGAAGATGAGGAATAGTTATTTTCTAGTAGAGGACAAAGTTAGACACAAGGTCCGTTTTAGATGTGGGGAAAATCCAGTTCTCCCAGTAGTGGCACAATAGATTGGGAAAAAACATTATTTCTTTTTTTAGGAGAGTGTTAATTTTTACATTAGTCCCACCTCCACAATTTTCTTTAGAATAACGACTTCTCTCTCACTCTCTCTCTCTCTCTCTCTCTCTCTCTCTCTATATATATATATATATATATATATAATTATATATATATAATATATATACAGAATATATATATAATATATATATACATATATATATACATATACATATACATATATAATATGTATAAATATACATATATATATAGAGATAGAGAGCCTTCAAGAATTTTCCAGACTGTTTTCGTGTGGACACTTTTATTGATAGTGCACACATGAAATTAGTCCCCTTCGAGGTAATCTCCTCCGGCTACAATACATTGCACTGTTCTAACTTCTGGAAGGCCCCATAGAAATCCTCTTGTGTGAGTGTGTCAATGACTTTCGTCACAACTTCTTTCATCTCTTCAGTTTTCTCATAACGACAGCCCCTAAGGGGTTTCGTGAGCTTAGGAAACAACCAAACATCAAAGAGAGCAATAAAGAGGATGAGGGACTGTCATTGATGTGACGAAGATGGAGTTGTGTACTAGTTTATTGTCCTAGTGGAAATGCCACTAACCCGACCTGAAAAGTTCTTGCGATGGAATCACTTCCTAAACTCCCTTTAAGCATCAACATTCCCTGGGATCCTAGTTCATGTACATCACGTGCTATAAAAAAAAGAGGGGTCATCGTAAGTTTCTGGATTGAATGGCTTTGTCTGACATATTTTGGTCTGGAAGAACCAGCTTGTTTCCACTGGGAACACTATCCCTTGGTCTCTTGCTCGTAGCAATAGATCCAGTATTTATTGCAGGTCACCAGAGCATCAATTATTGCGGGATCTGCATTGTTTAACTCGACCATCTGCCTACTGGCATGACATTGTCTTTCTTTCTGATCTTCTTTGAGCATCATTTGGACAAACTTCTTGCAAATCTTCCACATCTTCAGTTCCTCGCCAATAATTGTGTGAACAGTTCCCACACTTTCTTACTCCTCTCACATCCCTCATCATCCTCATAGACTCCTTTGAATTTTTATGCCACTCAAAAGCTGATGCTCGCTTCATGACAGATGGTCCAAAATCAGGCTGTAGCATTTGTATACTTAAAAAGTCATCGGAACTTTCCGGACAACGTAATATATACATATATATATATATATATATATATATATATATATATATATATATATATATATATATAGTCATCCACATACAGTACTGTATCCACTGACACGTGTTTCGTTGTGTACATCTCCTTGGAGTGGCTGAATCATGCTAGATTCAGCCACTCTGATGAGTCGTAGAAGAAGAAACACATGCAAGTGAATAATTGTATTTAAAAAAAAAAACAATACACATGCTGCTTCCCGTTTGGGAGGTACCAAATTAGTAAAAGGGAAAATAATTCCCAACTTGGATTCAGGTAAAAATGCACTTTCGGAAAAATAGTTGAATTGTTTTGAAAAAGTATCGCAACAAAAAACTAATCAATAACATCTCCCTCCCTCTCTCTCTCTCTCTCTCTCTCTCTTTCTTTCTAATATATATATATATATATATATATATATATATATATATATATATATAATAATTTTTCCTTAATTCTGCCTTGCCTCGTATATTTCTTCCATTCCTTTTTTTTACGCACATTTTATCTTTTTTTTAATAATATTGGAATTTTCCCCCTTTTCCTTGTAACTATTTGTGAATTATTCCACTGATTTCTGCCTTTTGAATTACTTTGGATCATCTTCCAATTATGCGATTCCCTCGTATTTTGCTTGTGCGAATGGAAATTTAACTAACTTTCTTGGATTTTGCATCTTTGGATTTTACCGTCATTGGGTATTTTACCTTTCACCAGGCTGCCCATTCACATGAAATCACTTTTTTATTCACCATATTCCCTCTGCTTCACTTTTTGTTATCAAAAAATTTAGAATGGGCAAGCCACGGCGCTCTTACCCCCTTTCTTCCACCTTGGAATCTTCTATTGACCCACACCTCCATGAAAATCCAGCGTGTGCCAATGTGTATAAAATAAAGTGTTTAAGAATTCTGCACCGGTCTGAATCTCAAAATTACTTGCGGATTTTGGTGTCGGTCTCACTTCTCTTATGCAGATCTTCTCTCTGTCGGCAGAAAGAATTCGTTAGGTCATTAGACTTATTAGGAAATATATTTTAACTCTCCCCTTTGCCGTCACTTGTACATAAATGTTATATAATTGTATATATTTTATTTTATTCGTAGTCCAACCCGTCCTTCCTTTTTTTTTCCTCCCCATCGGTAAAATTTACACGCACACCCTATTAAGTCTGTTCTTGCGAGATATTTGTATTTCTTTATGATCAACGATTAACTCCTGATGAGTCTGTTGATGAAAGAGACCCCTGGGGTTTTGCCGACTATATATCTATAATATAAAACTGAACGTCTGTGTCTGTCTGGTTACGAATAGGCTCCTATATGGTTGACTATTATAGAAAACTGATAACATATAATGATAGAAGATGTATTGAGACACAAGATTGGGTATGTTTGATCTGACAGAACAGTGGTTCATAAAAATTGTGGGGTCTGCGTACGCAACTGGTCCACAAAGTATGGAAATAAAAAATTTAAAAAGTAAAAAAAAAACGTTTACAAGTGTTTTTGATATAGATGTACATAATAATACTTTGATAAGTTTGTTTTAACTTAAATAGGGATGGTATAATAAAATTGTGGGCTCTGCGTTCGCGCCTGCTCTCCATAGAATTGAAATAGGCACAAACTTTAATAAAGACTTTTCATATCTATCTGCGTACGTATACTTTGATAAGTATGTTTCAGTTTGAAGAAATATGGTATAATAAAATTATGGGGTGTTCGTTCACACCTGGCCTCCATAGAATGGAAATATTTCACAAAGTTCAACAAGTTTTTTAATATAGATCCACAGAATATTGTGATAAGTGTTTCAGTGTAAACAGGTATGGTATAAATTAAATTATGTGGTTTATCTATTTTATTGTTACTTTCATCATATTTTGCTTTGGTTTTGATACCCCCAAATTCAAAGCTGTCTCTTTACAACCCTTCCTTTTCATAACCTATCATACTTTCATAAATAAGAGTTTATTTTCTGTAGGCTGTTTTTGAACCCCGTCAACGACGGGTACTTTTGCTAGTATATATACATAATTACATATTTAATATCTATAGACGCTAGTGTTTCGTCCTTATGTGTCACGATTACCGCCAGTCAGGGTGTCACGATATATATAGTTATTTTTCGAGGACGACCTGATCTGGCCAAAGGAAGGGTTGATTTATGGGACTTCAAGTGCCGTATTATTGTTCCAACAGAATCCAATGGCACCATCAACTGTTTGGATATTGTTCTATATCCCAATCCACTTTGATAAAGACTTACAATTCGTTTACTGAGCTCTTGACCAAACTGTTTATTCTTTCCCATGATATGGTTGCTTACAATATGGTTATTAGATGAAGAATGTCGCAATTCTTTTACTAATGGCTTACTTCGATGTCTATGTATTGTGAGGCTCAGTTGGATCCACAAGAATGACACGGGAAAACACGTAGTAGGTGGTTTACATGTTGTAGCAGAAGTAGCAATAACTAAAATGAGGGGAAAAACAGCTTACCTCGGGTACGTCTGTTGTGTCACCGGTTAGGGGGAAAAAGAGAATTCCAAGATGGCGTCCGGGGTTTTTTATTAGCATTTACCCCATGCAACTCTCGGAAAATCACGTTTCTGTCTCATGTGATTATGCAAATGGATAATTCCCGGCCACTATAAAAGCAGGAGGCTAGAGACGAGTCGGCAGTGTCCTGCAAACTGTGTGTGTGGGTGTTTCTGGCGATTGGAGTGTGTCTTCTTTTACCACGGTTATCACGGACAGGAATTCCCTCTCTTCTGGAGGTGGGCGATATTGACTATTTTGAAGTTGTACTGTTGCTGACAGAACATTTATTTATTTATTTATTTATTTTTTGCCTACTACATTTTTTGTTTCAAGCTATTTCGGCCCGAATATGGCGAAGGTGCGGATAAGCAGTGATATTATCAAGCCGTTCTCCGGCGAGGGAGACGTTGTAGCGTGGCTGAAAAAAGTGAGACTTGTCGCACAACTTTAGCAGGTGGATGACGTAGCGAGTCTGCTACCTTTATACCTGGAAGGCGATGCGCTGGCCCTCTACATGGAAATGGAGGAGGACGATCAAAAGAAAATAGACCAGATTGAGGCTCCATTAAAGGAGGCATTTACTGATGACGCGTTTGCAGCATATAGAAAAATAACTATGGTTAGATGGGCTGGTGAACGTGTGGATGTGTACGCCAACAAAATCAGGCAGTTGGTTGGATTGGCCGGATTCACAGGAGAAAGCTCAGAGAGACTCACAAAATTAATTTTTGTCACTGGATTCCCTGACACCATCTCAATTGCTCTTCAACAGGTGCCGAACATCAAAGCCCTGACCATGGGGGAGCTAATGTCGAGAGCGAGAATTTTGACGACGACTGGCGAACAAAATCAGGATGTGGTTGCGGCCACACGCCACCCAACAACAGGGCCCAGAATAATCCTGTTAACGTGACCTGTTTCAAATGCAATGTTAAAGGCCACCTTGCAAGGGACTGTCGAAAACGTGGAACACGGTGTTACCATTGCGGTGAGAGTGGACACTGGGCTCGGAACTGCTCGGGAAACGAGCAAGGGGAGGACGCATAAGCGCCAGTCTCCTTCCCAACCAAGATGTGAAGACGACGCTCCCGGTGATAAGCATCCATGCTGACGGGACACGATGTTTGGCGCTTATTGATACAGGATGCTCCAGGACAATTTTACATGCAGACCGGTGCCGGTCTTGGAGAAAAACAAACGTAAATGTCAACACAATTGGTGGAATGTCCCATGCGTGCTGCGGTGTTGGAACGGTCTCTGTATCCACTGATGAAGGTGTGTCTGCCAGAGTCGATGTGTTGGTGGTGCATGGCAAGCCACTGGGATTTGACTTGCTTCTAGGGATCGACGCCATAAAAGCTCTAGGAGGTGTCGTTGTCAAGCCTACAGGATCAGTGCGGCTGGGCGCCAGGAAAAGTATTAAATGCGCAGCCATTTCTATCGATGAACCAGATTTCACTGCTACCTTTGACCATCAAAACCGAACGTGGACCGCATCGTGGAAATGGTCTGTGGACCACCCCCCTGAAAGGCTGCATAATCGAGTGTCAGAGTACCCAGTGCCAGCAGAAATTCGTGAAGAATACACGCAGGAGCTCCATACCTGGATAGATAATGGTTGGCTCGTGCCATACCCAGAGGATAAATTGGGACCCCCCAAAGGTCTAATTCCCCTGATGGCTGTGATACAGCAGAACAAAGCCAAAGTGCGCGCGGTAATGGACTACCGGGAGCTAAATCATTACGTAGACGCATTTACGGCCAACGCAGATGTTTGTGCGGCTAAGCTGCGTGAGTGGAGACAAAAAGGTGCTAACGTGTCTCTACTGGACCTCAGAAGAGCATACCTACAAGTCCGGGTCCATGAGACACTGTGGCCATACCAGACTGTGGAAATCGATGGGAAAAAATACTGTCTGACCCGTCTGGGGTTTGGTTTGAATGTGGCTCCCTTGATAATGAGAGCAATTGTCAGCGAAGTACTATCTCAGGAAGAAGTTATAAGCCGCGCAGCATCTGCTTACATTGATGACATTTTTGTCAATGAAGACGTGGTGCCCGCGACCCGTGTGAGAGAACACCTCGCGCAGTTCGGGTTGGAGTGCAAGAACCCGGAGCAGTTGAAGGACGGTGCACGGGTGCTGGGATTGGCAGTCAGGATGGAACGCAATGAACTGCGGTGGAAGCGAGGAAATGCAATTCCGGAGGCTCCCAGTATTGTTACGCGACGAACAATCTTTTCCCTGTGTGGTCGACTTGTCGGGCACTTTCCGGTGTGCGGTTGGCTTCGTGTGGCTTGCGGAATACTCAGAAGGAGAGTAAGTTCGGTAACGAAGGGCTGGGATGATGAAGCAAGGGACGCCGTACTACATCGTATGATGTTCGAAACCTTAAAATCTGCACAGCAGAACGATCCGGCACAGGGAAATTGGTGTGTGGACGGCAAAGAGCTGAATGTATGGGTCGATGCTAGCTCTCTAGCAATTGGGGCAGCCTTGGAGATGTGAGAAACTGTGCTGGAAGATGCATGTTGGCTGCGACCTGAAGATGACTCTCAACATATCAACTTGGCTGAACTGGATGCCGTATTGAAAGGCATCAATTTGGCTCTCCAGTGGCAGAGCAAGGTGCTACACATAAAGACAGATTCTGTTTGCGTATACCATTGGGTCTCGGACACGCTAACTGGAAAGGCGCGAGTACGCACCAAAGCAGCAAGCGAGATGCTTATTAGGAGGCGATTAAGCACTCTTAAGGAGCTCGTGAAAGAGTACGGGCTGACAGTGGATGTGACGCTGGTTCCATCAGCACGAAACATTGCTGACCGACTGACACGAGTGCCACAGCGGTGGTTTGAGGCAATGAAAAAGAAAAACGGTCTTGACCCAGTGATAGGCGCGGTCCACACAGACGAGCTGGATGAGAGTCAAATCATGGCTATTCACAAAGATAGTGGACATCCGGGGGTGCGACGCACTACCTACTTTGTCAGGAGAAGATGTCCAACCACGACAAAAGCAACTGTCAGAACGGTCATACAGAAATGCGAGGAATGTCAGTCCATTGACCCAGCGCCAGTCAGGTGGGAAAAGGGAAAGCTGGAAGTTAACGAGAATTGGCAGAGAATTGGAATGGATATCACGCATTATGGCACCTTCCATTTTTTTACTTTAACAGACTGTGGTCCATCGCGTTTCTCCATTTGGAGGAAATTGGCAAGGCAGGACTCGGCAAGCGTGATTCATCAGTTGGAGGCAGTGTTCCTCGAGCGTGGCGCGCCGCATGAACTCCTTTTAGACAATGACACAGCTTTCTGCAGCAATATGTTCCAAGCATTTGCATGTAAATGGGGAGTTCACTTGCGATTCCGTTGTGCATACGCTCCAGCCGGGAATGGCATAGCGGAGCGATGTCATCGTACAGTGAAACGAATAGCGGCTAGAATGTGTTGTCCCATACAGGAGGCTGTCTACTGGTATAACATCACACCAAGAGACGACACATCTCCCTCCACTGCGCCTGCCAACAGGATTTATCAATACGAAGTTCGAGTAAAGGAGACCAATCTCGCAACTGCGTCCCCAGGTCCACAGAACAGCTTTTACCAGGTTGGAGATCGCGTATGGGTCAGAAGACCGCAAAATCGATGTACCACGAGGTTCGGCAAGGGTGAGGTGACCAAGGTGATCAGCCCTCAGTCGATTTTGGTGGACGGTGTGCCTCGTCACGTGAAGGATTTGCGCCCTCGCCATTATGTTGTTACATCGGAGGGAGACTCAGACAGTATGATGTCTTCTGAAAAGACAGAGAGTATGATGCAGGACGACGAAGAGGATTTTGAGCCATATAATGTACATACTGAAGAAGCGGAGGAAGGACCACCCGTCTTGCCTCTACGAAGGAGTACCCGACAGAAACGAATACTGCCCCCCTGCCCTGATTGTGAAACACCGCCTATGGAGCAGACTGGTGGCAATAATGGCGATGAGGAGGATGGCAGGGAGGAAGTGCTGCCTCCGGTTCTTCGGAGAAGTACCAGACAGAGACGACTGCCCCCCTGCCCCATTTGTGATCATGAGATCAAGGGGGAGTGTAGCAGAAGTAGCAATAACTAAAATGAGGGGAAAAACAGCTTACCTCGGGTACGTCTGTTGTGTCACCAGTTGGGGGGAAAAAGAGAATTCTAAGATGGCGTCCGGGGGTTTTTATTAGCATTTACCCCATGCAACTCTCGGAAAATCACGTTTCTGTCTCATGTGATTATGCAAATGGATAATTCCCGGCCACTATAAAAGCAGGAGGCTAGAGACGAGTCGGCAGTGTCCTGCAAACTGTGTGTGTGGGTGTTTCTGGCGATTGGAGTGTGTCTTCTTTTACCACGGTTATCACGGACAGGAATTCCCTCTCTTCTGGAGGTGGGCGATATTGACTATTTTGAAGTTGTACTGTTGCTGACAGAACATTTATTTATTTATTTATTTTTTGCCTACTACATTTTTTGTTTCACATGTGTATTAAGGAAAGGTACAAGGATATAGAGAAAGATAAAGAGAATAGAAATAATAAGATCTCGCTCCCCAAGGTACAATATTCGTTGAGATCTCGCTCCACCATACCAGCCTCATCAGCTGATTATATCGGATCTGAAGGAACCATTATGGGGTGAGATCCGGTCTTACAACACTATTGCATATTTCTGAACATTCTAGAAGCTTCGAAGAATTTTACCATGATAAACTGCCATAGAATTATTGAGAAATCTAATGAATTCGATATGTGTTGTAAACTTTTGCGGTGCTAATCATTGAGTTTTCTCTTCGCGTTGTGTAAAATTGTTATTTTTTTTTAAACTTTTTCCACTGTTCCTATCTTAGTTTCAATACATTTTCTATATTTATAAAAAGTTTCATGACCATTTGGCAGCTAGAAATACAAAAACTGAGACTTTCAAATGTGCATTGTAAGTTTTTGCGGGCTTTTGCGGGGCACTATATATATATATATATATATATATATATATATATATATATATATATATTTAAATAAAATGGGTTAAGAAATTCCAACGAAAAAAAGATGTATATTTAAATAAGGGAGTAGTCACCAACAATGTGTATTTTTTAACATTATTTTATTATTCCGTGTCTTGGTTTTTCATTGAGAATTATGTTTGGATCATTGTAATAATGTTTTTAAGTCATTGAAATCGTTTTTACGCGCGTTTCAGACGTTCTGTGAAGCGTCCTCGTCAAAAATTATTTTCAAATGTGTTGGAGATGTAAAAATGGCAATTTTCGTAGTTCATTTGAAGTGTTTCCAAGGGTGGAGGCTTGTAACTGTTTATTATTCATTGGTATGTTCAATTTTTATTACTCTTTTATTGGGCTTGTCCAGGCCGCTGACCTGGTTGTAGTCACTCTCTCTTTCTGCTAGTGTTTTTTTCTTTTCTTTTAGGGTGGGGTAGGGTGTGTGTGTGTGTGTGTGTGTGTGTGTGTGTGTGTGTGTGTGTGTGTGTGTGTGTGCGTGTGTGTGTTTGCTTTTATTGGTTTGAGAATGGGTATACTGTTTTATAGTATTATGAGGTTATTTTCTTCCTTAGGAATGTGACTGTGATCCGAGGTCGTTACTAATGTGTATGTGCGAGGAGGGGGGACCAGCTCTTCTGAAATAAGGGTAGGGGTGCTTTCATTTTATTTTGATATTTATTTTTTGGATTCTTTGATTTTAGTATTGTGATTTTTCGTTTTAGTCTTTTCGGGTATTCCTTATATTATGTTTGTTTAGAAAGAGGGGTGTATTTAAAATATGTATAGGGGATTTTTTAATGTTTCTATTTATTTGTCTCCCCATGTGGGTATGGCCATACCCAGGATCGGTTCCTAGTGTGGGGGTGATTTTGTTCCCCAGAGGGGGGGGGGCAATTGGAGGGGGTATAGGTATGGGAGGGGGGTGATAGAAGGGATGATAGTTGTTTCAGTCATGAGAGGGTTCTCCTCCACTGACTGAGGAGGAAGCGAGGTGTTGGAACAGATATTATACTATGGTTCTAGGTGTTTCCTAGTGTTATTGGTTTCGAGGTTAAGTAGGGTTGGTATTGTTCAGTGTGTTGTATTAGAGATAGGGGTGTTATGTCTGTGTGTGGTTGTATGCGTGCACGTGTGTGTGTTTTAACGTGTCGGTTCTGATTTATGTGTGGGTGTGTATATATGTATGTGTATGGATGTGCATGCGAGTGTACCTTGCATTTCATATATATATATGTGTGATGATATTAAGCTCTGTTCAGTTTAGGAGTGAATCTGGAGATGAAGTTTTTTCCTGTGTAAGTAAATAAAAATAATTGTCTGTTTGGAAGATTGGCATTATTTTGAAGCTGTTTCCACTGCATGTGTGTAGGTGTTTTGAAACATAGAGGTGTCTGTTATCTGCAATTTTGATGTTGCTCTTATGTAAGGCCACTCTATTGCTGAAATTTTTGGTGGCGCCTATGTAGGATTTGTTGCATGTTGTGCATCTTCGTGCATATACTACATTTCTGGAGGTGCAATTTAGATCCTTTTTTATTTTGAATGTTTGTGTTGGGTTTTTGAATGTGTATGTGTTACCTTCTATTATTATGTCACATACTCCACATCGCGGTTTGTTGCATTTTGTAACCCCTTTTGTAGTATGTGGGACGAGTTTTGAGGAAGTTAGGATGTGTTTTAAGTTTTTGGGTTGGCGTTTGCTTTTTATTATTTTTGTTGTTTTAAGTATGTTGTTAAGTTTGTCGTTCTGATTGAGGAGGATAAGGTGTTTTGTTATCTGTGTGAATAGTTCTGGGTTGTTTGTGTTGTGTGTAGAGACATATGCTAAAATTTGTTATTTGTTGTGTTCTTTTGGGGTTCTTAGTTGGTCTATTGGATTTTTTTCAGCCAGTTCAATACCTTTCTGTATTAGTGGTAGTGGATATCCTCTTTTCCGCAGTGTTATTTGTAGTTCATTCAGTCTAGTTGAACGGAGGTGTCTGTCTGTTACTATGGTGCAGACTCTATGTGCTAGGGAGTAGGGTATTGATTTTAGACAGTTTTTAGGATGGTGGCTTTGGAAGTGGAGGTATTGTTGAGTGTCTGTGGGTTTGTGGTAGATGTCTGTGATTATGTTGTTTTTTTATTGTTACTAGGATGTCTAGCAAAGGTAGTTCTGTGGGGATTTGTTCTAGTGTGAAGTTTATTTTTGGGTGTAGATTTTGTAGTAAAGTGTGGAGTTCTTTGATATCCCCCATGAGGTTCTCCAGAGGATAAAGCAGTCGTCTAGGTATCTTTTCCAAGATTTTATGAAGAGTGTTTTTATATTGTGCCCATACTTTTGCTCTATCCTTTCATAAAGGGTCTCTTCTAGGAAGGCGAGTGTATATATATATATATATATATATATATATATATATATATATATATATATATATATAGGGTGCGTATACCACATTAAAAAAAGATGAATTTAATAGAATACGTATATTCACGAGAGCTCATATGTAAATATGTGTATAAACTTGCGCCATCATTAGTTACTCATTTTTTATACATTCTTGCAGGTCTGTTCCTTTCATCATATTTTCATTTAAACGTTTTGGTTTAATGTCAACTTCTTAAAAAAAGAGAACGAATAAAATAGAAACACTTTCCTAAACAACAGCAGCAGCAACGACAACGACAACAAACGAGTTTTGTTTGATTCATTTAATTTTGTTTCTCATTACAAAATCGACGCCATATTTGCATAATCTGCAAATCTTCCGTTTTCACACAAAAACACGGCTGCATTTATAATTTTGATTTTATATGCAAACAAAATATTTCTAAATTTCATGAAAAGCAAATCATATTTTCCTAATAAAAGATTACTGTATACTAGCGTGGGCTGTATATATTATCTAAAGCAAATGTTGTTGGTACCATATGGTTTTAAACTACTAGGACTGTATATATATATATATATATATATATATATATATATATATATGTATGTATGCATGTATGTGTAGTATAGTATCATGTATGTATGTATCTATCTATCTGTTTAACTACCTATCCATCTATCTAAGATATATAGTAATAGCCTCCGTTAAGCCTCTACGTGATGAAAGAGTTACGTAACCTCAACCACACCTATCCTTAGTCAAGACTGCTTGGTTCCTGTAGAAACAATGGAAAAGTAATCGGACAGTTCCTAATATATATATATATGTGTGTGTGTGTGTGTGTGTGTGTGTGTGTGTGTGTGTGTGTGTGTGTGTGTGTGTGTGTGTGATAATTTATGTATATGTATGTTTATTTTATTTATTTATTTTCTATTGTTATTGTTAATTTTAAAGTTATTTTGTTTCGCTATCCTAGAGTAAAGTTTATTCTGTGAACATAGCTGTTCGCTATTTCTCTCCTACAGTTTAATAGATCTTGGGGTTCTTTAAAGTATAGGATAGCAAATTTCTCGTGAAGGCATAATCTACATGGATCATTTAGGTCTCTACATGTGTTTGCTTGTCTGTTTTCCATTCGACTACCGGCAAATGTCCGCTTTCTTTGAGTTCCTAGTATTTGTTTGCTAGAGTTGTTTTCATACGGTGTTTTTTATTATTGAATGTCCTTTATGGTCATAATATCGGGTTTTGAAATCTAAGGACGTCATACCTACGTAATATTTCTTGTTATTCGGGTTTTCTTTCGCAAATATTGTGGCCTGGTAAATTATGCTTTTGATTAGACATTTATTTTGAAGTGGGCAAGTTTGCGGAATCTCCAGTTGCATTTAACTTCTTCGTCACTAGTATTTTTATTTTTATTTCTAGTATGGTTGTCGTTGTCCGGGGATGTTTATTATTATTATTATTATTATTATTATTATTATTATTATTATTATTATTATTATTATTATTTCTACTAGTTACATATGTGTCTTTTGTGTTAGTTTTAGTTTTATCATGGTGTCCACTTTTTATTTTCTATTTTGCTGTTGTTTTCATTGCTTTTATTTAATATTTTGTTATTATGTGTTTTATCATCTTTACATTTTCGCAGCCACTGTATGATAACTTTAGTTTTTTTTTTTTTTATTGAATATATTGTGTAAGGGATTGGTTACAGGAAAGTGCTTTTCGATGAAATGTAGAACTTTTTTGCCAACTTTTGTTTTTAACATTTGATTGTATGGCGCCGTATACCAAATTATATTTATTTTTCTTCTATTTTAAATGTTATTATAGTTATTGGTGTTTTGTGGCTTATATTTGATATCAATATTTTTGTATCCACTATTTTAGGGCTGTTTCGTAGATATTTACTGACCTAATAAAACTTTTCTTTCTCTTATATATATATATATATATATATGTGTGTGTGTGTGTGTGTGTGTGTGTGTGTGTGTGTGTGTGTGTGTGTGTGTGTGTGTGTGTGTGTGGATACTGACTGACCCGTTAAATACATTTTCATCGCTTGAGTTATTGCTGAGTCTATTTACGATCGAGAATTTACCGAGGCATATACTGATATATCATCGGAAGAAATCCACATTAATAAAAAATGTAGAAAATCAGTTCTAGTAAATAACAATAACCAATGAATAAAAACTAAAATGATAAATTCGTTTGATTTGGTGATATGATTCTGCAGAGGCATCAGATCTTGTGGGATTATTCATTCTATATACCCTCACAAGCATATTTGATACTACGGATATCGGCGTATATAGATATGATGGACTAGCTATAATAAAATACTCCAACAAAGTCAAGGGAGATAACTTTAAGAAAATCATACACAAGGAAGTGAAAAAATTAGGCCTAAAAGTAGACGTACTAGCTAACATAAAAATAACAAACTTCCTGGACGTCACGGTAAATTTAGATAAAAACACATATGAACCCTACTTAAAAGATAACGCTAATCCAATATGTGTAAACCCTAAGTCCAATCACTCACCTTCAGTTATAAAACAGATTCCTAACTCGATCGTAAGGAGACTCAGCAATAACTCAAGCGATGAAAATGTATTTAACAGGTCAGTCAATATCCACAACATATATGTA
This sequence comes from Euprymna scolopes, assembly GCF_053919585.1. Lineage (NCBI taxonomy): Eukaryota > Metazoa > Mollusca > Cephalopoda > Sepiida > Sepiolidae > Euprymna > Euprymna scolopes. The sequence goes on from NC_136505.1 coordinate 43,098,532, forward strand.
TGTGTATATATATATATATATATATAAGTAAATTTCTTTTTATTTTTCTTCATTTTGGCGTTATGGCGAAGATCGAGAATTTACGTGTTAGTCCGGTGGTTTCAAGTGTTTACTTTAAATTCCGCTCGAAACTGGAGCACTACACACTTTAAACCACCGGACTAACACGTAAATTCTCGATCTTCGCCATAGCACCAAAATGAAGAAAAAGAAATTCACGAACCAGACTTTCGACCCTGATGAGGCTATGTATTAGCGAAATATAGGACTTACAAAAAAAAAAAAAAAAAAAGCAATAAACAATGGTTTTATCATTGTGTTCGACACTTCAAAGTTTTCAAAAATTTCTCAATATATATATATATATATATATATATATATATATATATAAGAGAGAGAGAGAGAGAAAGAAAGAAAATTAAAACTGTAAGTTGAACTTTACAATCAAAATTTATTGTTCGACTGAATACTCTACAAAACAATTTACATTTTTTTTTTTAGTATTCACTCGAACAATAAATTTGGATTGTAAAGTTCAACTTAAAGTTTTAATTTTTTTTTTTCTCTTATAATAAGCTCTACTCTCTATTGCGTATTGAGCTTTATTTATTCGGTTGGGATTAAATTATCTATATATAAATACTGTTATTTATATTAGATTGATGTTTACCATTGCATATATCATGTAAACACTACATTCTTTTGATTTCATTGCTATATATATATATATATATATATATATATATATATATATATATATATATATATATATATATATATATACTAACGGGGGAGCGGGTGCCTGGCTTTGCCCCAGCGTAAAATGCGCTTAAATATGATATTTTCATTTGTCCAGATTCCGTATATATAATTATAGAGTCCAAATCATGCAAGATAATACACCTGTGGGCACACGGTGTGGCCACCAAAGCTAAACATGACGAGAAAATGTCGGGTGGGCTACGACCACACCGTTACAGATTGGAGGAACTTTATGAGAGACACTTGCCAGAATTGTTCCTTATGGAATTCCCAGAAGATCGGAAGCCCGGGGTATACAGTGGAGACGAAAACGTAACATCGGCAGACCCCTCACACTGCTCAATGTATTTAGTGGATATGACCCCACCGAGAAGGAGGGTTACTTGGTCACTATACAAAATCACAATACAAAAAAATATTGTTATAAAGAACATGTTGCCATTTAGTAAAAAAATAAATAAATAAAACTTGTTTTACATGAAGAAAAGATGTTATATGAATTTAAATTTATTGCAATAAATAATTTTTAAAATCTTTCTTTTTTTCTTGCATATTTTTTAAATGATTAATTGTTATTCTTGGCAAAATATAAAACAGTATTACAGTAGGCCGTTGTTTTTTCTACGTTGTTCATTTATTTCTTCTTCTTTTTTTTTTAATTTTAATTCGTACCTGACAAATATTCTTATTCCCTGTTTATGTAACGTTTGTAAGATTTGCTTGGCATCGCTCGGCATAAGCCAGCATTTTCCGTAAAGTTCCGGGCAAACACGAATGGACGCGTAAATACGTCCGGTTCGCAAACTGCACAAGTACCAAAAATCCGGATCACTGCGCGACACTCAGCAAGCTCCATTTCACATATGACTCATTTCAAACACTTGTAAATAAGAAACCAAAATAAGTTAAGAGTTATCATTTATCACATAACTCCTAGAGATGAAAAGCATTGCATATGCCAAATTTCAGCTAGATGGAAGAAGTGGAAGTAGGTCACATCTGGGCTGGTGCATCTTCCACTAATCTCCCCCTCTTAGATAAAGTCCAAAAAAGAGTTGTCAATCTAATCGGTCCCACTTTATCAAATAAGCTCCAGCGCCATGTTCCATCGCCGTAATGTTGCATCACTGTGCCTGTTTTACAAATATTTTAATGAAATGTGTTCTGATGAACACATTTCACTTGTACCCACTCAACATACATATCCTCGACAAACACGCTTAGCAATAAGATCTCACCCCTTCACTATTGATGTCCCTAAATGCCAGAAAGCTTTCTATTCTAATAGTTTCTTCTCTCGAACAGTTAGACTTAAAAATTGCCTTCCTGCTGCCTGTTTCCCTGCTGGCTGTACTAATATGCAGAAGTTTATATGTGACATAAACAAATATCTTGCTAATCTTCCTAGACATGGCCCCAAATAGTAGCCCCTTACATCCAAGTGGCGATGTGATTTGTAAGGGGTGAACATGAATAAAAAAAAAACACCTTTCGCACACTTCCTCATATATTAACTCCAATAGTATTGCTATTAGTTGTATTATTACATCTAAGTGTCTCTTATTGTGTGCACTGCAGATTTTCTTCAACGTTTCGGATACAAAAAAGGGAAATTGGTCGCTTTTAATGGTGTGTGACGTATTGCGCTTGGCAAACTCTTTACGATAGATAGCCTTACCAAACCATTTGCTTCTTCCCCGATATTAGCGTTAACACTCCGAATTACTTTAACGAGTTTACTAAAGAAAACATTAACAAACCCTTTGGCGTCTTCGCCATTTCCGAGTGGTCCCAGAACACACAAGCGAAATATCCAATCTGCAGAATGGCATGCATTTAAAACGGCTTAACAATACACTAGATGTATTTCAGAACACCTGTTTTCCCTCGATGTTTTCTATGACTTTTCCAAATAACCTTACGAGGTTACTAGAGAAAACATTACCAAACTTATTGATCCGAGCAATGCAACGACTAAATATAATCCGATGCAGAATAATGTTTCCGTACGATTTTTCAAGTTAAATTCATTTTTTTACTGTTTGTTTATTGATTTTTTACCAGAAGGTACTATTAATTTTACTCTCACAAAACATTTAACAAATTATTTTTCTGTAGGGTGACACACAGCTTGAACGGCTTGACGATATCATGAATTTACTTATAACACCAGCTCCTATCCTAATATTGGGTTTGCCTGTTCGAAAAGTCCTACAAATTCGAAAATTACATATTGTTTATGAAGTATTAATTTCAATATGCGTGATATAGCATTTATCAAATTACCTACAGTTTTCATTTCCTCTGAAATCTAATTTCACCTTTATATTAAGAATAAATACTCTTTTTTTTTAAGTACTAGCGAAAGGAGATATCCGAGCGTAATATACGCTTAAATATGATATTTTAATTTGTTCAGATTTGTAATATATTATTATAGAGTCGTGATTTCAAAAATAAAATATAAGTATTTGGGTGCAATCAGCTAGAATCAAAAACCAGGCAAAATTCTAACATTCAAAGCTGGTAACGTTACCACTGTATCAAGGTGACACGCATATGAACTGATTAAAAATTAAATATAAATTAAGATGAATGTATAAAATGTATAACGATTTTTTCAATTTTGACCCATTTTTGACCCCTTTAAAAACTATTTTATATGCCTAAAGACCCATAAAAGAAAGGCGCGTAAAAAGTCCGATTATTTGAGGCCCCTAGTGCCGCTCTGCGACTTTTAGTTTCAGAGGAGCTTGAGTTTGAAAAATATGGAGAAATAGAAACAGACAGATATATAACCTTTTATATATTATATGAGATAATGTTAAAGAAAAACACACACAGACAAGAGCACAGTTTTTTCAAGCAGCAATAGTAAAAAAAATAACAAAAAAAAAGATGCATACTTTCCACTTAAAAAAGAACGTGGAATGGCGTGACGTGTTTCGTTCTCAATAGCTGTTACTGATCTCGTCACATGACATGCGGTGCCGGATTGATTTCAACTGACAAACTCACGCTATGATCTCGCTTATATCGAGATTTGATTGTTTATGTGAACACCTCGTTTTAATACCGCGTCAATATGGCGCCATCTTTTGAAACAAATGAAAAAAAAAAACAATTCATGTTCGGAAATAATTAATTTGTTTTATTGAAATATTCTTTTGTGAAAGTGTTTATTTAAAGATAAAATAGTGTTTGCTTATTTATTGAGTTATGTTAAGAAAATGAAAACCATTTTCTGAGAAACCAGGTTGTTTTACCAATATAGTGGTTGTTGATTGAATTTACAATGAAAGAAAACGCCATTTTTGTTTTACTGTAAAATATCATAGACACAGAAGAATGTTTGGGTTTGTATTCATCATCATCATCATCATGACGGGCTCCTTGCCCAGACCAGAGTTTCCTGTCTTCTATCAGTTGCCTCAGATCTTCAGGTTCACAGTTGGCGTTGTGTGCTATTTGTTGGGTGCACGTGGATCTAGGTCGTCCTCTGCTTGCGCGTCCGTGCTATGGACTCCACGACACGACATAGATTTATATTACTATACACATAGATTCAAAAAAGTTATCAAAAATCAAATATATAACAAATGAATGTTATCGAACGCAAGATAAGTTACTCTTCTGCCTATCTGCAAAATGTTTTAGTGGTTTTACTCAATTTAAAACGTGGAATCTTTTGAAAATCGTACAGTGTTTATCGATATATATGAAAAAGAAAAATGGCTGCGTGCTCCCTGTTGAATACGGTAAGTTTAGGAAAATGAATTCAAACTAAATAATTATACAAAATACTGTTAGAAACTCACTCGATATATATTACCGTGGCATAGACGGACATATATTCGATGGGTTTCTAACAGTATTTTGCTCTACTCTCAAATTATAAAAATGATCAAGGTCAAATACATAAAACCTAATCACAATTCACAAAAAGTGTCTCAAATTATGAATTTATGCGCACATGAAAATGTGTTGTAAATAAATTAATAAACAACACTCATTCTTAATGTTGAGTATTTTGCTAATCTGTTCTTGAGTTTTGATAATATTTGACCTTCAGTAGGTGTGTGAGAAACGTCGTGAAAAAAATTGAATAATTCGACCCTCTGTCTTCCCAGGCTTATAACTACTCGAAAAATGTAATCTAATTTGTTTTTCAATTAAAGGAGCAAGGATCAAGGTTTCATTTAAAAAAAAAATACAAACAACGTGTTTTTAAAAAAAAAAAAAAAAAGGTTTTAAACTTCGGACTTTACAGGTAAATTTCCAAAAAATGTTCTTTTTTTTTTGTTTTAAATTAGAATATATTATTTATTGATCTTTTATCTTCAATTTGTGATATATAAAACTTTGGCACATAAATTAATTATTTACTTTTTAATAGACATTTCAAAATAGGGGGCGTGATTTAAAAAAAACGTTTGTCTAAAATATTATATTCGGTTTATTGGAAAAAGCATTAAATTTCACATTGACCCTGAAAATATCGTAAAAATAGAATCAATAGTAGAATTTTGAGAGATTTTTAAATTTTAAAAATTGAAAAATACTGAACTCGTAAAATTCAATTAATTTCATTACTGTTTTTTTTTTAATAAAAAAATAATATTTCTATTACTTTTTATACAACTTTATTAGTTTATTTTGGAAGTATAATCCATAAAGAAAATAAACAACCCACTTTTAAAGGAGAAATTACGAGTTTTTTTTATATTTCATTCGCAGTTTCGTGTTAGGGGTGTTAACAATTCCTACAAAAATTCTGATACAACTAGACCTTCAGTAGGTTTTTTTACGGTGGTGGTTGGGTAGAGGTTGATATTTTGTTGGTATCTTTTTTGACTTTTGGTTTTATTTCCTCTAATTTTTTGGAGGTTTAGTATTTTTAGATTTTCTGTTCGTTTTTTATTTCCTTTTTTTCATGGTACTAATCTGTCTGGTCGAAAGATTTTGTTTGTATTCTACTATCTTCGCACTGTGTTTTTAATTTTTTATGTATTTTTCACCCTTTCTTTTAGCTTCCAGGTAAGGTATATATTCATTTGGTATTTTATTCCTATGATCGGGCAGAAGTCTTAAGTAATTCCCAATTGTATTTTCAGTATCGCCCATAATGAGACTTGAGCCAACCCCCAGAAGGTTGCCACTTACAGCTAAAGAAACCTAGTACTTTATCCGTTACGCCATAGGTAGTGTGAATTTAGGGAGCCTTAAACCTATTCCCCAGTTCGACAAGACACACTTGAAGAAGGTCGGAGATGATATTAACCGAAGCGTTGAACGAATAGGAATGGATAAGACGCAAGATGAAAACAGTAGTCCGAATAATGCATATAATACAATAAGCATCTCCAAATAATTGTGCAGAACGTCATCAGTGTGCACATTAAGTAGTGATGTACTCATTTCGTGTGTGTGTGTGTGTGTGTGCGTGCGTGTGTGTGTGTGATCATTTCGTGTGTGTGTGTGTGTGTGTGTGTGTGTACTATAGTTTGGGTCAATTTCTATGGTAGATTATTTGTGCAGAAATTTATCAATGAATAAAATGTACAATAAAAAAAAATGGATAAAAAAACAAACAGATTTTTGATAACGAACTACACAGGCGATAAAATTAATTTTAACCTGTTCCGCTGATACATGTATCTAAAGATAATGTCGCTTACAGACCTCTACACTTTTTTGGAAAAAATATTGATTATCAATTCTGTCATTGTAAATAATCAAATCTAAACCAATTTTTTTTAGTCAATTTTGTTTTTGTAATTTTTATTATCTCAAGAGTCATATATTCTATCATATGAATATATTCTTTTGTTATTCGAAGCCTGTTATATTAAAAAAATATGTTTAAACATCATATCGCGTAATATTTGAATTTAATATCATTTAAAGGTTAAAATAATTATTTTTTAGAATTCTGTTTTTTTTGTTTTGTTGTAATTCAACTAATTATATTAACGAGAAAAAATAATGACGTTTTTTTAACATAATAATATAGATTTTATGTCCAATTTTATTTACAACTTAAAGGTTAATTGAAAAAAATAATGGGATTTTATATATATATATATATATATATATATATATATATATATATATATATATATATAATCACTATTTTTTTAATTATTTGATCTTTTCAGCTTTAAAAAATATTAAAATTTTTATCGACCTATATTTATATTTTTAGTTTTCGCAAAATGAAATATTGGGGGGTAGAACACCTAAGAAAATCCTCTAATATATTTAACGAAACCTACTTTTATTATGTAAGTTTATGTAATAATGAATAAATATTAAAAAATTCAGAAAAATATGTCTATTATTTGATTTTTGCTAGATTTTTAAAACATGGGTGTGTCAACGGCTTAAAAAACGTCACTACATAAAAACGTTGTTTTAAAGCATCGATAATGTAAACACAATTTTTTGTCTCGTATTTTCATTATTTTTGTATACTATATATATTTTTTAATATTAGCAGTTTACCTGAAGCTTCTTTTAAATGGTAAAAAAAGTTAGAATTATAATATTAAATTAAATTAGTTACATCTTTTTACATATGGGTAGGGTAAACTGTGGCGCTCGTTGGAGGTACCCATAATACAAAATAATAATTTGTTAGCAATACGATGTTTTTATTTCATTTTTCATTTTTACTAGTAAACTATAATAATACTATATATTATATATAGAACTATAGCTGGCCTTCCATATAATAATTAAGCAACTTTATTAAGCTATGCAAACGTATATTATTTTACCTTATTAATTTATCCAAATTAGTTTATTTAATCTTAGTAATCAAAACGTATTATTGAATTTTATTAATTAACTGAAATATGTATCTTTTTTAATATTATTTATTTATGAAAACATATATCGTTTAATCTTATCAGTTAATCAAAACATATATTATTAACACTATTAATGTATCAAAAAACGTTATTTAAAGCAGACTAATTTATCAAAGTATATATCATTTTACTTTATTAAACGTATTATTGTAATCATATTACTGCTAGATAATATGTAACAGTATTCGGTTGGTTGGTTGGTTGGTTGTTTCGGTGTTACGGCATATCAACCCTTTCCATGTTATTTAATACCGAATCCGGTGATTTTGAAGAATTTTCGTAATAGAATTTATTTGTTTTTTTTTTGCAAGTCGGTTTCTATTCAACCCATAGTTGGGACCCTAACAGGTACTACCAATCCGGGTCAAAGTGGACCTGGGAGTAATGGCAATTAAAGGGTGGCTCCACACTCCCCAAAGCTCACAAACTGGGACCTCACCATCGGATATAGTTTAAGGTCATATCCAGGACCAACAGTATTCGGGATAGATAACGTGTTCATTATGATAACGTGCGAACCGCTTTCTATGATTGTATAAAATAAACGAAAATAACTATTTGTCGAACTACTCGGTTTCAGCCATTATATACTTACGCACTTTCTGAGCGAGTTATCCTCTACCCGTTTTATCGCATAATTGCACGTTTAATAATAATGGAAATCGCATTCCCAGTAGAACAAACGTCTAGAAGCAACTCATCGTTTAATGGCTTCTCAACGCGCTGGGATATTTTCGACATGATGCATTTGTTGCCTGAATTTTTGTCTGGTTTTGCTTTTCTTTTTTTTTTTCTTTTTTTTCGTTTGTATTTTTGTTTTAATAAAGCTAGATTTAAAGAACGTCTCTCGTTCAACAGAAAGAAACCGGAAGAAAATGTGACTATCACGAAGGGAAAAAGGTGTTTCCGTTTTATTATTAGACTACATAATACTAGTATCGCTGACAGGACAGCCAAATCTAATGCTGCCTTTGGACATCTCCGATCCAATGTGTGGGACCATAGTGGAATTCGGCTGCGGACCAAACTTTAGGAATTCAGAGCTGTGATTCATACCGTTCGCATGTATGCCTGCGAAACTTAGAAGGCATATACTAGACATACCAATGAACTGAACCATTTTCATATGATGAAAATCGTGGCAAGACAAGATACTAGACGCAGAAGTTTTAGCCCGGCCAAGCCTCCCGTCAGTGCTGCAGCAGTGTCAGGTTTTTTTGGGCGAATCATATATGCCACATGTCAGATTCAACACCCCCAAAACATCTCCTTTACGGTGAGCAGTCGACAGGAAACAGAACCATAGTGGAACAGTGAAAATGGTTCAAGGATAGTTTGAAAGCGTTCATCAAACAGTTTATTTCGTATTCTAACTGGTGAGAAGATCTAGTGTAAAATTAGTATTTTTTTCTTCTTCTTTCTTGCCATGTTGTACAGTTGGAGAAAGAAATGTCAGTTAGTAAAGATAGGAGCGCTGTCTCCCAACGCTTGTATTGCTCCAACCTTTACAACATGACAAAAAAAGAAGGAGAAAAAAAAAAGAAAAAAATGTACAAAATACTGACGGTGGAGTTTGACTCCGAAATATATTTAAACTATAAGTTTTTAACAAGTAAAATTGTTTATTTTCGTAATATTGCGTTGTAATTTGGCTTTCAAGCGCATATGATGCATATTGTATTTTGTTCAAATTAAACCAACGCTTCTATAACAGAACTCACACCCCTGACATATGTGTGTGTGTGTGTGTGTGTGTGTGTGTGTGTGTGTGTGTGTGTGTGTGTGTGTGTGTGTGTTAGTGGAATAAATCTAAAATCGAAAATATTGGAAATTTGGGTGCATCGAAATCAATATCGGAATCGAAATAATTTAACGTAATTTCCGACTTTAGAAACGATTTTCCTTTTTTGTTTAAAGTTTCATTTTCTCTTGCTGGTATTAATCATAAAGATTTATTTATTTTAAGCTAATAGCAAAACTAAAATCTATAAATCACACGCTATAAGCCTATTTTTACGTTTGCGGAAATATAGTCACATGTTACATGGGCACATAGGCGAATATAAACACTAATAAGCAACAACACTATAGTTAAATACTTATAGATTTAAAAAAGAATCGGGATCGGGAAACATATTCGAATCGTCCTAACCAAACTATTATATCCATTTTCAGTTTACAGACTCGAGATTTGACATAAGGGATATTGAGATTGGGAACATATTTGTAATCGGTTTTCCGCCAGAAATTTTGTGTCAAGGAGTCAAAGTTCAATAATTAAACCTTTGCAAACTCTATCAAACTCCTCCGCGAATTTTGGGTCTAAACATTTAAGATTTTAGATGTAGGTTACTTGGACATGGATCCAACATTTTAATTTGATTTGAGTCCAAAAAACTAAATGTTAAGGGGTCAAAATTGGGGTCAAAGTATAAAAAATTGACCTCTGCGGTCTCTACCAAATTGCTCAGCCAATTTCTAGTCTAAACATTTGAAATTTTACATAATCTGTATTCAGACATAGGGTAAGGTTTTCAATCAGATTTTGGCCGAAATTTTGGCTGCCAACGGTTCAAAGTTCAAAAGATTTGAACTTTGCGGTCTCTAGCAAACTATTCAGTCAATTTTGGGTCTGAGCATTTGGAATTTTGCATAAAGGTTACTCAGAAATGCGACAAGAATTATAATCAGTATTTGGTCGAAAATTTGGCTGGCAAGAGGTCAAAGTTAAGAAAGTTGACCTTTGCAGACTATCAAACTCCTCCGCGAATTTTGGGTCTAAACACTTGAAATTTTAGATGTAGGTTACCTGGACACGAGTCAAACTTTTTAATATATGTATAGATATGCACATAAAGTTATGAACAGTACATAGGGCCCAAGCAAATATATATATATATATATATATATATATATATATATATATATATATATATATATATACATACATATTATTTTTAAGATATAATTATTCATATAATTGTATGTGTGTATATATGTATATATTTATATGTATCTATGTAACTATATATATATATATGTATATATGTGTCTTCATATATATACGTATATATGTACGTATATATATTTTCATATATATATGCATATATATATGTATGTATATATATGCATATATATGCATGTATATATATGCATATATATGCATATATATGTATGTATATGCATATATATATGCATATATATATATATATGATGAAAATAATGGAAATATTATTCCGACAAAATAGAGAAATAAAAAGGAACAAACCGTATTATGTGCTCATCAACGTTTCGTCTTTATTTCGAGACTTCCCCTAGATGAATGAGATTAAGAAACAAAAAATACCAGTACAAAATATTTGAAAATGTTTCACGTGCAAAGTGTGACGCAGTTCTATTTCAGAAAACGGAAAATACGTTTGAAATTAAAAAGGGGGGGGCTTGCAATATCCGACAAAATTCATATTGAATACTAAGAGAAAAGCCACACAAATATTTTCCAGAATAAATAATAATAAAAAATCATATACACCAGACCTTTCTCTCATAAACAGACATATTTTTTTACCTACACACACCAATAATACAATAATCTGTAACACACTAAACAAACTAGAAATTCCTATCGTACAAACCACATCACTTACCATAAGACATATATTAAAAACTACGAAACATCTCCAAAACAAACCAGTTTCCAATGGAGGTATATACACTATTCCTTGCCAAAATTGCCATCATAAATACGTTGGTGAAACCCAGCGTAAATCGGAAAAAAGGCTCAGTGAACATAAAAGAGATATAAAAAATAGCAATTCTCTAAGTGCATTATTCTCTCATTCATTGCAACATAATCACACCTTTGACTTTAAACAAGCAAAAGTAGTTAAATTTATTTCAAATAAACCGCGCCGGAGACTTCTTGAATCTGCGCTTATCGCAATTTCAAGCACAATTAAACAACGTGCAGGTTTCTATAACATAGCGTCATTAATAAGTAAACTTTTATGCAAAGAACATTATTTAATTGTAGACACAGGTTAACCTTCTCACGCCATTCAAACACCCCATGTAATAATTAATACATATAATCTCAATCAATAAATTACATAACAAAAAACACTCATTTCATTTCTGTTACAAACCTATATTTGAATTTCAACAGATATATCTTTTTTCCAGTAAGAATATTAACTGCGTTCATATTTTTAAACTTACATTAACGACTATATGACGTCACTAAAATTTCCCTATCTTTAACAGCGCCATCCCCCCTCCTTTTTGAATTTCCTACGTATTTTTCCGTTTTTCTGAAATAGAACTGCGTCACACTTTTCATGTGAAACATTTTCAAATATTTTGTACTGGTATTTTTTGTTTCTTAATCTCATTCATCCAGAGGAGAGTCTCGAAATAAAGACGAAACGTTGATGAACACATAATACGGTTTGTTCCTTTTTATTTCTCTCCCTATATATATATATATATATATATATATATATATATATATATGACGTATCTTGTATCGAGAAGTTGATTATACGCAACCAGATGAGGTGGGCTGGACATCTGACAAGGATGGACGACGATAGATTGCCAAAGCGCCAGTTCTATGGTGAAATTACACAAGGAAAGCGTCCCCAACATAAACTGAGGAAACTCTTTAAGGATAACATCAAATATAATCTTAAAGCTCTTGATATTGACGTGTTCAGTTGGGAAAGTGCTTCCAATGATCGTAAGAAGTGGCGCTCCTTGGTCTATCATGGCTGTGATAGTTTTGAGAAGAAAAAATATGAGTATGCAAAAATGAAGCGTGATATCCGGAAGAAAAATATGTCAGATATATCAGGTCTGTCGGAGGATTTCATGCAGCACCACACCTGTGATTTATGCGGTAAAATGACTTTATCCGGAGCTGGCCTAGCTAGCCACATGCGTTCACATAGAGATCAATCTTTCTTTGATGGGGAAAACATTGCAGGGCACAGATGTTCTGTTTGCTCTGTGGTCTGTAAATCGAGTGGAGGCCTGAAGCATCATATGAGCGTCCACAGTAGAGCAGCACCAGTTGGCATCCTTTAATTTCAGCTTAAGTGTGACCTTTGCAACAGACTGTGTAAGAGCAGGGCTGATCTGAAGAGCCACCTTCGTTCCCACAGAAAATAGGAATTGATGCATCTTGATCACATCTCCACATGTATATATGTATGCGTGTATAAGTGTATATATGTGTAAATAATTTAAAATAAAAAAAGATATTTCAAAAATACATGAAAATGAATGAGTAATCAACAATAAAGCAAGGGAAATATGGTCTTCTTCTGTTAAGAAGTGGCAATCACCATATATATGCATATATATATATATATATATATATATATATATATATATATACATATATATATATATATGCATATATATATGTATATATATATACATACATGTATACATATGCATATATATATATATATATATATTTATATATATACGTAATGGGACGAGGGAGAGAGATGGGAAGAAAGAAATAGAGGGAGCGGAGGGAGAGAAATCAAATACATAGGCTAACAATTAACCATACTTTAGAGATACAATAAAAAGGTTAGTCAGATTAAGTCCATGTTATATTATATATTAAGTACTGCAGTTATCAAATCAGCACACTAGCTGAAACTTTAGGCCAACCAGAGCTATTATAATACGATTTAGAATTAAACAAAATTATGACATAGTCATTTAAAATTATGACATAGTCATTTAAAATTATGACATAGTCATTTAAAATTATGACATAATCATTTAAAATTATTACAAGACTTACAACTCTGCAACAGTTTAAGAATACGATAGTTTCTGAAACAAAAGGTCTTTGTTGATTTCATGCTGTCTCTTCAGGTAAAATTGATTATATAAACACTAGAAAAATGCATACGTATGCCGATCTATTTTTCTACAATGTTAATCGTCTCGTCAGGGTTCAATAATGGTTGCTATAGTTAAAGAATGACTAATGTAAATTAAAAATAAAATCACAAAGATAGTAGGAAAGATAACACTCGGCAAACTGAGACCAAATAAAACATATTATTACTTATGTCCTCTCTATTTTCGATCGCGTACACAACATTCTTTCCATCTTCCTTGTTTCTATCTTGATTGATTCAAATTAGTCACAGACTTTAGCGCGTATAACTAACTGAGCAAAGAAAAAAGGAAAAGCGGATAAACAGAAATAAAAACAATAACTATTAAGGAAACACGGTGATACATTTATGGGTTGTGTTTACAGAATTACAGAATTACAAAAAAGGTCCCATACTGTAGCTATGGTTGCAAACTATGGTCCTATTTACTTCCTCCAGCGTTTAGAGAGAGTCAATGCAGTATTGTAGTAGAAGGTGCACTCTTCCCTTCTATAATAGTTTTTCAGTGCTCTCCACTCGAGACGATCCAGATAATGAACAATAATATAACTCAATCTCAAAAAAGGAAAGGCAAGGCCTAGAAACAGTACCTCTTAGATCTATCCAGGATGAATACCCCAGCCTGATAGAAAAAAAAGCATCCTCGAAATGGCCTAGCCTTCGCCGGGATGATTATAAATCTGAATCTTGACTGGCATGACCGTCAATCTCGTTAATCTATACATCTAGAAAATTGAAAGTGTGTGTATGTGTGTGTACATTTCCCTACTAAATTACTCTGTCAATTTTCAGTCTACAGACTCGAGATTTAACACAAGAGGTATTGAGATTTTATAAAATCTTTTTAATCGGTTTTCGGATATAAATTTGGCTTTCAAGGGTTCAAAGTCCAGCGATTTGATCTTTGAAACTCTACCAAACTCCTCCACCAATTTTGGGTGTAAATTTTAGATGTAGATTATATGGACATGAATCAAACTTTTAAAGCTCAAATCCATAAATGTTAAGGGGTCAAAATTGGAGTCTAATTTTATTTCTAATTTGACCTCTGCAATCTCTACCAAATTAATCAACCAATTTTTTTGTCTAAACATTTGAAATTTAACATAAAGTGTATTCAGACATAGGGCAAGCTTTTGAATCGATTTTAGACCAACAATTTTGCTGCCAAAGGATCAACGTTTTAAGAGTTTACCTTTGCAGACTCTACCAAACTTCTCCGCCAATTTTGTGTCTTGAAATTTTAAGTGTAGGTTACCTGGACATGAGTTAAACGTTTTAATATATATATATATATATATATATATATATATATATATATATATGTATATATATATATATATATATATATATATATATATATATGCACATACAGTTATTAATAGTACATATGGAACGAGCAAAGCTGGATTGAACTACTAGTTGCTAACAAATTTAATTGCTTCTCATCGCAAGAAAACGTGACACAAGGTCGGAAGATAAGGAGAGTCAAGTCAGCGCCTATTAAAATTTGCCTATCGGTATTCCCTAGTCATGGCGTCTCAAGAAACAAACTTACTCCATACCTAAGAGGAAAGGGAAGGCTTGGGAGAGTGGATTTCTTAGGACTATCCAGAACAAATGTTTCAGCTTGCCAGATAAAAGGCCAATAAAATAACTCAGTTTTTTCTCGACTGGCACGTGTTTGCTATTGAAACCGACGGCAAATAAATGGTCTCTGGAGTGGTGTATCTACCTCTGAACTAAGTCATCGCACCATAACAGAAACTCACTATGAATGAAAAATGAAATATAGATCTTTTTTTCCGCAAAACAAAGAAAAGTATATAACATATAGAAACATTGTAAAAAGAAAATGTCTAGACAAAAAGGGAAGCAAAAAATGACATATTTCTAAATGTAGGAGCTAAAAATCAAAGGTTGGGATCCACACAAAAAAATTCATTTTACGCTTCAAAGTCAAAATGAAAAGTTGCTAACGACCTTAGGCATTTCATTTTTATTCGTCTTTGAATCAAAACCTCCCGTTTTTGGCTAAGGTCTTAAGCAATTTCTTTCCTTTTTTGACCTTTGACGCCTCGATTACGAAAAGGATCTTAACATTTCGTTCTATTGAGTCGGGAATCAAATACTAATGCACGTATTTATTTATATGTCCGAAATTAATTATAACTTTTTGTTTTCTATTTAATTAATATTTATTTAATAATTTTGTGTTAGAAACTTATAATGTGTTTTTTTTTTTTTCTAAATATAATTTTATAGTTTCTCCTTTTTCGACCACTGCATCGCGACCGACGGAAATATAATAAATTTAGATTTCTCTACTAAAAGTCATGTGATTTCTTACTTGACTCCTCTGGTTTGGTCATACGTCGAGAACATCACCAACATGACTTCGCACAACACCAAAGTCAGTCTGATCGCCGTCATCTGTCGAGCGTTCGCCGAGCTCCTGCCGGCGCTTGTGGAAAAGGCATGTTTCCAGTTCCCGACCTGTATCGAGGCGGTGATTAAGGCTAAAGATTGCAACATTGAATAGATGTCAGTTCTATTACATAATCAAGTTACCTGAATTGATTTTTTCAATAAAAGTTTTTAAATTAAATCTGTAGTGGGTTTTTTTCTTAACACCGATAATTGTATTGTTCTACCTTGTATTTCTTAATTACTTACTTGTATAGTTCCCATACGGATCTTAAAAAAATCATTTTTGGTCAGAAAGTTGAAAATTGTTTCTATCTTTAACAAGTGAAGTATGCATGGTCCACCGTGAGTGCATAGTGAACGAAGCATTAAAAAAATGACTAAGTTCACCCCCCCCCATTTAGCCCTAAAAGACTCCAGAGGACGTCAAATCCTGGTGAGAATGAATAAACGGTGCAATTCTAGGCCTTAACATATGTAAATTTGAGTTCTGAACCATGCAAAAAAGAAATGACTAAGTCCATCATTTGCCCTTCACCATTTAGCCTGAAAAGTTCCCAAGGCCTTAACATATTTAGATTTGAGTTCAGCTCTATGCAAAACTACGAAATAGACATACACAGAAAATTTTAAAAATATAGTGAAATAGTCCGAAAAATTTATTGTTTTATTTAGCCCTAAAAGAGCTCCTGGGGCACACCCAAGAGTTATCGCAAAGTATAGACAAAAATTATATTGAAATCAATTAGTTACAACTTTTCTGAAAGTTTTATAAAAAAAATCCAAGACATCAATTTTTTTTTTTTTTAAATAAGCACAAAAGTGTGAATTTTAGCCATTTTAACCCGAAACGCCTAGGGGTGGCAATCGGAGTTTTCCCGGAAAATATGTTCTGTTACTGTTTTACTCATATCATGTTTAATGTTTGCGCAAAATTTTAAAAAATTCGTTGTTATTGAGGAAAGTGCGGACAGACGAATGGACGAACGGACAAGGGTGGATTTACAGGTCCGCCCTCCTTTCGTCGACCAGTATATGTCAATACGTGCATGTGAGCATATATGTGCAATGTTATATTAGAAATAATTATTCCATTGCGTATATTCAATGTACGCTTAAGAAAAAATGCTTCTTAAGAAACGAAGGCTCATTGTTATGACAGGGGCATGGTAAAAAAATTCTCTTAAATGAAAATAAAATTATATATTTTGACCATGCTTCCACTGTATCACTAAAAAGAAAAGATAAATTTTCAAAACAAGAAATACATTATAGTCAGCAAACTAATACAAATAAGGTGCCAGCAAAAATTCTTAAATAAATATATTTTACAGAAGATTTTGTCCCGTGTTTAATTTAAAAAAAAACAAAAAAACTATCAGACTATCATTCATAAATGTTAGAGAGCTCTTTAGTTTTCGATATTGGGTAACAACCTTTAGTTTTTATCTTGTCATGTGTTTCAACTTTTCTTTCTTTCTTTCTTTCTTTCTATTAAATTTATTCTGTTCAAACCTCTTTTGTATAAAAAATTTTTTCAACTTTATCATTTCTGTGAGGAAGTGTTTTCATGTATAACATTTTAAAACAATTAATGTTTATTTTATTTCAAAATCATAAGTCAAACAAACATATTTCCATTAAAAAGACGTATAAACATAAACTGTTGATATATTTATTCGCAAATGGTTTTGTATTTTTTGTTTTAACAAGTTTATACGACTTACAAAATCCGGTTCTTATTTAGAATTCTACTTAATCAAAAAGTAATAATACAGAAATAATTTTTATGATTTATGTAGTAGTCAGAGACGTCATGTTTCAAAAATCACTTAAATTGATCAAGTATTTTGTTTATCTAAAATAATAAAAAATTACGATTTTTAGCTACTCAAAAGTTATATTAATTTCGAATACAAACAAAATCTAGAGAGCCCAATTTAGTTGCCCCGAAACACTCCTACTAGCCATATTGATAGAATATACAGTTGTCAGCCGTTAAATGTTAACATATTTTAAGAAACATGGCGGCTTTCGGCCCTCTCGTCTCGCTTGTCATAAAATATATTTTCTCATTCAAACGAAACTTGATCAATTTAAGTGATTTTTGGAATATGAGGTCTTCCTTTTGTAATAGGCAGATACATAATAGAAGTTAGCTTTTTCTGTATTTTTGTTTTATTTTATCAAGTCGAATTCTTAATAAAAATCATTAATTAATCAGTTTTTGGTATTTATGCAGAATACGGGCCGTGCTGAAATAACAACTTTATTATTTAGCAACTCATGTTTAACTAAATCATCCAATAGATTTTTCTATAAGTTTGATTTAAATCGATATATTTCTATATTCGTAACTTCGTTTATAAATTATTTCTTTTTGTTTAAATCGTGTTTTAATTTTTTAAAATTATTTATCGTCTGATTTTAATTTACTTATTTAATTGTTTGTTTATTCTCTAAATTTATGATTCAGTATTCGTAGTATTTGGTTTATGTAGATAATTCTTGCTGTTGCTTTTTAAATTATATAAAACTAGCAGTACCTGCTAACCGGCATTGCCTGGTAGTAGCGTGCCCCCTTCGATAAAAAAGTATAGTATCGTTGTTGTTGTTGTTGTTGTTATGTTGTTATTGCTGCTGCTGCTGTTCCCCAATCACCAACCTCTTCATGTTACGAACGGCTTTCGTCGTAGACACTCCCAACTCCTCATGGTAAGAACGGCTATCGGAATATCAAGAACGGATGGAGAGAGGTGGTGAAGTAAGGGCATTGAGCAATCCTCAGCCGTAAAAAGAAAAATAATGTAAAAAATAGCAGCGAGGGAAAAAAAGAAAAAATAGTGTCGGTAGGCAGTCTGGCTCCTCGACGAAAAATAGTTCGTCTCAAAGTTTCATTAAGAAGCAGAAATTTCTTTATGAACGAAAGCATGGAATCCTATCATAAGGAAATGAAACGAAACTTCTTTCGTGTATTTATCATTTATTATTATTATTATTATTGAATTTGTTGTTGTTGTTGCTGTTGTTGTTGTTGCTGCTGCTTGTTTGTTTGTTTGTTTTCTTTTTATTAACTGCAATACTTGGTTTCAATTATTTCACATATCATCGTAAAAAAAATAAAAACTAACTATAAAAAAACAACAACAAATGAACGTTTCTCGTTTCATTTCGTTATTTTAAAAAAAATTAAAAAACAATATAATTGTAATAATTCGAAAACATAATTAAAAAAAGCAGTATTCCTTCAGTTGGGCACGAACGTGACACTGCTACCCACTGCGCTACGAAATCTGAATTGAAACTATCTATAGTTTTTATTCTATTTAAACCAAGTAAATGCTATTTGTAAGAGCGAATAGATCAACTACGTAGGAAGGGGTCTAAAAATAAGTCCCCTGTGAGTATAAATACGCGGTGTAAGTGGGTGACGATCGTAGTACTTGGCGAATAGAGGGTAAAATCAGAATACTTCCTCTGTAGGTTATGACAATGATGATGATGGATTAAATCTAATGTTTTAATATTACGGCTTAATGTGTCTTAAATGTCGTTCTATAGTTAAATAAGGTAATGGCTAATAGTGTAAACATAATAAATTTGTGTGTGCATCTGTTGTTGTGAAGCCATAGTATTTTGGTCCAGAAGGGAAAAACTGCGCCTCTTTTATTATATTTAGGGATTAAGCTTAGTTTCAATATGAATCGAATTGTGTACATTTATTTTCTTTTAAATACATTTTTGAAAAGTAAATAATAAACGAATTTGCAATTTAAATTCGTAAAAAAACTAAAATAACTGTTTAGCAGAACTTTTTTGTCAGGAAAGTACTCGTAAATAAATGTTGTTGTTACAACACGAAAAAGTGGGTTCGATGTATTCTTTGTCTTGGCATCCTTTGCGACATACACTGCATACAACGTGTGGGTCCCGCGTGTAAACGTGGGTAACTTTACACTAGCAATTTAAGAAACAAAAGATACAGTAAAATTTATATCTAAGTTGAAAATGATATCTAAAAGATAGTACGGTCCTTAAACTGCACAAGTACTAGAAATTGAACAGTACCGCTCTTATTCTGCACAAGTGCTGATTAATTGAGCTTAAGTTGGAGAATCGAAGGTTCATACAATTCCTAACAGGATTAGGTGCTTAGGTGATTCCAAAGTCTACGTGAGTATCCATTAAAATAGTACCGCACACCGATTATCTGTATTGAAAACGAGAGAAGACTATAAAATATCGTATTTGATCCGATAAATAAGATAATAACCAATCGATAACGTCTACAAATAGAATGTAGATTTCGCAGATAATTTCGTTATCATCCCCTGGCGTTATGCTGGGTTCTGTTCGCCGCCATCTTGCTGATTTCTGCTATTGTCAAACTTCATTAATTCATTAATAAAGACGGGAACGACCACATTTTGTTGACGGTTAATTTACATCCGGGGACGCGCGGGGGAGGGTATCGATAATATTTAGGAGGCCTGATTCTTCGTAATCGGGCAAAAATTAGAATCTCGCAAAACCTCAAGACAAAGCGTTTGCTAGATAGACTCATGTGAGATTTATTTCTACTGTGACCTTCTTATGTTTTTAAATTTATTTTTTCTCTCTCTTTCTCTCTCTCTCTCTCTCTCTATCTCTCTCTCTCTCTCTATATATATATATATATATCTCTGACTTTTTATGGTCCAGTCTATTGAATTATATCATGTTGATGCCTCCATCATATCGGAAGATCTCCCATTACGGAAATAGCAAATCCCATCACGGAGAAAAAGCTAAGGCTATAAAAGTATTTTTGCTCGCAAATGCGTCTCGCTAAACAAGTCGAAGAAACGATCAATTTATGAGCAAGCGATTTCAGCCGTGGACAATAAGAAGAACTTCAATTCAGTACAGTTCTACTAGCAAAGCTCCAAATAATCAGCCAAAGACAAAAAAAAAAAAAAACGCAGAGGTTACACAATAAAAGCGAAGCAAAAATGAAAGTAAAAAAAACTCCCGGTCAACGTCCGGTAGATAAAGTAACGATCATCTCCCACACCATATTCGTCGGCATTTATGCAGACGATACTACCATCTATGGAAACACTTCAAAGGCCGGCAATGACCAAGATCTTTCTGATTTTCTCTCCTCCCTCATTCAGCGCTTGGTACAAGGGGGGTGATAAAAAAATAGATATTTACCTTTAATACATCCAAAACAAAGCTTCTATCTTTTCACCACTAACGCTCAAATCGTAACTTGGTCCAAATTAAAATGAACGGCTTGTATAAGGAAGCACTTTACTTTGATAAACAAAAGGAACAATGTTTCCAATATGGTCCGTTCTGCTACCATAGTTCCGAATAATTTAAAAAAAAAAAAACAAAAAAAAAAAACGCATAGTTTGCAAAAAAAAAAAAAAAAAAAAAAAAAAGCTAAAAAAGAAAGTACAAAGACTCCCGGGCAACGTCGGGTGGATACAGTTAAGTAACAAATAAAAAGACTGATTTCTTAACGCGTGTAATTAAACACGCGTGGTGTACTGGTAGGGTATTATTCAGATGTAACCGAATTCTGCGAAGAACACGTGTTCAAAGTCAATACTAATTAGCTGATTTGCAATCAATGAAATAACTCGACTTCTGTACTAATATACTCTTCGCAGCTCGAAGGTAACGAAATAAAATAGTTGCGTGTCGATCCCCTCACTTTCGAGACATGTCTCTGTAATAATAGGCTGTCAGCTGATGCGATCGTCTTATGTAAACACTACAAGTCAATAAACGCATCTTCTTGCCGACGTTTGTCTACTCTCGAACACACACGCAGATATTATTTAAGCTATTATTAACTTTTGGTTCTCTATATCTCTATCTCTATTTCTACTAGTATATAAAAGGAACTCTGTGTGTGTGTTCTCTATGGACTCTGAAACGGCTGGGCCCAGTTTTAGGAAATTTCGCACAAATTTATCTCATATACCTGGCAGTGTTATCAGAGAGATTTCGTGCGAAAAATGTCTTCGATAAGTACTGATAATCGACAATGGAAAAAAAATCCGGTGAAAGAAGGAACAAGTGATTTGGATCAAAGTTAACACCTTATACAATCTAACATCACAAGTGCATTTAAAAAGTGTTATTACCACACGAGCAGAAAGGCCAGGCATATAAAATCAACAGTATGCTTTTTTCGTATGACAGGGACGCATTTAAAATTAATACTTCTGTTTAGAGCACAATTGAACCATTAGACTTGACTTTTGCATTTTAAAAAATTAATTCAAGCCGTTATATATAAAAAATAATTTTATAAACCAATAGCAGGTTCTCTACAGTGCAATGTTGAGTTCAATTTATTGTGGACTAAGTCATTGCATAGAGGCATGTGAAGCTTCCTTTAGATGCTCTGCGATGGATCCTCAACTAGAGCAGGCAATCAATCGATTTAATTGAAAAATGGGGGGGGGGCGATTTCACGGATTTTGATGGCAATAAAAATATTCGTTGATCATCATTCAATCTCGGACAACGTTGGGTCTCTCTTGTAGTATACTTCTAAAGCACTTGCTTGCTTGCTTGTTTGTGCACAATAGATGACGTCACAAAAAGTATTGAGCATACAAGATGATGTCAAAATACTTCGAGCATGACGCCAAAAAAACATCTAGAAAACAAGAGATGCCAAAATGTCTCGTGCACACTGGATGATGTCACAAAAACACCGAGGTACCAGATGATGTCAAAATGCTTAATGCACACTGGATATCACCAGAAAAAAAATATCGAAGGCACAGATGGATGTCATGCAATGCCTAGGGCATTTTTTTTTTACACGGTGGTCACCGCTTATCAATGCCCGAAAGCCACTCAGGGATAAGGGTTATTGCAAGTACTGTACGTTAGTGTGGAGATTTAATAAAGTGTTTACTTAAGAGGGTGGTTCATTAGGAATTTGTTAACGTTGGACTTAAAGACATCCAAGTTGTAGTCAGGTGGAAAGCAGGCAGACGGAACAGAGTTCCACAGGCGTGCAGTTCTAAGAAAGAAGCTTTGTTCATGGAATCTATGTTTTTATTTAGGCACAGATAAAGAGTGGGGGAAATTTTTCACAGTGGATTCAGCTAAACGGGTGTTTTTCGTGAAAGATTGGCGAGGGGGGACCAGAGATTGGAGTTCAGACGAGCACCTGTCATGGAAATAACGAAAAAACAAGGATAGGTTCGCAACGTCTCTTCTGTGGGAGAGAGGTTGCAGGGTAGAGAAAAGGGCATCCCCCACTAAGCCACGAAGTCTATTCTGTACTCTGTCAAGGCAGGATAGGCTGTTTTTAGCAGCTCCTGCCCAGATATGGCAGCAGTATTCCATCCTTGGACGTACTTGGCTTTTATATAGATAGAGAATTGTATCAGTAGTGAGTAGGCATACTAGATGATCCCGTAATAGGATAACATTCTCTATTAAACAAATAGGTGTATAGGTGCTTTATGATGTATAGCACAATCACATAGACACACCGGTTCTCATCATATCATCGAAGTTAAGCAACGTTGAGTCTGGCCTTTGGGAAAGCTAGACGCTCTATGTTCCTTCTAGGAAGATTGGGCGTAGGGCTAGTACCCTCACCTCGAAAAAAGAACCCCTCGCTACAAAAGCATCTACAAAGTTGTGGATGGCCTCTTGCGGTCTTTAAAAACTTTTTTTTTTATTTAAATGAACATATCTCGCCTCAAACAAAAAATTATTGATTGAAATAAGCACCATCAGACTCAACACACTCTTGCCAACGCAAAACAAGTTTATTTATGCCGGTAACCTTAAAACCTTGTGTTTTGGTGTCGATGAAGTTTCTGAAGGCGTTTTCGATATCGCTTAGGTTTTTTTAAGCATTTCTCACGCATAGAGTTGTTGAGAGTCTTGAAAAGTAGTAGTCGGTAGGTGACAGATCTGGAGAGTTTCGTAGCCACATTTGTTCAACTGTTTAGCAATTGGGCCTTTTCTGTTGACTAATGCTGGGTGTTGTTGTCGAAGTTTCTGATGCATTTCATCCATTTGTTGACAGTTCTCCGCCGTAATGGTTTCGCCTGCATTAAAAAAACTGTAATGAATGAGATCGGTCACAGACCACTAAACAGTCAGCATCACTCTCTTTTTGTGCAACTCTGGCTTCGAGAAGTGTCGTCGGTGTCTAACCATTGAGCTGAGCATCGCCGGTTGTTGTAAACAACCCACTTTTCATTACAAGCACCCAGCCCGGTCGGCAAACGGATCGTTCTTGTTGCATAAAAGAAGGGAAGATGACCCTTTATAACGGGGTTTCCTTTAAAATGATGTATAAAGTAAAGGTATTATAACGAAAACTTATTTGAAAATATATCATTTGAAATTAAAATTTAAATTTCGCATGCATCTTCTTGTCAACCTAATAGTTGTAACAAGACGGAAAGAAAGGATGACGAGAGGGCGAAAGAGAGAAAAGGGATACAGCAGAGAGAGAGAGAGTTAACATAGAGGAGAAATAGAGATGATGGTTAAAAGAAAGCGGGCAGAGAGAGAGAGGGGGGGATAGCGATTAAAAATATTATTAATAAATAAATAAAAGTGGTTACCTTGATACGATTTGAACGAATACAAAAAGGCAACTAGCCATCCTCTTTTTTTCTCAGCTTCGTGTATATACGCTCTTCTTCCCATATCCGAACGCAAGTAGAGTTTAAACAGGAAGATATTAACTCCATATTTTTCAACTAATGAAAAACACAAAATCTAACAAACCTATACGCACTTAGAAACTCTTATAAAAACGAGGAAATCAGCAGAGTTCTCTAGAAATTGAAGGGCACAAAAGCGTTTGTTCACCATTTTAGAACCATCCGTGATTTCAGCTCAATTTTTCATTGAAGCAAAAGTTTGCCTTATATAGAGTCGAGGTGGTCCTGGAAGAGCCATTTTCAATAAATTCAAAAAAGTTGTTTGCTCCAAAATATTGTTATTTCGGACTAATCAGAGGATTAATAAATTAGGCAAGTATATGGAAGCGTATGCACAGAGAGGCTTACGCAGAAAGAAGTTAAAGCACTTTCCTTTTGGATGACGAAGTGTAAACATCGCCGCCATACATCGAACCATTTTGTGTAAGACACAACTAAAGTCAACATTTTAACACGCAAGGGTCCACCCTTCTGGTGTTTAAAAATAAATTGTTAACTATCATGTACTTTTTTAAATCGATTGTTTACGATTCTGTATTTCAATTAACATTTTTTGTGGTTTAGCTTATGACTCCAAACTCGTCCCTTGTCTCTGAAAAACATAGTTTTTATTAAGGCCGGCAGCATCTCATTTGCATATAAGGCAACGTAGAAATCTCGTTACTTCACGAGATCTCTCAGCATATAATTGGACGCAGCAACCACGTTTTTTTTTTGTTTGTTTGTTTGTATTTTATTTTTTATTTATTTATTTATTTTTTTTTTTTTTTTGCCCGTGGCCGTACTGTATATGCTGCACAAAAACACACGTTTGTACTATTTTTTAACTATTATTATTAGCAGCCACCAGGTATTTTAGCATATAATCTACGAAGATATGAGTGTCAACAACAACAGCAACAAAAAAAAATCTGCAAAAAAAAAAACTTTTCGTTTGTTTACTTAATTATAATAATGGTGTATAGCCATTCTTATAAGCAGGTTCACAAAACAAATTCAAAATGGCAAATTCAACGGCAAAATAAAAACTATTCGAAATGTTTGCAGATTTCATTGAACGATCCATTTCTTTATCTTTCAATCAATTGATTCCCGTTATCTAAAAATAAAAAAAACAATACTAATCAAAATAGAGTGAGTTTGATCTCTATTTTTAAAACGATTAAAACAAGTTAAAAATCAATCATTTCCTTGCCAGATTATCGATCCTAATTCCCGTATTATAAAATCGACATTCAAACCGAAAAGAAATGAAATTATAGATTGTTGTAATATTTATGGTCGTAAACTTATAATTGATTCCGATTGATTGAATATTGATTCTTTTTACAACAAAGATCGAGAGTAGTCGTTTGAATAAGTGGGTAAAACTCGCGAGGTGAATCAAATTTTTAACAGAGTGATAAATCACAAGAAACCTTCTCTACCACCTATAGCAATGGCCAACGACTCTTTATCTGAGAATACGTCTTTCAAGCTCCTTGGCCTAACGTTCACAGGAAACATGAGTTGGAACAATTACATCGAGGGCATTGCCAGGGCCGCTGCGATGAAGGTGGGCTCTCTCCACCGTGCTAGAAAACTACTAACACCCGAAAGTATCCTGTACCTCTATAAGGCAACCATTCGCCCATGTATGGAGTATTGCTGTCATATTTAGGCTGGTGCATCGGCTACTAGTCTCTCGCTCCTTGACAAGGTTCAAAAGAGAGTCGCAAATCTGATAGGCCCTGAACTGGCATCTAAGCTTCAGCCTCTGTCCCATCGACCAAACATTTCATCCCTCTGCCTGTTCTACAAGTATTTTAGTGGTGAATGCTCTAACGAACTGCAAGCACTTGTGCCCCCACGCCGTGAACACCTTCGACAGACACGACAGGCTGCAAAATCCCACTCCCACACTGTAGAGATCCCTAGATGTAAAAGATCTTTCTACTCCAATAGTTTTTTCCCCAGACCGCTAGACTTTGGAATTCCATTCCAGGTCCCTGCTTCCCCAACTGTACTGACGTGCAGAAGTTCAAGTGCAACGTGAACAGACATCTTGCTGCCCAAATCCCTACATAGTGCCCCAGTAGTTGTTGCCCCTAATAGTAGCCTCCTAAGTGACAATGTGCCTTGTTTGGGGTGAAAATGTAATTTAAAAAAATTAGCAACAGTCGTGCTGCCATTTTTGCAATGGGGATAACCGTCTTCGACATGAATACAGTAAATGTGTTGGAATTGTTACTAGACTGGTACGATAAAAAAATATTTCAATTCAAAAGAATAAAATAATAAAATAATCCCTTGAAGATGATTCTTAGTCGCTAATTTGTTGCATTGTTACGTCCATCTCGATGGACTGAGGCCTCCGTTTAGTCTCGAAAGACAAAGGATACCCCCCCGTAAGGGCAGCTGTGCGTGTAACTGTATGGCAAGCGTTGCGCCATCTCTAACCACATTTCTCCTGAATCAGTACTGTTTGAGTCCAGTGGCAAGGAAAAGTCTAGGACGGCTGAAAACAATGCTGAGATAAGTGGAGAGCAAATACAGCAGCCGGAAATTTATTACTGGTATATCGCTAATAACAACTCGTGAAAGTCTGGCAAGGGGGGGGGCATAGATTGGAGCTCAGACGTGCACCTGCCATGAAAATAACAAGGGATTCCATTACATTCAACTATTTTTTCAAAAATCAAGAGGAGACACAATAGATGAAGATCGAACTTTGTTAGCTTTATGCAGAAATCCGGCTCGTTGAACAAATGAACATATAAAAGATGCGTGTATATTTATATTTATGTGTTCCTGAAGTTGATTGATAAATGTACTTATTTCAAGTTTCCAATTTTTTTTTGTTTCTAAATAAGAATTGACTGATGTATCTCACAGTAGTATATAGAAATTTGGCATCGGTTGTATAGAAAACGAAGAAATTAATAGAAGTAATAGAGCGGTCACCTCAAATTTTTATCATGTATGTGTGCGCGTGTCTATCCATGTTCAAATATGCTTACATGAACCCACGCACGTTTTATGTATAAAAGTCGGTTTGCCTATTAGACTCAGCAAACCACTCCCTCCTTGAATTTCCTTTGCGAACAGATGCTAAACTAGATGATCACCCCTTTTCAGGTGTATGATATCATAAAAAACCTAGACACCTCAAAAGCATGTGAACCCGATCTCATCCAGGATGTGCTATTTAAAAAATGCTGCGCTGACTTTACAAACTTTACAACATATGCCTTAATTAATCTTGCTTTCCTGAATGCTGGAAAACTGCTTCTGTCGTACCAGTTTACAAGAATTCTATTGAAAGAACTGACCCATTGAATTATGGCCCAATTAGCCTCCTCCCGCTTTTCGCCAAAATATTTGAGTCCATAATTAACCAAGCTCTAGTCCATCACCTAAGAATTGCTAAACTTCTGACAGATCAATAATATGGATTTAGGCAAACCTGTTCTACAGCAGATATCCTAACTGTAATCTCTGAACGTATATACTATACGCTGGACAAAGTAGGGGAGATAAGAACGGTAGCCCTGGATATTTTTAAGGCTAAAAAAGCGCATCCTAAGATAATTCGTATACATTTATGCTAACGACACTACCATCTATGGCAACACATCAAAGGCCGTACATAATCAAGTTCTCTCTGATTTTCTCTCCTCTGATCTTGAGCACGTGGTACAATGTTGAAAGATGCGGCTGGTTACTTTTAATACATATAAACAAAGCTTCTATCTTTACATCATCATCGCTTTGATCCCCATTTGGCATCAAATTAAATGAATGGCTCTCATCTTGGCGAGACGCCATGTTTTGACAAGCTTCTGGGCTTGACTTTTTCTTCTGATCTGAAATGGAACACATACATCAAATCCGCTGCTCGCTGGAAAAATAATGGGATCCTTCTACCGCTCCAGTAGATGTCTCACTGCTGATACAATTCTCTACCTAAATAAAAGCCAGGTACGTAGAATGATGGAGTACTGTTTCCACGTCTGGGCAGGAACTGCTAGAAAGTGTTATCCTGCCTTGACAGAGTTCAAAATAGACTTCGTAGCCTAGTTGAGGATGCTTTTTTCTCTTCCCTACAATCGCTTTCCCACAGCGAGCCTTATCGTTATTTTCATGGCAAGTGCTCGTCTGAGCTCCAATCTTAGGTCCCTCTCGCCAACTTTCATGAAAAACACACGTCTAGCTGAAACCACTATCAATACTTTCCCACACTCTTTATCTGTACCTAAACCTAAACGTAGACTCCATGAACAAAGCTTCTTTCTTAGAATTGATATGCAGAAATTCAAGTGTTATGTGAAAAGACATCTTGCTGCTCATAGTATCCCTGCAACTTATTGTCCCGATAGTAGCCTCCTACATCAAAATGGTAATGTGCCTTGTTTGGGGTGAAGATGGAATGAAAAGATATTTATATGTTCAGCTTCCATATCTGCTTTTATGATGAAGTTTAGTATATTTAACCATTTTCTCCGAAAGCAAGGAAAGGAGTAATCGATTTGTGTCTTTTCAGAAGCTGTCAGTACGGATTGATGTACAGCACAAGAGATATATTTTTAAATATTTTATTCAACCGAGTTAATGAACCACGGATGATCGTTCACGATAGTTTATACGCACGCCAAATCATCGTGTAGATTAGTTGATTAGGGAGATCTCTCGTCTCTCGATTACCTCGTATTATCATTCTCTTAGTCTGTTTGTTTATCTGCTGCACTTTTTCTCGGAAACTACTAAGATAAACTGACTAGAAGTTTTGTATGAACTTGCGTTATAATAATGTTCAGCGAACTAAGTATTGTAGTATTCGTTAGGTATACACTAAGGGATCAATAGAGATTAGTATTTAATGTAAAAATTTAACCCCTTTCAACCATTTTGGCATAAAAACTCAATCTAAGCCAACGGTCCAAAAATGTGTCTGTTTTAACGAGCTAAAAATTTAGGGCGTATATATATATATATATATATATATATATATATATATATATATATATGTGTGTGTGTGTGTGTGTGTGTGTGTGTGTGTGTGTGTGTGTGTGTGTTTTATATAGATATATGTACAGATAGTGGGCATGTTAAAAA